>NC_091465.1:38364576-38671799 GCF_027789765.1 Dendropsophus ebraccatus
CGTATGACGTGCATGGGTTCGTTATTCATGCCCATCTAATTGAAGCTCTATGCCTTTTTTTGAAGCGTTGTCATATAGAGCCCATATGTTCAAAAATATACAAAAAGCGTGATTCACTGTGACCACTCATTCGTACGTCATTAGTAGGTAGAGTTGCCGAAAGCTGACATTTCTGCGCGGTTGCATAGCAACTAGGGCCTATGTACAGTTCATTGATCCCAATGCAGCAAGGCTGGAGTCTAAAGGGTCATCCACACTCGGCTTCAAAAAGATCTGATAGGATCCGGCTATTGTGGCCAAGCCCAAGAGAACCCTGTTAGTGGTTAGGAAAAAAGAATTGCAAACTTTTATCCATCTAGTGTAAACCATTGATACTGATATATATGGTTTACGCTAGGGGCCTGCAGGAACAGTCTGCTAATTGTTGCAGTAATCTGCTAATCTGTATGCTCCAATCCCCAGAAGAGCCAATAGTATAATAAATGGCAAGAATAAAAGACAATTACCATTGATAACTGGTGGGGGGGGGGGGCTCTTCAGGACCTATTAAAGGGGTTGTTCACAATTTTATTTTTCTTTCAAATCAACTGGTGTCTGAAAGTGCCGGAGATTTGTAATTTACTTCTATTAAAAAATCTGAAGTGTTTCAGTACTTATCAGTTGCTATATGTCCTGCAGGAAGTGGTGTATTCTTTCCAGTCCGGAGAGCAGGAGAGGTTTAATGTGGGGATTTGCTACTGCTCTGGACAGTTTTTGACATGGACAGCAGAGAGCACTGTGTCAGACTGGTGAGAATACACCACTTCCTTTTCTAGTAATCTTTTAACACCTAGGCCTGTAACCATGACAAGGGGGCATCTTCTACATCTAGAGGAAAGAAAGTTTCACCATTAGCACAGATGCGGATTCTTTACTGTAAGAGCAGTGGAACTCTCTGCCACATGATGTCATGGTTGATTCATTAAATACGTTCAAGGGAGGCCTGGATGCCTTTCTTGAAAAATATGATAAAACAAGTTATGGGCACTAGATTACATATAATAGGACGCTGATCCAGGGATTATACTGATATTTGGAGTCGGGAGGGAACTATTCTCTTGCTATGAGGCAATTGTCATGTGCCTTGAAAGGGTTTTTTTCGCCTTCCTCTAGATCAACACAGTAGGGTTAAAGGTTGAACTCTCGTCTTTTTTTTTCCAACCATAGGGTCTATTCACACATCATTTTTCACGTCACAAATTTGAGTCCGCTATTTTTCATCAGCAATTCGCAAATTTCCATCCGTATTGCATCTGTATTTTTTTTTTGCTGATCCGCAAAAAAGGAAAAAGTGTGGTTAATAAGAATCTAGTCACTATTTACATATCACAGATCCATATTTTTGCGGATGCGATCCCATAGGGTTCTGTTGGAGTGTCCGTGAAGGAATTTCAGTCTGCACTAGGGCCGGTCCTTTTTTTTTTTGCAGTACAGATCACAGCCCTGCACACAATGGATGTGTGAATGGGGTCATTGAAATACATTCTATCAATTTTCTGTTTGCAATTGTGGATCCGCCTATGATGACCTCTGCCGCCACTGATAGTGCCCAAACATGGCTTTAGGTTTGGCCTATTGGTGGGGTTGTAATAAAGTTTACCTGTCCTTATAAAAAAAAATTTGGACACGTTATAGAGACATGTCACAAGTTTTGATCGGTCCAGATCTGAGTGCTCAGACCCTTACCTATAGGAAAATGGTAAGCTGGAGCATATCCTTTCCCCACTATGAATCCAAAAAATAGGAGCCCATTATAAGTGGTCATGCTGCAGCACGTCTTCTCCTTGCTCTATCTCCCGATCGATACGTGTCTGAACACTCAGACCTTGACCGATCGAAACTTTTGACATGTACACTTTAAGTCTATGGAGCCAGATAATTTGTGCCTAACATGTAAATCCATACTGCTACTATTCCAAATGTGAATTGAAATATGAAATATATAATTTTCCTATACAGAGTAATTTATCCTTGTCTCTATTAAATTTATATCTTATTCTGCAAAAATTAAGTTATCAGAGGGAAGATAAATAACTAGTTGGTGGCCCAAGTATAATGGTAATATGACCATTGCATGTCAGCCGTGCAGCTCATTGGATCTGCCAAAGTTGTTCACAGATGCTCAGCCTGAGGATTTATCTGACCTGAAAGTACAATGACATGGCCCGTTTTGTGGTTAAGGGCTAGATTTCCCTACAAATAGACACTTAATGTTAATGGCCAATTTCACACTATCCTAAAACCTATAACTTCTTTAAAACCTTGTCAAACTTCCCATCCAAATTACAGATAATTGACTTAGCCCTCAGTAAGTCCGTGTAATTGAATAATCATCATCCCCTCTTATTTTACAGAGATTTGGTCTTAAAACCTCTCATAATCCTGATCAATGCTCAGCAAATTACTCCCTGAACAGTTGTTGCTTCTCCAAGTTTAAAATTTAATGTCTGGCCTGAATTTTGGCTTTCAGAGGCGGCTCTGTATAAATGAGGTTTTCTGATCTCTCCTCCCTCCGCCCTGCGGATTCTGGCGGCTTTTGTCGCTAGCTTCTGAGATGTAAACCACTACAGGGCCACCTACATATAATGTGTATTAGGGTGAGCAACAGTACCTACAAGGTTGATCTGTGATATCAGGGAGACCAGCCAATGAAGACACTGTTGGCTGCTGGTTAAAGCGCTCAATGCAGTGAAATCCTAGGTGCATTGCCCCCTGGGAAACATCAATATGCAAAAAGGTCCACCGAGCCTCAATTTCGAGTCCTAAAACACGGAACTAGCCAGCTATCCCTCCAGGGAAGGGCTTACCAAAGGGATGGGTCTTGTAGGTTGAGCAGATGAGGGGGACGGAGGGCCCCTCAAATATTTGTTGGTGACAGAGTACCCCTTTAAAGCCCTGTAGGCACAATGAAAGAAAGAGGTTACTTAGCAATAGATAAATTAAGCACTTAAAGGGGTTATCCAGCCTTCAGAAATGTTTTCTTCCATAGACAACACAACTCTTGTCTCCAGTTCAGGTGTGGTTCGCAATTAAAGTAAATGTACCACTAGGAATTACAAAATAAGATTTCTATACAACCTCATTTACGCCGCTGAGCAGATTCTAACTGTGACGTCTGTTCACTGGACCACTTCTAGAGATCTTCTCCGCTATGTAAGTATTCAAATGTGCTAGCTTGGTGCGCTGGAGGTGGGCCCGGGGCCCTGACAGCACAGATATCTAAAGGAGGTGTGTCACTGAGGGAAGGGATATCGGTGCAGTGAGGGTGCTGAGCCCGCCTACAGTGCACCAAACCAGCACATTTGCATACTTACATAACAGAATATTTCGGAAACCAGGCATCAATCAGATTGAAGGACATCGCCGTTAGAATCTGCTCAATGACCCTGATAAGGTGGTATAGAAGTCTTTTTTTTGTGATTCCTACTGGAACATTTACTTTAAGCTCCATTCACTTCCATGGACCTGAGTATCAAAACCCACCGAAACTGGAGTTGTGTTTGATTGAGCCCAGACTGCAAAAAGAAAAAAAATCTGATATGTCACTATATGGCCCATATTTACTGTCCAAGTTTCAAACACTTTTATAGGTCTCGCTTTCTATGGGTGCAGGTGCTTAACATTCCATGGGCCGTCCATGCATTTTGCTGTCTGCTTTTTCGGTGAATCTAAGGAGGCCTTAGAATAAAACATTTTGTAAAAAAAATCATGTTTAATGTGGTTTAATATCAGGTTTTGATTATGTCCACCCTAATGACTTGTGGTTCAGGCAGCATAAAAGTGATGACCACTTCCAGTCAAATATAATTGGTGGGGGTCCATAGAAAAGTAATAGAGCATTGTCCTGCACATACTGCATTTATTTGGAAACTATTTTCTTCCATTCCTATGATTGGTCTGGGCCCAGCAGTCAGACCCCCATGATCAGCGTGTTTTACTGTGAATAGCATGTGGAGATGAAGGGGGTATAGAAAATTGTATTTAAATAAAACACAAATCACCCCATGACATTCAACTTTCTAATACAGTGGTTTCTCAACATACAATATTAATTTGTTCCAGGAGACCAAAATGCCATACAAAACTTGTAATTGGTTCTGAAGCCCTAAAGTAGGACAAAGATGAAAATTTAAAGAAAAATAAGCAGATAAATAATATGGATAAAGCAAATCCTCACAGCAGTCAGAAGGAGTTACTGGAGACTGTAAATTATTTTCTATGTAGAGGACCAGAGCATTTTCAGGGTCCTGTACAGATCACACAGGGTCCCAGAAATATAAAATGAAGCAGCCCTAACCTGATGCCTAAAGGAGCAGCTCATCCTGGCACAGGTTCAAAGCAGTACAGGACATGTAATATCACACTATACTGTAGAGAGGAGATACTAGACACACACAGCAGTACAGGACATGTAGTATCACACTATACTGTAGAGAGGAGATACTAGACACACACAGCAGTACAGGACATGTAGTATCACACTGTACAGCAGAGAGGAGATACTAGACACACAGCAGTACAGGACATGTAGTATCACACTATACTGTAGAGAGGAGATACTAGACACACACAGCAGTACAGGACATGTAGTATCACACTATACTGTAGAGAGGAGATACCACACACACACACAGCAGTACAGGATATGAAGTATCACACTGTGCTGTAGAGAGAAGATACCACACACACACACAGCAGTACAGGACATGTAGTGTCACACTGTACTGTAGAGAGGAGATACTAGACACACAGCAGTACAAGACATGTAGTATCACACTGTACTGTAGAGAGGAGATACTAGACACACAGCAGTACAGGACATGTAGTATCACACTATACTGTAGAGAGGAAATACTAGACACACACAGCAGTACAGGACATGTAGTATCACACTATACTGTAGAGAGGAGATACTGGACACACACAGCAGTACAGTACATGTAGTATCACACTGTACTGTAGAGAGGAGATACTAGACACACAGCAGTACAGGACATGTAGTATCACACTATACTCTAGAGAGGAGATACTAGACACACACAGCAGTACAGGACATGTAGTATCACACTATACTGTAGAGAGGAGATACCACACACACACACAGCAGTACAGGACATGAAGTATCACACTGTGCTGTAGAGAGAAGATACCACACACACACAGCAGTACAGGACATGTAGTGTCACACTGTACTGTAGAGAGGAGATACTAGACACACACAGCAGTACAGGACATGTAGTATCACACTGTACTGTAGAGAGAAGATACTAGACACACACAGAAGTACAGGACATGTAGTATCACACTGTACTGTAGAGAGGAGATACCACACACACAGCAGTACAGGCTGTGCAGTATAACTCTATGCTGTAGAGAGGAGATACTAGACAGACACAGCAGTACAGGACATGTAGTATCACACTATACTGTAGAGAGGAGATACTAGACACACACAGCAGTACAGGACATGTAGTATCACACTGTACTGTAAAGAGGAGATACTAGACACACACAGCAGTACAGGACATGTAGTATCACACTGTACTGTAGAGAGGAGATACTAGACACACACAGCAGTACAGGACATGTAGTATCACACTGTACTGGAGAGAGGAGATACTAGACACACAGTGTGGTGAGTCGCTTATGACAGCTGCGACCAGTCACTCACTAGATGTTACTGTGTGACTCCACTAATGTGGTGGTTGGTCGGGGGAGTATAGCTCACCCAGGTGGTATGTTGTTGTGATGCCAGTTCTAACTCAGCACACAGGTATGGTGGCATACCTGCTTTCAGTTTTTTGTGACTGGCTATACTTTTCCCCAATGGTCGGTGACCTGCCGGGTTGTGATGGGTCCCTTGGGTGCTTATCACGATGGTCCGGAGTGGAGATATGACCCACCCAGACTGTCGGTACCACCACCCACAGAAAGGGGAGATGACACAAGGACGGTATAGCTTGTGTGTAGGTGCTGATGCAATAAACAATAGAATAAATAAACTTCCTTTTTACATAGAAATCTTCTGTGATACAGGTGAATAATACTTGACTGATACAGACTTTACTTCACTAGATCTGTACTGAGAGCTGTTGAGGCAGAGCGTAGAGTAGCAGCACTGACTTGGTTGCGTGCTAAGAAGAGTAGAGAGAGCTCAGAGGAGTGGAGAGGAGTAGGTTGTGAGAGCCCCAACCCAATTTAGTAATGTGCTCTGCCGGAACTTTAGAAAAAGTAGAATACTTGAAAAGAATACTTGAAAGAAGAAGAATACTTGTGCCCGTGTTTTGACCTTTGTCGCTATACCACCTTTTTCCCTGCAGTGTCGAGTTACCCGTCCTATCAGGGTGACACAAGCCCCAGTTCTAGTTACCTAAGTTGAGGTGAGTGTCCGAAGTTATCCGGTTTCACCTGCGCTGCGAGATAGAGTACGTAGGCTCTTGGCTACTTTGCTCTATCCGGATCAGTTCCTTTGCTTTAAGATACTGTTCTGCACTTTTAAAGATTCTCATGGCGTGGGTTGGGGTGATCTTGCTTTAAAGAAGAGAGTCTCTGTGTTCTCCATGCATGTCTGTACATTACAGGTGATCTGTCACGGATGGGGAACCTGGCGGAGCCAGGTCCCTGGCTATCTCAGCAAGGATGCCTGATCTGTGTGTCTTGCTCCACTGAAACAGAAGTGAACTGACTAAGTGTGGATGTACACTATCTCTCCCCATTTGACAACTTCCTACAGGGTGTAAGCAACAGCTCCTGTGAGTGGTGGAGAAGAGAGTGCGAGAAGAAAGGGGGATAGAGATAGGTAGAAGGGAAGAGTAACTCTCATTGGTGTGCAGATGACAAACAAAACAATAACCCTTACATGACTACCGCTATGCAACATCTATACATGAATATACATACTACTGACATCTAGTGGCAAAACTTATACATGACTTCATTACCACTTTACTTTTGAGCTACCAGGCTTTTGTGAGGGGTGTTAAAAGTAACAACACCCGTGGTGGGACACCACACCAGCAGTACAGGACATGTAGTATTACACTATACTGTAGGGAGGAGATACTGGACACAAACACAGCACTACAGGACATGTATCACACTGTACTGTAGGGGGGAGATACCAGACACACACAGCAGTACAGGACATGTAGTATCACACTATACTGTAGGGAGGAGATACTAGACAGACACAGCAGTACAGGACATGTATCACACTTTACTGTAGGGAGGAGATACCAGACACACACAGCAGTACAAAACATGTAGTATCACACTCAGGGGCGGGCTGGGCCGAGGGGCAAGGGGGCATGCGCCCCCGGGCCGGTCTTCCCCACCAATGAGTGGTCCGCGACCCGTGGCCGACCCTCTGCTATAATTGAGACTGAAAAAATAGCGAGGCCGGCCGCCGCGCTATTCCCTCAGTCTCTTCCGGGCCGCCTGATCCCCCCAGGAGCCGCAGACGTGCCGCGCGCAGGCACGTCTGCAGGCACCTACATCAGGTCCCCATCGGGGACGTCACTTCCCTGACGTAGCTTAGGGGGGCTATTCTATTAGGGGGTATGTACAGGGGGGCTATTCTATTAGGGGGGATGCACAGGGGGGCTATTCTATTAGGGAGGATGCACAAGGGGGCTATTCTATTAGGGGGGATGCACAGGGGGGCTATTCTATTAGGGGGGATGCACAGGGGGGCTATTCTATGAGGGGGGATGCACAGAGGGGCTATTCTATGAGGGGGATGCTTAGGGGGGCTGTTCTATGAGGGATGATGCACAGGGGGGCTATTCTATTAGGGGGGATGCACAGGGGGGCTATTCTATGAGGGGGGATGCTTAGGGGGGCTATTCTATTAGGGGGGATGCACAGGGGGGCTATTCTATAAAAGAGAATGCACAGGGGGGCTATTCTATGAGGGGGGATGCTTAGGGGGGCTGTTCTATGAGGGGGGATGCACAGGGGGGCTATTCTATGAGGGGGATGCTTAGGGGGGCTATTCTATTAGGGGGGATGTACAGGAGGGCTATTCTATATGGGGGGATTGCACAGGGGGGCTATTCTATTAGTGGGGATGCACAGGGGGGCTATTCTATAAGGGAGAATGCACAGGGGGCTATTCTATAAGGGAGAATGCACAGGAGGGGCTATTCTATAAGGGGGGATGCACAGGGGCTATTCTATATGGGGGGATGCATAGGGGGGGCTATTCTATATGGGGGGATGCACAGAGGGGCTATTCTATAAGGGGGGATGCACAGGGGGGCTATTCTATATGGGGGATGCACAGGGGGGCTATTCTATAAGGGAGAATGCACAGGGGGGGCTATTCTATAAGGGAGAATGCACAGGGGGGCTATTCTATAAGAGGGGATACACAGAGGGGCTATTCTAAATGGGGGGATGCACAGGGGGGGGCTATTCTATAAGGGGGGATGCACAGGGGGGGCTATTCTATATGGGGGGATGCACAGGGGGGCTATTCTATAAGCGAGAATGAACAGGGGGGCTATTCTATAAGGGAGAATGCACAGGGGGGCTATTCTATAAGGGGGGATGCACAGGGGGCTGTTCTATAAGGGGGGATGCACAGGGGGGGTATTCTATAAGGGGGGATGCACGGGGGGGCTATTCTATAAAGGAGAATGCACAGGGGGGCTATTCTATGAGGGGGGGATGCACAGGGGGGCTATTGTATGAGGAGGGGATGCACAGGGGGGCTATTCTATGAGGGGGGGATACACAGGGGGGCTATTCTATGAGGGGGGTAGCTTAGGGGGGCTGTTCTATTAGGGGGGATGTACAGGGGGGCTATTCTATTAGGGGGGATGTACAGGGGAGCTATTCTATTAGGGGGGATGCACAGGGGGGCTATTCTATTAGGGGGGATGCACAGGGGGGCTATTCTATAGGGGGGATGCAAAGGGGGGCTAATCTATAAGAGAGAATGCACAGGGGGGCTATTCTATGAGGGGGGATGCTTAGGGGGGCTGTTCTATGAGGGGGGATGCACAGGGGGGCTATTCTATGAGGGGGGATGCTTAGGGGGGCTATTCTATTAGGGGGATGTACAGGGGGGCTATTCTATTAGGGGGATGCACAGGGGGGGTATTCTATTAGGGGGGATGCACAGGGGAGCTATTCTATAAGGGAGAATGCACAGGGGGGGCTATTCTATAAGGGGGATGCACAGGGGGCTATTCTATATGGTAAATGCACAGGGGGGCTATTCTATATGGGGGATGCACAGGGGGGCTATTCTATAGGGGGGATGCACAGGGGGGGTATTCTATAAGGGGGGATGCACAGGGGGGCTATTCTATAAGGGAGAATGCACAGGGGGGCTATTTTATAAGGGAGAATGAACAGGGGGGCTATTCTATAAGGGAGAATGAACAGGGGGCTATTCTATGAGGGGGGATGCACAGGGGGGCTATTCTATAAGGGAGAATGCACAGGGGGGGCTATTCTATATGGGGGATGCACAGAGGGGCTTTTCTATATGGAGAGATGTGCACGGGGGGGCTATTCTATATGGAGGGATGTACAGCAGGGGGGCTTTTCTATATGGAGAGATGTGCAGCGGGGGGGGGGGGGGGGGGTTCTATATGGAGGGATGTATGAGGATGTTGCTGGAGCAAGAAGCCTAAAATGTCTGTCTGGCAGATCCCGTGTTGAGGAGTCCTGGCCAGAGAAGCCTTCATGATGGCCGGAGCCAGATGGAGAAGAAAAAGAAAGTAGGCATCTTCTCTTCATGCAGAGAAGATGCCTACTGTGAGTCACTGAATGTAACTGCACTATAATCATTTATAAGGTCTTATAACTTATCAGGGGTGTCAAACTCCGTCCCTCCAGGTGTTGCAAAACTACAATTCCCGTCATGCTTTATCTGTCCAGTCATGATGGGATTTGTAGTTTTGTAACAACTGGAGGGACGGAGTTTGACACCCCTGATAAGTTATAAGACCTTATAAGTTATTATAGTGCAGTTACATTCAGATAGATAGATAGGAAAAAGAAGTGGTGTGGAGACAGCATCCATCCAGTGAAAAAAATATTTTTAGTTTATTTTAAGCCATTGCATATAAAAAGATTGAGAAAGGCTCAGGAGTGTTAGAGCCGAAACGTCGGTAATCTTTTTATATGCAATGGCTTAAAATAAACTAAAAATATTTTTTTCACTGGATGGATGCTGTCTCCACACCACTTCTTTTTCGCTATTGAGTATCAGGTGTGGGCCCACCTGACGGTGACTGTCCATCCCTGGGAGGTTCCGCTGTTCCAACCTTGGACTTTACTGTGAGATAGATAGATAGATAGATAGATAGATAGATAGATAGATAGATAGATAGATAGATAGATAGATAGGAGATAGATAGATAGATAGATAGATAGATAGATAGATAGATAGATAGATAGATAGATAGGAGATAGATAGATAGATAGATAGATAGATAGGAGATAGATAGATAGATAGATAGATAGATAGATAGATAGATAGATAGGAGATAGATAGATAGATAGATAGATAGATAGATAGATAGATAGATAGATAGGAGATAGATAGATAAATAGATAGATAGATAGGAGATAGATAGATAGATAGGACATAGATAGATAGATAGATAGATAGATAGATAGATAGATAGATAGATAGATAGATAGTAGGCTATCTAGCAGCTCATTATGTATCTTCGATTACACATGAGATCACGACGAGCTGACACATTTTAATAGAGAACCTTCTATGGGGATGATCCTGGTATTTGTACAGTGGATGTTAGTTAGCAATGGCGGTGGTGAAGGGGTTGTGATATTTGTTTCTTCTATACTGGTATTATTGGTCTGGGTATATACTGGATCTCAGTTATGGTTTGGTGGTATTAGTTAGTATAGGGTGGTAATGGTTGTGGTCACAGTGATAATATATGTTTTTTATATACTGGTGTATTTGATTTGGTAACGGTATATAACGGTATATAACGGTGTCAGTTCTGTTCTGGGGTCTCATCCACATACTGAGCCCCCACAGAACTATGTATTCTGATCTCCCACAAAGCCTCCAGTACACAATACACCAAGAATCCTCCAAGTACAACAGCTGCAAACACTACAACTTCCAGCATTTACTGACAGTCTGCAGCCCTCAGGATATGCTGGGAGTTGTAGTACCTCCTCTGATAACAGCTGGTGCTGTAGAGATTCAGGGCTGATGGTTGTAACATGATAAGAGAACCAGAAGGGCAATGTAAATGATTACAGGGTCACCAGGTACACAGCATGGTACCTTAACCCGAGTGCATTCACACAGACAGATTTAGCTGACAGATTTTTGAAGCCAAAGCCAGGAATGGAGTTGAAAAGAGGAGAAATCTCAGTTTTTCCTTTATTACCTGTTCTCTGCTTATAGTCTGTTCCTGGCTTTGGCTTCAAACATCTGTCAGATAAATCTCTCTGTGTAAAGGCACCCTAAGGTACTATGCTGTGCACCTGAGCTAGGTTCCCTTTAATCCAATAGATATATATCCTGAGATAGCTCTCATTACATACTATATAGCATGTGAGAGACCACTAGGTTTAAAGAAGTACTCAGGGGCTTGAGACATTTCATCCGGAGGTGAGACAATTACAAGGGCTTTTCGTGGCTGGGAACACTGGCCACAATACTATAATTCTGTGGCGCATGTGGTATCTTCCTTTCCCGCACTTATTTGGGGAGGGTAATACCAGGTAAGGGCCAGAGTGGTCCTTGAAGGATGGGCCGCTAGCCTGCCAGTCAAGGGCCAGTGCCGTGTGCTTGCCCCCCAAGCTAAAATCTGCCAGCCAGCCCCTGATCACACTATACTGTAGAGAGGAGATACTAGACACACACAGCAGTACAGGACATGTAGTATCACACTGTACAGCAGAGAGGAGATACTAGACACACACAGCAGTACAGGACATCTAGTATCACTGTGTACTGTAGAGAGGAGATACTAGACACACACACAGCAGTACAGGACATGTAGTATCAAACTGTACAGCAGAGAGGAGATACTAGACACATACAGCAGTACAGGACATCTTGTATCACTGTGTATACTGTAGAGAGGAGATACTAGACACACACAGCAGTACAGAATATGTAGTATCGCACTGTACTGTAGAGAGGAGATACTAGACACACACAGCAGTACAGGACATGTAGTATCACACTGTACTGGAGAGAGGAGATACTAGACACACACAGCTGTACAGGACATGTAGTATCACACTGTACTGTAGAGAGGGGATACCAGACACATACAGCAGTACAGGACATGTAGTATCACATTGTACTGTAGAGAGGAGATACCAGACACACACAGCAGTACATGTAGTACCACAGTGTACTGTAGAGATGAGATACTTGACCCACACAGCAGTACAGGACATGTAGTATCACACTGTCATATAGAGAGGAGATACTAGACACACCGCAGTACAGGACATGTAGTATCACACTGTACTTTAGAGAGGAGATACCAGACACACAGCAGTACAGGACATGTAGTATCACACTGTACTGTAGAGAGGAGATACCAGACACACAGCAGTACAGGACATGTAGTATCACACTGTACTGTAGAGAGGAGATACTAGACACACACAGCAGTACAGGACATGTAGTATCACACTGCACTGTAGAGAGGAGATACCATACACACATATGCTACTAGACAACCAATTAGTCCATGCACTTCAGCAATACTGGGTTGTTGTTGTTTTTTTTTTCCAAATATTTTTATTAGATTTTTCAAATTTTATCTATAACAATACAGTTACATATCAAAGGAAGACATAAATAGGATACAATATAGTAAGTTTGAAAACAATTTTGCTATAAAAAACAATAGAATCTAAAGAACAAAAATTAATGCTCTACAGGATGGAAAGAAATGTAGATAAAGAATCTCTATCTTTAATATAATTAAGGAACTCTGAGTACTCCTAGGGTGCCCCTTGCCTCCGCCGTCTGATACCAAACAGTATTACAAAAGTGTTTCATAACAGCTTCCCTCTCCTCCTGTGACATAACCTTTATAAGAAAAAATTTTCATTTTTTAATGAAATTTTTTGTGGAAACATCTTTGTTGCGGATTGCATCCAGCATTTCCCAATGAAGATGAAAAACATAACTGAGTAGAGTTAGAGGTATGGATTCATTCCATGTATTCTGAATAAAGGTTTGTACTAATTGCCAGTATGTCTGAATTTGAGAACAAGACCAAACACAGTGTAATAAATCTGCGCTAGGTTCTTTACATTTTGGACAATATGTCAAGAAATCATCTGGCATGGTGGAGTAAGAAAAGTTAAAAGCGTAAATTGCCTTATGGAGTAGCCGGAAGTGGATTTCCCTCAATTTCACACTGGGAGTGGCTGCAGTAACATATCGGATGCTATTTAGCAATTTTTGTTCCAAATTATCTGTTTGTATTTCTGCAGCCCATTTCCGGAGAAAAGGGGGAGGAGATTTGTGTAAGGAATCAACACATATCCTAGGGTATATTTGTGAAAGAGATAAGGTGGGAGAAGAATTGGAGCATAGAAAATCAAAATCATTAGTTTTTTCTGCCTTCGCACAAGATTTAACTCTATTAATAGCAAAAGAACACAGTTGTTCAAATAAAACCTGGTGATGGGGAGGGATATCATACATGTCTCAAAATTTTTCCCAAGATAACAACTCTCCCTTATCTGAGTCCAGTAAGTTACTTAAGTGAGTGATTTGTTTTTGTTTCCATACCATATAGTCAGGATTGATGTTACCATGTAGAAAGAGGGGATTGTCCCATAATGGGAAAAACTTAGAAAGACTAAATGGGGGTTTATACAATTTTCTTAAAGCTTTCCTTGTGGCCACGGTATCAGCGATAATAACATTGTGTTTTAAATGTGAGGGTAGTTCTGAAATGGAGAAGTGAAGAAGCGAAGCCAAAGGCCAAGGAGAAGAAAGAGCAGACTCCAAGGAATAATTAGAAAAGAAAGAAGTACCGTTAATCCAGTCTCTGATGTGTCTGAAAATGGAGGCCAAATTATAGAATCTGATATTAGGTAATTGAGCACCACCTTTATGTTTGGGAAGGCTGAGAGTATCATATGCTATTCTTGGTCGTTTTGACCTCCAAATAAATTTGGTAAAGGCTGATCTGAGTCGAGAAATATCCTTATGTTTTAGTAGTAAGGGGATCATTTGTAAGGGATACAATAATTTAGCAAATGACATCATCTTAATAAGATGAATACGGCCTAAGATTGAAAGGGGTAAATTTTTCCACCTATCAAGTTCTTGTTCTATTTTTTGGAAGATTGGGATATAATTTAATGAGTAGAGAGAAGAAGGGGTATGCCCAATTTTAATTCCTAAATATAAAAGGTGTTGTTTTGCTATACCTATACCTTCAGGGTAAATATGGGGAGCCAAGTGTGGTATTAAGGGTAACAATTGGCTTTTAGTAATATTAATTTTAAAACCAGAAAATGAGCCAAAGTTTTTCAAGATTTTTAAAACACCAGGGATGTGTGATGTGGGATTTTCTAGGAATAATAAGGTGTCATCAGCGAAGCAAGCTATACGTACTTCTTCATTGCCTACTTGAATGCCTTTAAATTCAGGTGTGAGGAGAAGAAATCTAATTAAGGGCTCTAATGCTAAATCAAAAAGAAGGGGGGACATTGGGCAACCTTGTCTGGTTCCTTTAAGGATTGGGAAAGTGTCAGACAAGAATCCAGGTGTATGAATGCGAGCTATTGGGTTATTGTATATGGTAGAGATAAGATCTTTAAAAGGTCCTGTAATGCCATAACGAGAAAGGGTCATATCCATCCATTCCCAGTTAAGATTATCAAATGCCTTTTCAGCGTCTAAGGCAAGCAGTCCTGGTGAATGGTTTGGATTTTCCCTTCGTCGTACTACTTCCTGTACGGTTAGAACTGTCCTAATATGAGTTATCGCTGAGCGGCCCTTTATAAAGCCAACTTGGTGGCTACTAATCAACTTAGGGAGAAATAAAGCAAGCCGGTCAGCCATAATTTTCGTAAGAATTTTTAAATCTTGATTTATAAGAGAAATAGGCCGATATGAGGATGGAAGTTGTGGGTCTTTCCCTTGTTTATGGAGTAATCTAATATAGGCCATTTCCCCTGAAGGTAACATGCATTTATTATCTATTATATGTTGATATACTTTTTGGAGAGTTGGAACCAGATCAGTATTTAGAACTTTATAAAATTCTCCACTAAATCCATCTGGCCCTGGTGTTTTATTATTATGAAGGGAAGATATTGTTTTAGAGATATCCTCAGGAGAGATGGGGGCATTTAATGATGCCAGAGAAGATTCATCCAATTTGGGAAGATTCAGAGACTGGAGAAACTGTTGACCCGCTAAAGGATCTATAAGATCAGAAGAGTAAAGGGATCGGTAAAATTTTTGAAGAATATTAGAAATAGTTTTTGGATCAGAATGTAATAAACCATTATGATCTTTCATATTTTTGATATGGGAAATAGGGCGTTTACTCTTTGCTAAGTTAGCTAATAATTTTCCTGTTTTATTACCATATTTATAAAGACGAGCAAAATAGTGATCTTCATATAAATTATTAAGTTTTTCTTGAGCTAATTCAAATTCCTTTTTTGCTATACACCAAAGGGATTTATTTTGTTCAGAAGGTAAAGATAAGAAGGTAGTGTATGCTTTACGAAGTTTAGTAGTAAGAGTATTGTAAGAGGTGGTCGCTTCTTTTTTACGTGCAGAGAAATAAGAAATTATATTGCCGCTTAGTACAGCTTTGGCAGTTTCCCAGAACAGTATAGGAGTTGTGGTATGTTGCGAATTAGTGTCGCAAAACTGTGACCACCATTTTTTAAGAAGATTTTTGAAGACTTCATCTGAAGCTAAAACTGCTGGGTATCTCCAAATAATGTGTGTTCCTTTAGGGTAAGAATCACGTAGGGTTAAAGTAATCGGAGAATGGTCAGATATAACCATATCATTTATAACAGAGTCATCTAGTAGGCTCAAGGCTCCCTGTGAGACTAACATATAGTCAAGTCTGGACCAAGCCATCTGAGAATGTGAGAAAAAAGAAAATTCTCTTTCTTCAGGATGAAGATGAAGCCAGGAATCCACTAGATGAGTACTAGATAACAAATTTGTTAAAAATAATTCAGGAGGAGGAGAATCCCTTGTCAGAGGAGTGGAACGTTTCCTATCTTCATGCGGGTGTAAAACTGTATTGAGGTCACCTCCTACTATTATTTTGGATTCACCATCTTGAAGAAGGGACGATTCTAAGTGTTGGAAAAATGGAGCTCGTCTGTTATTAGGGCCATAAACATTATATAAGCTTATATGTCCAGATGGAGTATCCAAAACCATGTGGTGAAATCTCCCTTCTGAGTCTGAGGTTTGAGAAACAATAGAGTGGACAAAATTTCTATGAATAAGAGTTACCACACCACGCTTCCTATTTTGAGCAGGAGATCCAAACACTTCACCTACCCAAAACCTTTTCATTCTAACATAATCTGATTCAGACAAATGAGATTCCTGTAATAACGCTACATCCGCTCCCAGTCTTCTAAGGTGTTTAAGGATGAGCGCTCTTTTGGAAGGAGAGCGCAAACCTTTTACATTCCAAGAAACGATTTTCATAAAAGCCAGGAGCGGATGAAGTGATAAGAGGCAGGCACCCCAAGAGCACACAGCAGTAGTAGGGATAAGAAAAATATAGATGAGAGATTCATGTTACAATTACACCTGAGAGCATAAAAACTGAAAAAAACCTTACATAATATATACAGAGAGCAGTATAGCAATAATATTGCAATATATCTAAATCTAACAACTAAATAAGCGAAAGAAAGTTGGCATAAGACTTCACTTTTTTCACACAGAAACATACGGAGTATTCGCTGACTCCGAGCGGGCATATAGCCTGGTGAGAAAATAGAAAGATACAAGAAAAAGAAGAAATAGAAAACAAATAGAAACATGGCGAGAAAACGTAACTCGCTAATATCAATAATACTACATAGCAATATCTCTTCCTATACATTTTCCTATTCAAGCAGGATTTGTACAAGTAAACAAATGCCATGACTAATTTGGTAAAGGAAAACTCTTTCTTTAAGGTGAAACCTTAGGAAGTCATAGTAGAATAGGAGGAGCATAAGTAAAGGGAGAAAATGATGGAATATAAAGGAATAGGAGATATAAATAAATATCTGAAGTAAGATGATGACTCTTGTTAGACATGTTAGTCAGTATAGTTCATCACTCCATATCTGCTGAAGGAGATGTAGGACTATCAAGACGTCGTCTCTTGTTCTTATCCCCAGGAGGAGTAGCAGAAGTCGGGTCTCTCAAATTCTCTAGGAGAGACGAAGCTTCTTCAGGGGTCTGGTATACACTTGTAGATCCATCTGATTTGAAGACTTTTAGAATAGCAGGGAAGAGGAGTGCAAATCTAATTTGCTGATGTACTAGAGCCGTACATATTGGTGCAAATGCTTTTCGTTTTTGGACTACTGTAGCAGAATAGTCATTGAATATCAGAATTTTGTGACCTCTTATAAGAACTTCAGTTTTCATTTTCCTAAACGCCTGTAAAATAGCAGCTTTATCTGCATAATTAAGATATTTGACTATTACTTGTCTCAGTTTGTTAGTAGTCGTCTTTTTGGAAGGGGTTAAAGTGTTTGCTGGAGGGCCTATACGATGTGCCCTTTCTACTTGACAAGAGCCTTGTAAACCTAGGGTCTGTGGTAATTCTGAGGTGCAGATGATGGATAATTGTGACAATGCTATGCTTTCAGGCAGACCTATTATGCGAAGGTTACTCTGTCTTGATCTATTTTCTAGATCATCTGTCTTGTCCCTTAATGTTGCTGTAAGTTTCATAGTTGTTTGTAGCTTAGATTTAGTCGTGGCTAGTTCATCCTCCACTAACCCTAGGCGCTCTTCTAATTCATGTATTTGGGAGGTATGATGAGAAATGTCTCCCTGTATAGCAGATAGTGAGGTCATTATAGTGGCTTCCAAGGAAGCAATAATGTCTGGTATTATTATTTTGGCCACTTCTATGGCTAGTGATTTACAGGAAATAGACAGTCCAGGAATAAAAAATTCAGTGTTGGGGTCATTTGTGACCATTTCAGAAGAAGCAGGAGGTGAATGATTTATATTTGTGTCTCCTGAGGTGATGTGCTGCGCTGCTGTGTGAGGAGACACAGCCATCTTGGATTTTGTTTTCTCCCTCTGTGGGAGAGGTATAGAGGAAGAGGGGGCTCTGTGTTGCTTCCCAGCGCGCTGCTGTTGTTTCTCCATTTCCCTAACGGGTAGCGGAGTATGTCAGGTGTTCTGATATTTACCGTGGTAACAGGTAACAGCTGGGAGCCGAGTCTATAGTGAGTTACTGTGGGAGCTCCTTCACAGTGCTGCCATCCTGTGCGCGCTGGAACTGGAAGTCAATACTGGGGTTTTATCAGTAAAATGGCCACTTTTATTGGTCGGTCATCTGTTCCTGACAGTCTGTAGCATTGTGTGTTGAGTCTGGTCTCCATGGTCCAGAAAGGAACATTGTATGTTGAAAATATTGTAACCTGAGGCCATTGTAAGTTGAGGCACCACTCCATAGTGTTGTCACTAACTGTACTGGCTTCAGTGTGGATTCACTCCTGACAGGAAAGAGAAAATAGAAGAGCTACAAAATGTGTCTTGTAAACAGTTCATCGGCTCATCCCTCTTACTGTAATCGACACACAACACCATCTTCTAATGACACAAGATGTTTGGCTGGATGTTGTCTCTGCGCTCTAGAATGATGTCACCATCTGTGACTAGCCCTCCCAGTGTACATCACCATCTTCCTTTTATTTATTTATTTGGGGGGGGGGGGGCATTTTGGGAGAGTGAGTTGAGTTAACAGCATGATGCCTTGTGCTAAATGATGTAGCAGGTGCTGCTACCTCACTGATGAAATAATTTGCAGTCAGATATTCTGAAAAATCTATGAGCAGAGGAATTGGCAGTAGTGCTGGGGGAGGGGAGTAGGCAGGGTGGGAGGACTGTCATGAAGAGTTGAGAGAAAACAATGTATTCTGAGACTTAACTAAGATCCCCAAGACAAAAGGATTTTTGGTAGTTTTATGGTGCGTTTACACAGAGAGATTTATTTGACTGATTTTTGAGGCCAAAGCCAGAAGCAGACTTTAGAGAGGGAACAGGTCATAAAGAAAAGACTGGGATCTCTCCTCTTCTCAACTTCATTCCTTGCTTTGGCTTCCAAAATCTCTCAAATAAATCTGTCTGTGTAAACGCACCATTAGAGCTGGAACAGAGAGGTAAGCAATGCTATATGCTTCTGCAGCATGCTCCTTCTTTTACCTAATGTAGGATTACCCCTTTAAGAACAGCCATTTAAATATGTGGCTTAGCTTGGAGTATAGAAAAAGTCTGTATTCATAGTCATATACTATAGCAGGCTCCTATCTTGTCGGATTCAGGCATGAATGTAGATGTGCAGCACAAATTGAATATATTCCAATTGCTTATTTCTCAGAACTAGCAGTTTCATTGTAGATGGAAATTAAAGCTTTGCAGTGAGAAGCTATTTTATACTGCATTTCTGCAGGTTTATGGGCAGATAAACATAATAAGAAAACTGTGGAAAGGTTACAAGGTTGACAAAGAGAAATGTGTAGGGGTTTAAAGCTGCCACATCTTAAAGTCCCTTATAGCATAAGTAATTCAGCTTTTGAGCTGCAAGGTGTCAGCTGATCACAACACGGAAGGTTAGAATTATCGCCCGCCGGCAGTGCTTCAGAGCGAAGCTTTTATCCCAGCAGGGCAGTGCTCCAGAGCACCGAGAAACCTCAAGGTTAATGGCTTGAGTTCTCAGCTCCTCAGACACAATGGAAGGATGTGAGGCTATAAAGGGAAGCGGGAGGAAAGGTACAGCCAATGTGCTCACACAGCATTTATAAAGTATACTGGTTTATATTCTATAAGATACCTTCAGGCAACCACTGAGCAGCGCTACAGTCAGCAGCACATTGTTTAACAATGTAATACACAACTTGTAGGTTAACCAAGATTTACACATGTCATGTGTTGGTGGATAAAAGGTGGTTAATAAGACTCAAAATAAGGTATAAAAGAAGAAGAATTGTGTGAAATATTGTATATTTTTGGATGAAGACACAAAAACTGATGATGTTTAAAATTGTGAGGTCATGTGACCCCTATAGAGAGCCAATGCATGAGCTGAACTGTGGATGTGGCCAGCCATGAGGTATTTGAAACAAAGAGGTAAGAGTTTTGTTTTTTTAATTAATGTATTAGCTACATTAAATATAGGGGTATTTTAGAGAATTTTCTCTTATAACTAACAGTGTGCAAGGCACAAATAGAAAAAAAAAAGTATACTTACCCTCCTCAATCCCTCATCACCTCTGCTGTCTCTGTCAGTCCCCACTGCACTGCACTTCCTTTTGTTGTTGTGGACACAAGGACATTTTAAAATCAGTAGCTGCAGAATTGTCCTGCCTCCACCACTAACTGGCTGAGCTGGAAGGTCCTTGTGCTGACACAGACCCAAAGAACGGGAAAGGATATGGAGACAGCAGAGGAGGTGTGAAGTATGGATTGTTTTTCTATTGAACTGCATCCTGAACGCAGCTAAATTGAAAACAATTCTTTGAAATATCACTTTATAGGGGTCAGCCAGGTGTTTTTTTTTCTGTTTTCTCACTTTCTAAAGGGCCTATTACACATAACGATTATTGGCCGCATTCATCACGGCCGATAATCGCCCTGTGTAATAGAAGGCAACGATCAGTCGACATGAACTATGTCGGCTGATTGTTGCTGTCGTTTGTCTTTCAACATGTTGAAAGACAAGCGACTGTGATAGCAGTGACCTGCTGCCATTGCTTCGTGGAATATGGAGCGGCGGCAGCAGACCGCTGCTATCTGCTATGGGCTGCCCGGACAATCTAGCGATCACCTGGGCAGCTCCTCCCCCTGTACTCACCCACTCTCACCCTCTCTCACCCTAAAGAGCTGGAAGAAACTGGTAAGTATGACCTTGGCCAGTGAGGGAGCTCCTCTGACCTTTTCTTTGTCAGCACACCTACTGCACAGAATATTAGTCCTGGCTGTTCCAGTGAAATAATCCAAGTTAACTTTAATTCTAGTCAGTCTTCACCCTAAAGAGGGAGAGACCCTGCTATATCCTGCACAAAAGTCTTGTAAATTGTCAATTACTATGGGGAGCAAACAGGTGACAGTCTTTATTTAGAGGTTGAACCATCAAAGTACTAAAGGAGTGAATCCTGTCATCGTGCAGAGAGAGTTTGATGAGTACAGCACTACATGTATGTCCAAACTGGACGTAAGGCACGCTGGATGATAGGCAATAATTTCGTGATCAGACTATACGGGTGGTGCTCTATGTTACAATAGTTCCAGATGCATACAGCAACAAAAAGATAATAGAAACATGGCACTCACCTCTCATAGTCTTCTCAGTTTCTTTATTAATTCATACAAACAATGTGCATAGACAGGTATACGGGAGGACGCCCTAGCAATAGCAGCTGCTAACGCTAGGGCGTCCTCCCATATACCTGTCTATGCACATTGTTTGTATGAATTAATAAAGAAACTGAGAAGACTACGAGCGGTGAGTGCCATGTTTCTATTATCTTTTTGTTGGTGAATCCAGTCATAGTCACCCCTAGAGACTCTTTTACTCTGTATTCAAGCTAGAAATGTGAATCCTACCTGCTCTCATATGCTAAAGAAAAAATCTGTGTGAACTTCCTTTTCGGTGCTATCAAAAGACTGTATGCTGCCTCTAAACAGAGAAATTACATCAGTATTTGTTACCTTTCAGGCTGGGTTCACACTATGTATATTTCAGTCAGTATTGTGGTCCTCATATTGCAACCAAAACCAGGAGTGGATTAAAAACACAGAAAGGCTCTGTTCATACAGTGTTGAAATTGAGTGGATGGCCGCCATATAACGGTAAATAACTTTCATTTTTTCAATATAACAGCCGTTGTTTTAAAAAAACTGCAAATATTTGCCATTAAATGGCGGCCATCCACTCAATTTTAACATTGTGTGAACAGATCCTTTCTGTGTTTTTAATCCACTCCTGGTTTTGGTTGCAATATGAGGACCACAATACTGACCGAAATATATGTAGTGTGAACCCAGCCTCACAATTGTGTGGCTACTATTATTTGCACCACCATTACAGGCATTCCCCACCAGCACCCAGACAATAAACATACTGGGTAATGTCTGTTCTCCATGTGCAGGCCAACATTGACAAAAGTTGGCCCATGTTAACATAGTAAGATAGTTAATAAGGTTGAAAGAAGACAATCAGGTTCAACCCAGGGAAACCCTACTGTGTTGACCTAGGGGAAGGCGAAAACCCCTATGAGGCAGATGACAATTGCCCCATCACAGGGAGAAAATTCCTTCCCGACTCCAATGGCAATCAGAATAATCGCTGGATCAACGTATCACTGGAAATCTAATCCCCATAGCTTGTAATATTATATTTTTCAAGAAAAGCATCCAGGCCTCCCTTGGATTAGAAAACTGCATTTAGGCCCAGGTACCACCATGATGTAAGAATGGTCAGGCTGCCCCAAGTGGCACCTGTGGTTGGGTAGGAGACGCGGAGGCATATGCATCCTCTAATATATCCAAACATATTATCCATGTCCATTTTTAATTTTATGAAAGAAATTAAAACTTGTAGAGCATACCGTCCTGAAGCCCGTCTCCCTCTAGTTTCTGGGCACGACCTCTTCTTCAAGATGATCTCTCTGAATCCGGCTTCCTGCCGTCCTTTGTTGCATCTTTTTTTTTCTATCTAAAAAGCGAATTTAAACATGTCATTTTCGCCAACCAGATGACTGATTTTGGTGTAAAGCCAGCCCGTCTTGAACATTACACTATAATCTTTACATTTTATAAAGAGAGTTTTAGAAGATAAAAGAATACCTTCTTCCCGGGATTAGTTCCGAAGGAAAGAGCACAGTTTGACCTTGAAAACATGTTCTCAAGAAGCAGAACACTGGTACTTAGCAAGTGTATCCACTGTAATAATTACAGGCATCCAGGGCTCTAATTCCACTACTCAATTCTACTTGCCTGCACTTTGAAATTACCTGAGTCACATGAGCACGACAACCTGCTAATTACCTGTCATGCTTCAGGTAGCATGATTAATGTGCAGGGTGCAGGCAGGCAGAAATCCGCACCGGCCAGGTAACGAAATCCTCAAGAACTAGAGAAGAAAAGTAGTATAAAATTCTATTACTTGTGGCAAGAACAAATACACCATTCAATCACGGCTTTACTGGAAATATTGTCCAAATCTTCAGTTTTATGTCCGTAACAAAACTTTTCATCCCAGTTACATGTCTTTGGGGATAATGGTTGGATGTCTCATAATATGATATTGTGCTATTACCCTATTCTTGTCCATAATAAAAACTGCATATTGCACTATTTGGACTTTGTAACTTGTATAGCTGGAAACTTGGTCTGACCAATGACGTGGCATAAGAAAATGAAGAGTCCAAAATATTTTTTATCTAAAGAATTGCATGGAAGCCCTAGAATATGTATTCAGGGGTAATGGTTGAGACTTAGTTTGGGTTGCCTATTGATTGGCATAGGAAAAGATGGATTTTATTAGCAATGATCTTTAGCAAGAAGTTATTAAGGTTAAGGATGCTGCAACATTGAAGAATTATCCAGCTGCTCTTAAACACAAAGTGCTATATGGTGCTGGCAGCGGTCGTCATCCTGAATTAAAGACGGGTCCTTAAATACCGCTTTGAGGCTATGTTCACACAAAGTATTTTTGTTCAGTATTTTGGTTCTCATATTGCCACCAAATCCAGGAGTGGATTGAAAACACAGAAAGGCTATGTTCACACAATGTTGAAATTTAGTGGACGTTATTTAATGGCAAATAATTGGCGTCATTTTAAAACATTGCCCTTTGCCATTAAATGACGGACATCCACTAAATTTCAACAGTGTGCAAACATAGCCCTTCTCTGTTCTCAATCCACTCCTTGTTTTGGTTGCAAAATACTGACCAAAATAGTGACCAAAAATACTGTGTGTGAACCCAGCCTAAAACAGTGTCAGGTACAGGTGCAGCCTACGATTATCAGTGAATTATAAGACACGGACTATCCTAATGGTGTGTTTAGACAGATTTATCTGACAGATTTTTGAAGCCAATGGATTTGAAAAGAGAAATCTCACTCTTTCCTTAATGAACTGTTCTCTGTTTATCGTCTGGCTTTGGCTTCAAAAATCTGTCAGATAAATCTCTTTGTCTAAACCAGGGGTGTCAAACTCAGGCCCTCCAGCTGTTGCAAAACTACAATTCCCATCATGCCTGGGCAGCCAAAGCTTTAGCTTTTGCTGTCCAGGCATGATGGGAATTGCAGTTTTGTAACAGCTGGAGGGCCTGAGTTTGACAGGTGTGATCCAAACACACCATAAGGGCTCGTTCACACAGAGCAAAAGCAGCTGAATTTCTGCGCTGAATCAGCGCTGAAATTTCAGCCGTTAAAATTTCCATTGTGTTGAATGGAAATTCTGCTCTGCAGTTCACACAGTGGAATTTCCGCACTGAACTAATCCGCTTTCCGCCAGAAGAATGAACATGTTCATTCTTCTGCTAGCGGAAGCCTATACAAACCAATGGGGCTCTAATTTTCTGTTTCAGCGCGGAATACAAGCGGAATACAAGCGGAAATTATGCGCTGAATCAGTGCGGAAATGGGGAAAAAAGGGGGAGGAGGATTCTAGTATATATTCTGGTATAGTCTAGTTTACTCGCCAAATACTCGCTGAATTTCAGCGCTGAATGCATGCGGATTCAGCGCGGATTCCTCGAGTATTCCGCGCTGAATTTGTTAAGAGCTGATTACGAGCTGAACACTTTCCTAGCTGAATACACAGGGATTCTGCTTACATTCTGCTTATATTCTGCTCGGAATTCAGCGTCAGTTGATTTCAGGCGGAAATATTTCCTCACGTAATCCGCCCCTTTTGCTCTGTGTGAACGTAGACTAAGGGTGCTCGAACATGGAGCCACCCAAACTAAGCAAAATCAGGAATGGATTTGAAAAGAGGAGGAATCTCAGTCTTTCCTTTATGATCTGTTCTCTGTTTATAGTCTGTTCCTGGCCTTGGCTTTCTATACATATTCTAGTACTTCTCTGCAATCTTTTTAGTGCCACGTCATTGGTGATCAATGTCCTTAAATTACCCTTAGCAATTATATAATCAGCTTAATCTTTTTGTGATGTTTTTACCATTACAATGTCATGTGCTTGAACATTCCAAAGTGTGACAACTCCAAGGGTCCCTATATACCCCATACACCATATACTATTGTTACCTTGAAAAGCTATAGTGCTTAAAATGTGTAGCTTCTAGTGATTTCATGCTGTGAAAGCTAAAGCTTTGGCTGTCCAGGCATGTTGGAAATTGTAGTTTTGCAGCAGCTGGAGGGCCGAAGATTCCCCATCCCTGCGCTCTGCAGCTTTGGGCACTGGACTGGCAGGAGTGCTGTGGGGGAGCAGGGGAGTATGCAGGTTGAATGGACTATTATGGAGAGCTGAGTGAAAGCAATGCCTTCTGGGGACTATAGTACTAAGCAAAAGTTACAAAGTACAAGCAAAAAATACAAAACAAAGACCCCTAAAACAAATGGTGATTTCAGGACTGGTACACTAACCCTGCACCACCACCAACAACAATTTTTTTCTGTTTTGTTATAAAATTTGCGACACATTTGCTAGCAAACTTGTACAGTGATTGGCTGCCGGATACTTTGAATAATTTCTTCTTAAGGCTTGTTTAACACAAGTATATTGGTATACTTCTATAATATGGATTCATACTCCTGCAACCAAAACCAGAAGTGGATTGAAAAAAAACAGAAAGGCAGTCATCTAATGGCAAATACTTTCTATTGGCAATTATTGGCCCCCCAACAGATCATGTTTGAAAGGGGTTATCCAGCGCTACAAAAACATGGCCACTTTCTTCCAGAGACAGCCCCACTCTTGTCCCCAGCTTGGGCGGGGTTTTGCTGCTCAGTTCCATTGAAGTGAATGGAGCTTAATTGCAAACCGCACCTGAACTGGAGACAAGAGTCGTGTTGTCTCTAAAAAAAAAAAGTGGCCATGTTTTTGAAGCACTGGATAACCCCTTTTAAGTGACTCTGTACCCACAATCTGACCCCCCCCCCCCCCCCAAACCACTTGTACCTTTGGATAGCTGCTTTTAATCCAAGATCTGTCCTGGGGTCCTTTCGGCAGGTGATGCAGTTATTGTCCTAAAAACAACTTTTAAACCTAAAAGTTTAAACTTAAAAGTTAAAAGTATCTGTGCCCTAACTTTGCACCACCCCTCCATCCCTCCTCCCCACCCTCTTCATCATTAGGAATGCCACTGGAACATTTTCTCCATGCTGAACATTGCATTGCTTACCAATCCAGCTCATGTGCCGGGCTGACACAGGTGGGAAACAGGAGGCAATCTGCCTGGATCATTACTAAAGATGAGGAGGGTGGGGAGGGGTGGTGCAAAGTTAGGGCACAGATACTCCCGTTTGGCACGGGCTTCACGTTTAAAAGTATTTTTTTAGGACAATAACTACATCACCTGCTGAACGGACCGCAGGACAGATCTTGGATTGAAAGCAGCTATCCGAAGGTACAAGTGATTTGGGGGGGGGGGGGGTCAGATTGTGGGTACAGAGTCGCTTTAAGGATATCCAATACTGAGAACACCTTTGATAATACCTAATGCACTGAGTATAATTATATCATCTGTAAAATACTAAGGAAATAATCGAAACATGACCTGTTGGTGGTCCATGAGGGCTGGAGTTGAGAAGCACTGGTTTATCAGCAATGCATCCATACTGACAGGATTGTCTTCTAGGCAGGAGATTAAACTACACTAAGAAAAACTGATGCAGTAAAGATGCAATACTGATGGTGCTCTGATATAGTACTTATTAAAACTGGAAAGCATGGATGCATCCATACTTTAATCCTGCTACATGGACTTTAATGGGTGTTTTGCATCTGCAATGAAAGTAGCATATGCTCTATTTTTTAAAGTGTACCTGTCATGAAAGCCTGCTTCTGGATCAGTGGTGAGTTCCTCTGTTAATTCAGAAGTTTGGGTCTCCAAAGAAATGGACATGCAATGAGACCATAATGTGCGCGACCTCCATCCAATGGGGGTTGCGTACATTATGGTCTCATTGCATATAGTGATCCATCAATGAGAGATATTTTGAAATCTGTATAGTCCCCCACCAACCCCCAGTGTCGAGAGGAATTATCAGACATTTCTTGTCCCTTTTAAGTGGAAAAAAAATCAGTTTTTTAGACAAAACTGTTTTGAAATTTACATGCATATTTTTTTGCCCCTTTTATAGCCTGTTTTCAGACTTTTTTTGCTTAGTATTTTCTTTTATTTTTGGGCTACAGTAAAAGCTATAACCCCTCAATTTTTTTTTTTTTTTTACAAATAAGACTTTTTGGGCCAATTAGGTGCCCAAAAAGTCCTAAAATATGTGAAGTATTTAGCACATGAACAGCCAAACAGTCCCTGGCACTTTATTTTAAGTCTGTTACAATTAAGGGCATACAATTAAAGGGGTTGTTTCATCTCAACTAATATAGTTACATTTGTAGAACTTGTTGAGTTAAAGCGACTCTGTACCCACAATCTGCCTCCCCAAACCGCTTGTACCTTTGGATAGCTGCTTTTGATCCAAGATCTGTCCTGGGATCCGTTTGGCAGGTGATGCAATTATTGTTCTAAAAAACAACTTTTAAACTTGCAGCCCTGAGTCAAATTGGCGTGGCCTACAGTGTGTCCGCCCTAGGGTTGCAACACACCTCCGTCCCTCTTCTTTACTAGTAACGCCCCCAAGCATTTTTCCTATTCATCACCTGTATGAAGACTGCACAGGTGCTTTAACGATCCATCTCATGTGCAGTGTTCACACAGGTGATGAATAGGAGAAATTGTTCAAGGAGCATTCCTAATGATAAAGAGGGTGGGGAGGAGGGACGGAGGGGTGTCGCAATCCTAGGACATGGGTACTCTGGGCCACACTAATTTGAAACAGGGCTGCAAGTTTAAAAGTAGTTTTTTAGGACAATAACTGCATCACCTGCCGAACGGACCCCAGGACAGATCTTGGATTAAAAGCAGTTATCCGAAAATACAAGCGGTTTGGAGGAGTCAGATTGTGGGTACAGAGTCGCTTTAAATATTTTAGCAAATTTATCAAACTTGCCTCCCTCTCCTCCTATGCTGCTCCTTTTTTTCCTATTGTTAACAGTCTGTGTACAGCACCCCCCCCCCAAGTAATGATGGTCCTGCCATGCAACTCCCCAACCATAGTAATACTCCCCATGCTATGCACCCTCCCACCCATAGTATGCCACCTGTTGTGTACAGCCCAACCAACAGTAATAATGCCCAGTTTTGTACAGCTGCCCCACAGTAATATTGCCCCCAGCTGTATACAGCCCCCACCCACATAAATATTGCCCCCTGCTGTATACAGCCCGCACCCATATTAATATTGCCCCCTGGTAATGACGTCAAATCATTGCAAAAAATATAAGTAGGTAGATGATGCTTTGTAGCAACAGGTGATCTAGATGGAGGGTGCACAGACTCCTAGCATTAGCCAGACATAGTGAGCATGCTGAACATAACCACAGCGGGGCATCCCAAGAAGCTGGATGGCAGCAGCTTTCATAGATCCTTTATAGAGCAGTACTGGGCAGTGTAAGCTTGCATTAATGATTTTGGTAAAGTTTTTGAGACACAGTGTCCCCTGAAATTAATTTTAACACACTGCAAAGGTCTGGCTCCTAGGAAAGGACACAACTTTGTCATCTGATTTACAGGAGAAAGTGTTAAATGGCTAGTTAATGAGTTTAAGACTCCTTTGTTCCCAGCTGTGCGCAGTAATTTCACTGTATGTGCATCTTAAAGGGGTTATCCAGGATTAGAAAAAATACTGCTAGTTTCTTGCATAAATGACACCGCTCCTGTTCCCAGGTTGTATGTGGTATTACAATTAAGCTCCATTCACTTCAATAAAGCAGAGCTGTAAAATACCAAACCATAACAGAGGCAGTGAATGTAGCTGTTTCTAGAAGAAAGTGGCCATGTTTTTCTAAGCCTGGATAACCCCTTTAAGTAAGTACACAAGTCCCACTGAATTAAGGAAAACTGGATTAGAAACCCATTCGTTGTTCTACCTTCTGGTTCCAGAGAATCAGTGAAACACTAGCCAAATTCCACCCATAGCCAAAATAAAAATGCCACAAAATGTCTGTACGTCTACATTAAAGGGGAACTCTGACATCAGGTAAAAAAAATCCTAACATGCTCCAGAACCATTCAGTATTGCTTACCTATCTGCCTTGGTTCTGAAACTACCAAAAACCCATTTGTTTGGGGGGTCTTAGTTCAGTATTTTGTGGTTATAATTCCTGGTTCTGTTCTGTACTGCAAGTCCCAGAGGGCACTGCTTTCCCTCAGCTCTCTCTATCATAGTCATCTCACCCTGTCTACTCTCTACCCAAAGCTGTTGCCAAACATATTATTTCACTGCAGACTATTGCATCAGTGAGGTTGCAGCACCTGCTGCAACATTCATCACAAGGCAGCATGCTGTAAACACACTTCACTCTCCCTAAATGACCCAATAAAGATAAACATGTATTTGTGCAGATAGTAGACAGGTTAGTCTAGATGGACTGGTCAGAAATCAGCTAAGTCTCCTGTGACATCAGAGGGGTGATAGTTTTATTTAAATATAATTGTATTACGAGGCAGAGCCTGACCGAGTATGTAGCTGGACGCACGCCATTACAGCTCCTGCATACCAGCTGTTTTACTGGGCTACTGCGGGCTCCCCAGTCGGTGTACACACTCTTACCCTGTACCGGAGGCTCCCAGCAGTAGCAGGACGGCAGATATGGGAGGTGGTACCACCCGAAAAGGGACCCCGGACGCCAAGGATCTGGCAGGGTGCGGGGCCAGAGATATTCAAAAATGGCGCCGGCTCCTCCACGGCGCTACCAGGACAGGCCGCAAAGAACACCCCAGTAAGTGCAGCTGCCAAGGTGGCGGCATTTGCCAGACCGCACTCGGAGGGTCAGGAGCGTAACCCCGCAACACCAACATCCCAACCCCGAAGCCCCTACTCACAGTCACGAGGCTTTGCAGACTGCCAGACCCAAAGCCCTCCAGCAGTAATGGCGCAGCAACACGTTGTACAGGTACACAGGGTGGAGGAGGATGATGGGGATGAACTGCCAGAACCTACACTCCGGGAGGTATTTCAAGCTGTCACCAAGGGGAATCTTGCTATAGCTGCCCTGCAACAGCAAGTAGGCACAATGCAGGAGGAACTGTCCTTTATGAGACAGAATGTGCAGAAAGTAAATGAGAAAATGGTGGCAGCAAAAGGCAGGATCAATGACCTGGAAGACAAGCTAGCCCCTGTTACACTGTTAGAGCTAGACAAGCTAGCCCCTGTTAGAGATACACGCAGCAAATATTGGCACTTCTCCTCAAAGCTGATGATCTGGAAAACAGACTTTGGCACAATAATGTGCGCATTTTAGGGGTCCCTGAGAAAGCCGAGGGTACAGACCCCACACGATTCTTTGAACATTGGATCCAAGATATTTTTGGGGAGAACACACTGTCACCCATGTATGCCGTGAAGCGTGCCCACCATGTCCCCACTCGCCCATTGCCACCAGGGACACCCTCACGCCCTGTGTTAGTGAAACTCCCCCACTACAGAGACAGGGATATTATACTGCAAGCTGCACGCAAAAAGCCTGACATATCCTTTAATGGACAACGCATCTCATTCTACCCGGACTACTCCGCTGAGATCCAGAAGAGACGCGCCAGATTCACAGAGGTGAAACGCTCGCTGCCACAGCTTCAAGTTTCCTACGCAATGCTGTACCCTGCAAAGCTGCGAGTTGTAGCCATGGGTGACACGCACTTCTTTACAGAGCCTAAGGATGCCGCACAGTGGCTAGAACTGCACCGCCAGCAGCTACGTCAGTAGGCACACCCAGCATGAAGTAGTCGCCGCTGCAGTCCTCTGTAGGATAGGTGCACCATTCTCACTCGTTCTGTATTTACATTTTTGAAGATGGAACCCACAGTTGCATACAAGTATCCTGTTATAGCAGGGGCTATGCGTATGGTCCACACTTTACGAGTAGAGATTAGCGAACCACGAGCATGCTCAAGTCGATCCTAACCCGAACATTCGGCATTTGATTAGCGGTGGCTGCTGAAGTTGGATAAAGCCCTAAGGCTATGTGGAAAACATGGATATAGTCATTGGCTGTATCCATGTTTTCCAGACAACCTTAGAGCTTTATCCAAGTTCAGCAGCCGCCACTAATCAAATGCCGATCGTTCGGGTTCGGATCGCATCAAACCCGAACCCGGTTCGCTCCTCTCTAGTTACGAGACATCGCTTGGTAGTGTGGAGAACTGATAGCCCCGTCCACCCACACTTAGTGGAGGGATCATTGTTCCCCGTTGTGGTTTTTCTTTTCACAACTTTTCTTTTTATTTGCTCTAAATTTTTCTGTTCTTATGGGACCAGTTTTTGTCAGGTCTGAATGGCCTGTGTTTTGTTGGCAATTCCTGTACATTATGTCTTCCGTACCTTTCTTCACTGTTTCCTTATTGTGCTCTGCTACATTCTCACAACTAATGTTGGTATACTCGCTGTTACATATTCTCCTTGTCCCTCAGGTTACGCACTTATCAGCCCCTCATCTTGTGTTTACAGGAGACACACCTGACCAAAGATACGGCCTAGTCTTTGCAGAGAGCATGGGTCGGCTGGTATTATCACTCATACTCCTCCCAGTATTCCAGAGGAGTCAGCATACTAATACACAAAAATATCCAATTTGACTGCATAGAGGTTAAAGTTGATTCTCAGGGCCAGTTTATATGCCTGTACTGTTCAATATATGCTGTGAGATATGTGCTTTGCTCGGTATATATACCACCACCGTATAATAGTTCTGTATTAAAAGAGGTGTTAACATTCAGTGCCACACACCCAGATGCCCCACTGCTCCTCATAGGCGATTTTAATACTGTTGTGGATAACTCCCTGGACAGGATATCCGTGACATCAGGAGTAGCTATGGATAGACACAGCTCCCTAGGAGCTCTTATGTTAGAGGTAGCCTTGTTTGATATCTGGCGGGCAGGGCATCCTGGTGTGCGAGCTTACTCCTGTCACTCTGCCTCACATGGCAGTTTATCCCGCATAGATTTAGTGCTTGGGGATGCCCGTATTCTTCCACAGGTACTGGAAGTGGAATATCTTCCTTGCACACTATCCGACCACTCCCCTTTGACCCTAGTATTAGCCCATCTGGGGGTGTGGCGTACCACGGTCCCGGTTTGGTGATTGAACCCCCACTGGTTGGCCATTCTAGATATTCCTGGTATACAGGCGGCAATAGAAGATTACTTTAGACTAAATGAGGACACGGCCACATCACTAATAAAATGGGATGCGAAGAAGGCATGCTTGTGAGGTTACTTCATCCAACAAATCTGCCGCACTAAAAGAGAGAGAGGCCGCCTTCGGTCAGCGCTGCAAGACTCACTTTTTACAGGCAGAAACTCTTCACACTGAAAGATGCACTACACATACCGCCAATAGACGGAAGCCCAACAGGCCCTTACTGATTTCGACCTAGAATCAGCTGCCCATAAGAGGAACTTCGCCAGACATATGTTTTTTGTGGAGGGCGAACACACAGGACATCTATTGTCTGTAATTTCTAAAGCCCAGAAGGGTCCTGCGTTTCTCACTCACATTCAAGACGATAATGGCACCTTGGTTACTTCCACCCCGGCCATCCTTGGGGTATTCCTCTCCTACTATGAGAACCTCTATAGTTCTAAGTTGGAGGTCACTCCCATTCAAATTTCAGAATTTTTTGCGTCCATCCCCCTTCCCGCCCTTGCTGTTGAGGTTAGAGACTCCTTGGACTCCCCCCTGACGCTGGAGGAGCTAGAACTACTGGCCACATCCATGGCCAATGGCAAAGCTTCCAGGATAGACGGACTACCTGGGGAACTATACAAAAAGGTTGGAGATGTCTTACTGCCTAAACTACTAGAGGTTTGGTAGGCCTCATTGGAGAAGGCTCCCTGCCTGACACAATGCGGGAGGCGTTGATTGTAGTTTTACCCAAACCTGGCAAGGACCCATCCTTACCCAGCTCATATAGGCCTATATCTTTATTGCCTGCAGATATTAAAATCCTAGCTAAGGCTATTGCCACTAGACTGTCCTGGTATATGTCCTCCCTTGTACACCCCAACCAAACGGGATTTATCCCTGAACGATCTACAGAGATGAATGTTCATCGGTTATTTGTTAATTTACAGTTGCCATCCGCGCATCCGGAGTGGCTGGATGCGCGGGCGGTTTGCTCACTCGACTCTGTCAAGGGTTTTGACAGCGTCGAGTGGCCATTCCTTTGGGCGGTATTGGAGAGGATGTGCTTCGGACCTCAATTCATTGCGTGGGTCCAGTTATTATATTCCTCGTCCTGTGCTAGATTAAAGATTAATGGGGGAGTGTCCCAAAATATTTCCCTACATAGGGGAACCAGGCAGGGCTGCCCGCTTTCCCTACTTTTATTCGCATTGGCCATAGAGCCACTTGCCACCCTCATTAGAAACCATCCAGAGGTTCACGGGTTTAAGAGGGGTCCGCATGAGCGAAAAAATTGCAATATATCCAGACGATGTCTTACTGTACTTAAATGACACAGACAAATCTCTATCCACTGCTATTTCTCTTATAAGTTACTATGGTCTGTACTCTGGCTTATCTATTGGCTGGGACAAATCTGTACTCATGCCGATTGATGATAACTCTGTCCGATTGTTGGACCCCTCTATTCCCTTGAACGTCGTAGGGGAATTCAAATACCTTGGCATCACTGTACATAAAGACATTAGAGCGTATGAGCGACTTAATCTTACCCCTATCCTCTCTAAATTCCAATCTAAGTTGGGCGTATGGTGGAAGTTACCGATATCGGTAGTGGGACGCACAAACTTACTTAAAATGGTATGAATGCCCCAATTATTATATGTGCTACATAACTCACCCCTGTGGGTTCCCCTGCGATTTTTTCGTAAGGTGCATAGCCTATTCAGAGACCTGATATGGGGCTCCCAACACCCTCGTATAAAATTAGAGACCCTACAGAGGGCAAAAGCAGCGGGTGGGTTAGCGGTTCCTAATGCTATGATATATTTTCTGGCCTCCCAGCTCCAACATCTTAAGGGTTGTGAGACAGATGTGGTATCTGACCACAATACTACTACAATCACACTTTCAATCTTCTCAGCTATTTGAGGTCTTGGAGGCGAAGAGATTCTCTATTGCCGCGTCAGGTCAGCCCACTCTACAATTATATCATAGGGTCTGGTGGAAGATCCGGGATATGTATGGATTGAAGGGTTGTTCGGCTTCCCAATGGAAGTCATGGGGCCTCAGGAGGGTGGGACAGCTATATAGGGACGGACATCTGAAGAGTTTTCAACAGCTGGGAGAGGAATACTCTATACCGCATTCCCAGTTTTATAAGTACTTGCAACTGCGCCATGCCTGTGAGGGGGAGGGAGACATCCTTAGTCGTGAACGGACTGCTATACCACCCATACACATAGTGGGCACTTCCACATCCACCTCAGGTCTTATATCTACACTATACCTTCACATTCATGAGAAGTTCCTGGAACGTCACCCTTTAACCATAAAGGAGAAGTGGGAGGCTGATCTGGGCCCACTGGAGGATAATCTATGGCAGGAGGGTTTCACTATGACCCCCCATTTAACGGTGGGTGAACAGCATCATTTATCGCCATTATATTTACTACACCGTGTGTATAGGACCCCTGCTTTCCTATTTGCAGTAGGGATTCGACCTGATGCGTTGTGTCCTAGATGTCAGAGGGATGAGGGGGGACTCCTGCATATGTTCTGGCGATGCCCTAAATTAACTAGATACTGGCAAAATGTGGCCTCCACAATTCAGAAGGTATTCGCTGTTCAGTCAGAACAATCCCCCTTAGTCTGCATGTTGGGTTATGTTGAAGACATAAATTTAGTAGCCCGTGAGAAATTGGCAGTGGCCCGGCCTGTACTGAGATCGCCGTCACAGAAGACGCCACAATTATTATTTTGCATTGACTCTTTATTAAGCTTCGCTTACACTATTCAGGATGGACTTTATTGCAACATACAGGACATTGCCAAATGGTTTGGGGTTTTCTGTTTTTTATTTGTTCTTGTTTGGTTTGTGCATGTTTTCTCTTCCAGGGATGGACTCTGTGTTTATTTTCCATCCCTGTTGTCGTTGTTTGACAAAACCTTAATAAAAAATTCTTGATATAAAAAAAATATATAATTGTATTACACTGGATAACCCCTTTAAATGCACTTCACTGTGGTCATAGACTGAAGGAGTGTCACTGTCAGCATTGAGGTGCTGACACACTGGGGATCAGGCAATAGACTACACCGATGACTTTGGGGCAAGCCATGTAAAGTGAAATGGAATGCTGTGTGAATTTTCCTATACACAGAGCGCTGCAGAAAGAAAAATCAATGTATTTATATTTCCCTGGCTGTCAGTTTCCACTGTGTGCTAAATGCAATGTCCTCGCAGATGCTCTTTCCTGCAATAACAAGTATGACGTCTTTTGTTGCCGTGGAGACGGTGTTATGATTTAGAAAAAAAAAATCAGTCATGTCACTGATTTTACTTTTTGGTAATTCAATAAACAAATGGGCTTTAACCATGTTTGTTTTAACTGCACACGTATTACACAGACAATCCCATCCATTCACCTCCATATTTATCCTTACAACAAGATTAAGACTTTGAACTCTCTATCCACTCTCTAGTATTCCCTGTGTCTCCTGCAGATACGATTTCATTCTTCCACGTTTTGGGCTCTTGGGTCCTTTTTTTCCCCGAGCTCCCCTTCAGCCATAAGGGGTCCTGGAATAGAAAGTGTTAATATATATATATATATATATATATATATATATATATATCACTTGATTATACTCAGAAGTGCAAATCAGCAGGATTTTTTATAGCATTATACACCAGGAATAATCCATTACTGTGCAGAAATAATTTGCCCTCACAGACAAAATATAGAGGGATTTTATCACCTTATTTTTTTTTTAAAATGAACATACACTGAAACATTATTTTTCTAACCTCAGTCAGAAAATGAGTTTTTGGCTATGGGAGCGTGTTGTGGGCATGCTCTGTGACCTGTTTTGGCACACAGGTTTGCCTGTAACGGGTTGAACCTCAGGTAACCCCCCTGACATAATTTTGATGTATTTGTGTACCATGTTATGATGATGTATTGCAGAAATCCACAGGAGGATACTCAACCTGAGCATGTGTTCTGTGGTTGGAAAACCAAAGGATGCTACTGCAGAGGTTGAAAGAGAATAAGTAGAATACTTGAGAGTAGAAACAATACTTGTGCCCAAGTTTTGACTCTTAGGTCTTTGCACCACCTATTAACCACCAGTGTCGGGCGATCCGTCCTAGAGGGTGACACAAGCCCCAGACCTTGTTACCTGGGATGAGCAGAGTGGTTAGAGTTCTCTGATGACACCCACGCTGCGAGATAGAGTACATAGGCTTCTAGCAACTTTGCTCTATCCGGATCAGTTGCTCTTTCTTCAGGATACTATCCTGCACTTTTAGCCTGGTTTTCGTCGTGGGTTGGGGTGATCCCTGACTTGTCCTCTCTAAGTAGGTATTCAGCACTGCATAGTGTGTAGAAGTACTGCTTTCAAGAAACAAGTGCTAAGGTGTCTCATGTGCGTCCATTCTATACAGAGACCAACCGGAACTGTCCTTCTTGGCTTCTACGGGGAGTGTTCTGGCTTGCGTCCTTCCTCTACAAAGGTCAGAGTAAGACTCACTAAGGTATGGCAACACTTCCTCTCCCCATGTGAGTTACTTCTACAGCATTTGTAAGGTGTGCTGTAAGTGGGTGAAAAGAGGGGAAAGAAAGAGAAGGGTAGAGATAGGTAGAAAAGAGAAAGAACTCCCATTGATGCACAGATCCTAAAAACAATAACCCTTTAGTTGCATACAGCTGTGCAATACTTAGGTACACAATATACATCCTAGCAACTTCTAGTGGCAAAACTTAGGTACTACTTCATTACCACTTTCACTTTAAAGTACAGACTTTTACGAGGGGTGTAAAGACTAGAAACACCCGTGGTGGGACACCACATACATAGTGATCAGATCAAAGGAAGTGTCATCATTTGTGCTAAGGACACGTTTATTGCATTGCTTATCTATTGTAAAGTTTAATATAGGTCTTACTCTTCAAGAGGCAAAAAGAAAATAAAAAATAGATCCAAAGGATGTGGTCACATAGTCGCCATGGGCAGTTCTCTAGTTGTACATGTTTGTAGGTTCACAGCTGTAGGAGGTCAGGAGGAAATTGTCCCAGTGGTTGTGGGGTTGAGGCTTTGGGTGAATGTAGTTAAGTGTGGGCTTCGCAAATACACCTAGATCGGATAGACCATGGCAGTCTCCCAAGGCTGTTGGTTAGGCGTAGGAGCCACCAGCCACCTTGGACACAACCTGTCCTCCTGGTGATGCGCCAGACCCCCACCCTGAAACCTCTATGGGATACCTATTTATCCATGGGCCGTGTTTCCCACACAGTTTATCAGTCAGATTTTGAGGCTGAAAAATCTGTTAAAATCAGTTTTAGGCTATGTTCACACTAAGTATGAGACCGGCCGTTCCGTGACTCCAGCCGGGTCACGGAATGGACGGTCTCAGCCCGGATCATCACGGCCGGATGATCTTTCCTCCGTGGAGCTCTGATGCGGGCACATCAGCACGCACCAGCATCAGAGCTTCCCATAGCACAGAGTGAAGCAAGCGGCCGGAGCCGCTCGCTTCACTGTGTGAACTGACAGGTCTTTCTGTGGGCGGAATTCATTGAATTCCGTCCACAAATAATGGACCTGTCAGTTGTTTGCGGCGCCATATGGAAACCAGCCGGAGCGTATACGATGTGTGTACGCTCCGGCCGGGATCCCATAGCAAATAATGCTATGTTCCACCCCGCAAATCTACGGCTGTAGTTCTGCGGTGAGAACTACGGCCGTAAATTTACGTAGTGTGAACATAGCCCTAAGATGAAGAGTTTTTCATAGCTATTTTCTCACAATGTCTTTTTAAGGTAAAATAATGACCTTTGTTAATTATTATTATAATTGACGACCGCCATTGTAAAACAATGGCCGTTATTTTGCATAAAAAGACATTGTGTAAACATAGCCTTGGGGGTTATAGTAAGTGCTATAGACAAAGTGCGTTGGGACCATAGCCCTAGTGTTCTACAATGTTTATGAGTATACTAGAACCATGCAAGAACTCACAGTAAGGCGTCATTCATCTCGACTTCTTTTATTTTCAAAAGTAGACATGTAACATGAGGCTGAGTGTTCATATTTGCTGGAGGGTAAGTTAAACGTCTAATTTCTTAAGATGTTTCAGAAAGATCTAACAGATGATGACAAAATAAATTATGAGGAAACAGGTGTGGCTAGGTTTTTTTACGCAAGTAGGACATAGTGTTTATGAATAAAAATGGCTGATCCTAAAAGAAATAGACACTATAGGACCTGAAGCCAAGATTAGACAGAGGAAGCTGTACTGGATTAGAAAACTGGAAAGTTCAGAACCTAAGGGTATGAACGAGCATTGTAGCTTTAAAGCTTTTTTTTTTTTTTTAATATGTATATAAATACTTCCCTTTGAGATAGTATATGTCTACTGTATTTGGTATGAATGTTATAATATTTTATACAATTACTAAATGATATATACTTGTATAAAAATGTACTTTATGAAGTGTGACGTATACATGGGAGGGACTTCTACCGGTATTGAGCTAACTAGGTACCTTCCTACTGCATGCATGAGTAAGGGTATGTTCACACTGAGAAGGAGGAATCCTGCCTGCCTCAGTGTGACACTGTTTCTCTATGGAAGGGCTTGTGCGCCTCCATTTCCGCCGCTCTTTGCACAAAGAATTTACTTGTCAATCCTTTGACCAGAGAGTGACGCAGGTGGAGGCGCGTGAGCCCTTCCATAGAGAAACAGTGTCACAATGAGGCAGGCGGGAACTCTCTGCCATGGAATTCCGCCACACAAATCTCCCCCATTGTCTTCACCGGATGATGGATATCGGTCAGTTTCCTTGAACAATTGATTTATTCTGCTGTAGCACACAACACGCCAGTGACTTTTTCAGTATACAGGAGTACAGTGGTGCCTTGGATTACAAGAATAATTCGTTCCAGGACCGCGCTTGTAATCCAAATTCACTCTTAAACCAAAGCAAATTTTCCCATAAGAAATCATAGAAATGCAGACAATTGGTTCCACACCCCAAAAATAATGATTTATTATTCTGAACAACATGTAAAACAAATTAAACGAACAGTCAGAAACAGCAGAATATGTGATATTATGGGGGAGATTTATCAAAGGGTGTAAAATTTAGACTGGTGCAAACTGGCCACAGCAACCAATCACAGCTCAGCTTTAGGCAGTGCTGAAAGGAAAGAGGAGCTGTGATTGGTTGCTTTGGCAAGTTTGCACCAGTCTAAATTTTACACCCTTTGATAAATCTCCCCCTAAAAGTTACTGTACAGTAATGGAGAGGATGGGAAACACAAGGGCGGACAGAGACTGCAGGGAGCATGAAGGAATGAGCAGGACAGATGTGGGCACATACATGCAGCACTCTCTGTCTGGGGAGAGAGGGGTTACAGCTATGGAGAGATTACCTCCACAGTCCTGTCCCCTGATGCAAGTCCCAGCCTGAAGTGGATCTGCTATGATATAGAACGTGAGGAAGACTTCCTGGGTCAGAGTACAGGGCTGTAGACCCCGCTATGCAGACCATGCCCCTCTTCCACTCCCCCTCCCACCCAGTACAGGGAGCTCTTAAACCAAGTTACTCTTAAACCAAGGTACCACTATATTTCTTATCCAATGTATGTGCAACCACCATGTTTTCTGCACCACTTACAGTGACAGTAATCACCAAGCTTTTGTGCCTCTCTGTGAGAAGAAAATTAAAGTCATTGGCTTTGTTACAAAAAGCGTCAGCAACAATCCAGCTGGCTGTGATCCCTTTAAATGACGATATATACAAAATGTTCTCATGGCGGATAAGATGATGGACCAGGTAAAAGATCTGGCGGTAATGCTGGGTAGAGGAGCATATAAGGGTGAAATGAAGAGGATGAGTAATAACAAAAAAACTACAGTATGTGGGTATAGATAAGAGGAGGAAAAAATAATAATAATAATAATAATAATAATAATAATAATAATAAACCCTTCTTAGTTCTAGTACTGTAGACTATTGCACACTTCAGCATGAAAACGACACAGTTCAAGGAACATTACACAACTAAAAAGCATAAAAAGAAAACCACCTGCTCAGCTCAGTTTACCTTGTATGAACCAAAAACTAAATCTGTGAAACTCAAAACTCCAGGACAACTTCAATGAAAATAAAAAAAAGATTACACAAAACAGCAAAAAGCCCATAATATCTGCAGTTTAGAAGACAGCGTGGGGAGAGCGTCTAATACAGCGTCTGCTACTATTAAATCACAATTGAGTACGGCAGTAGGAGCTTTGTAATCATGCACAACATTTCAGCTTTTTTAAGAAAAAAAATATATATATTTATAATTTTCAGAAAACATAAAGTACCAGGTCTCACTTTTCGGGTTTACTTTTAGTCAGTAGTATTATCCATGAAAGCTTTGCATTAAGATAATGAAGAGAAGCACTGGAGGTGTCATAAGAAAAGGGAAAAAGGATAGTTTTTAAATTACATTTTTTTGTAGTCAAAGCCAAATTGTCTTTAAAAAAAAAAGTGGAACCCCTTTCTGTTAAATATATACTGCATTTGTTCCTGCATGAAGATTACTCATGATTACCGGCTTACACACCATTGAGGACTGTGCATATATACGAGTAGTGGTCATGGGGTCCAGGGGACAGAAGGACAGAAAGGACAGAAGGAAAATATTATACTACCCAGACTGACCCTTTTTGCTTGAAAATTGTGTATTGTCCTGTAGCCCTAATCTAACCTTAAAGGGGTTGTCCAGCACAAAATAATTTCTTTCAAATCAACTGGTGTCAGAAAGTTATATAGATTTATAAACTACTTCTACTAAAAAATCTATAGAGTCTTCCAGTACTTATCAGCTGCTGTATTTTCTGCAGGAAGTAGTGTATTCTTTCCAGTCCAACACAGTGCTCTCTGCTACTACCTCTGTCCATGTCAGGAACTGTCCACATGTGTCTGGATAGTTCCTGACACAGACACATGTGGCAGTAGAGAGCACTGTTTTTGGACTGTTAATAACTATACAACCTGCCCCCAACCTCTGGGGCATACAGCAGCTGATAAAAACTGGAAAGCTTGATTTTATTTTATTAAAAAAAAGGTAAATTTTCAAATCTGTGAATATAATTTCCTCTTTAAATAAAATGATCTGCAATGGGTAAAAAAAATGCAACCAAAAAGCAGTATACACCCCATAAATATATCGAAAAAAGCCCCCCAAAAATTACATTTCTTTATATTTACAGATTTGTCAATTTAAAATCTCTAACCTTCCTCCGATAATAGATGTGACACAAGGTGATGGGTCTCCTTTAAGATTGCCCTTGGCTTCCCCTTTGACAAGTAGCTTATAGAAATTGAATAGTGCTGATCTAAAGAGCCCAGGTAAATGTGACATTGTTCCGTAGCCTGCTGCCTCACCCCTGGCTCTATTGTATGGGAACAATGAGCATGTTGTTCCCTTGCTGTAAGGAGCACGACCTGGAACAAGAGACAAATAATAATTCAGACAGGTGCTGAGGGGGAACAGTGTGCAGGAATGGAAGAATGCGTCATGGTTTCTATTGGTGATATTTAAATCCCCAGTTCTCCTGCATGAGGTCTGTAAAAAGCCGACCAAGGCTGTACAACCTGTCCAAAGTAGTGAGCAACATGGGAACCGGGGGAGGGTGTAGACAATGAGATTAGCACATATATACAGATTTATATAGCGAGCAGCTGGGGATAAAATAGGCCTATGTGACCCATGGAACGCTTTCTTGTAGCTGGCTTTAAATGGACACCTGCGTAGCTTTTTAGTTAACATATGGACTAGTATGTGACAGTACAATGTATTGAGTGGTTCATTTTCTATTATATTTTTTATTAAAATTGCTCCACGCCGACTAGTTCAGGGTCTGTCCCTTTAATTTCCTCTGCGTGAACTCTTAGGCCGTGTTCCTACATTTCTATACAATAATTTCACATGAATAGACAGCCTTTTCATTCTGTCAGGAACATCTGTTCCCGCAGTAGGACCTCTATCTATCAGACACTCCACATTTTTTATACATTAATAATTAGTGTTGAGCGGATCTGTCAAAATGTTCGGGTCTTCAATGTTATCCGAACCCCAATGCTTGGCATTTGTTTCCCGCTGCTATAGAAGTTGGATGCAGCCCTAGGGAGTTCTGGAAAACATGGATATAGCCATAGCTTGTATCCTGGCAGCCCTAGGGTGGCATTCAACATCTACAGCCACAGGGAATAGAATGCCAAGCATTGGGGTTCGGAAAACATTGAAGACCCAAACATTTTAACAGATCCACTAAGAATTACTAGTTCAATATATCAGACACTATATTATCTGTAAACACTATGTGGCAGTAATACCCTAATTTTCCCAAATTTAACTGACTGCTCCAGGCCACTCCTCCCAAGGTGCTGGAAAAAGCTGGATCCAGTCCTGGGAAACTAGGTGAAGTTTCCCAGGACTGGATTTTTTTTTTCCAGCACCCGGAGAGGAGTGTCAGTCAGTTAAATGGCAGCAGGCTGGTGAGAGGACTTCAGAGATAAGGCTTTGCTTTGTTATTACTGAAAATTTGCTCATCTCTAGTAGCATCCCTTTCATTTTGCAGATCAGTGAGGATCCCTGGGGGATGAACCATCCATGAACATAGGCAACAACAGACAGGAGCTGTCCCATTGACATGAATGGAAAAGATGACCATTGCAGAGGTCATACCACATTGAGGCTGAGCTGTGATCATCATCTATTGTCTTCTTTACTTACTGGTGTCACCTTCCACCCTTATGTTGTACAGATCACTTACCATCAGCCTCCTCCTTATCATGGACAAAACAGAAAGTCTCAGCTCAGTTTTAGGCTTAGTGGTCTGAATGAAAACTTCAAAATTAAAATTTCTTATTTTTTTTTGTATAGCGCACACAGATTCCGCAGCACTTCACCTATCTGTGTGTTTTTTTGTTTTTGTTTTTTTAGGGGGTGTGGGAGGAAACCGGAGTACCCGGAGGAAACCCATGCAAACACGAAGAGAACATACAAACTCTTTGCAGATGTTGCCCTCGGTGGGATTTGAACCCAGGACTCCAGCCTGCAAGGCTACAGCGCTAACCACTGAGCTTTAAATCGTAAAATAGAATATTTGGGGGAAAAATACACAATATCTTTAAAAGAGATGAGCGAACTGGGTTCGAATCCATCTGAACCTGAAGGTTCGGCATTTGATTAGCGGCGGCTGCTGAACTTGGATAAAGCTCTAAGGTTGTCTGGAAAACATGGATACAGCCAATGACTATATCCATGTTTTCCACCACTAATCAAATGCCGAAAGTTCGGGTTCGGATGGACTCGAGCATGCTCAAGGATCGCTCATCTCTAATAGATTTAAAATAAAACAAGTCCCACAAAATCCGTTAAAATAATACCTATCACTTGGCGAGTGTGGCAGGATCCTCCGAAAAGGAGTCCTGCACACGGGTGGTCTTCTTCTGACACGACACGTAATACGCAAGCATCGGAAGCTGTAAGTTACAATATAGTCCCTTCCATAGCACAGTTTGTGGTACCAACCACCTGCAGGATTCTGTGGAGCTTGCCAAATGATAGGTACCCTTTAACCCCTTCGGGACCAGGCTAATTTTCGTTTTTGCGTTTTCGTTTTGCGCCATGTTGTTTACTTTCTATCGGTACCGTGATTGCACATATACGACTTTTTGATCGCTTTTTATTAAATTTTTTCTGGATTTGATGCGACCAAAAATAGGCAATTTTGCACTTTGGGATTTTTTTTGCGCTGACGCCATTTACCGTACGAGATCAGGAATGTGATTAATAGATCGGGCGATTACGCACGCAGCGATAGCAAACATGTTTATTTATTTATTTGTTTATTTACTTGTATTTAAAACCTGGGAAAAGGAGGGTGATTCAAACTTTTATTAGGGGAGGGGGCTTTTTACTAATAACAATACTTTTTCTCTTTTTTTTTTTACACATATACTAGAAGCCCCCCTGGGGGACTTCTAGTATATACACTTTGATCTCTCATTGAGATCTTTGCTGTATAGTTATACAGCAAAGATCAATGAGAACGGCACTCGCTTGCTTTCGGCTGCTGCAGACGAAAACAAACGAGTGCCGAGCCGGGGACGGCGCCACCTTGGAGCTGTCCCCGGCCGGCTTCAGTAACGGAGATTGCTCCTCCGGGACAACGTCCCGGAGGAGCGATCTCACCCACTAGACACCAGGGAAATGCTGCGTCCGGTAATCGGATGCAGCTGTCATGTTTGACAGCTGCATCTGATTACTGTATTAGCGGGCACGGCGATCGGACCGTGCCCGCTAATACCCGCGGTCCCGGGCTACAAGCGGCACCCAGGACCGCGGCGGTTCAGAGCAGGGTCGCCACGCGGCCCTGCTCTGAACGCCCGCACCCGCGCGAGGACGTAGTTACGTCCTCGTGCGGGAAAGGGTTAAAGTGTCATTGATTTTTTGCAGAAATCAATAGTACAGGCGATTTTAAGAAACTTTGTAATTGGGTTTATTAGTCGAAAAATGCATTTTTATCATGAAAAAGCAGTTTGAAGCTCTCCCCCCTGTCTTCATGATTGTCTATGGAGAGGGGAGGGGTGGAGGGAGAGGAGGCACCAAAACAGGACAACAAAGAGTTAATTTACAGCTACATCACAGGGCTATCTCCTCCGACCTCTCTGACCTCTGAATAGTGTCTTTCATACAGCTCCCACTGTGTAATCCTTTGTTCTCTGCTGCCAACTAATCTCCCTCCTCCCCCCTCCCCAAGATTTCCTGATAATGAGCAGTGGATGAGAGAGAGGAGGGAAGGGGTACCTGGGGAAAGGCTTTTTGAATGCAGATAATGGCATATTTGCCTAATAAATCCAATTACAAAGTTTGTTAAAATCGACTGGACTATTGATTTCTGCAAAAAAAATTTTTTAACAACAGTGACACTTTAAGTTAACCCAGAATATGGAATATACCATAAAATATTCCTGTAGCTATGGATAAAATCACTATGGCTGTCACCACAGTGGTTAACAGAAAATCATTGCCACTCACTAACAGTTCAGTACAGTGGGTACATTTACAATTGGAATAGCTCAACAATGAAACCAAATCAGGTACTGGTTGTTCTCATTACGTGTCTATGCTGCTTGTCACTGGTGAAGGAACATTCCCTCAGTCTCCTTTTTCTGGCATCAGAATTTGTTAATAGAAAGTTGCTCGGAAATTGTATCACCATCTGCATATCAATAGTGTATGGCACACGAATAACATGAAATTGCTTTTTTTATGTAGTTTACTTTTATAATTCAATAGCCATGCCAAGTTCTTTTCTTCTCCTTATAGGTACAAATAGTGCTGTAGTCTGTAGAAATTCAACAGCTGTGAAAACCATTTGCATCTGTATAAAACAGAGGTACTCTATCAGTAGATAAAGCTAGGAGAAGTGCTTGGCTAAGCACTTCACTCCCTGTGGTCTCTGTCAAGCTGCAGGAAACGGTTCCATAAACTGTCAATAGGCAGTCTCCTGCCTCAAGATACAAAAGAGTGGAGGGTGAAGAACTTCTCATGCACACGGCCACGCAAAATCGGTTATATACTGTCTGAAGCTGCGGCTAATATAGGACCCATTCAATTCTAACGGTTAATGCAAAGGATAATGGAATCATTAAAGGGGTACTCCAGCCAAACTGTGATCCGTGCCAATATTTGATCAAACACAAGAAGTCACAGTCCTTTGTATGCTCACGCAAGGAAAGACACCTGTTCATCGTGCAGGTTGTAGATCAACTGAGGGCAATTAACACTTGATAATTATATTATCAGCTCTACAAGCTTACCAGGAGACGATGCTCTTTATTATGCAACAATTCAGTCAAGTATAATGTCACTGTGCGGTTACAGGTGCTTTGAGACAAGAGAGTTGACCATACAATGCAAGCACCCCTCCTCCCGATAGGATTTTCTGCTACTGAATGTGGACATGCAGCAGCTGTACACATGTGCAGTGAAGGCTAGTCCCACTCCATGCGCATTTAGGAATTGTTGTCAATTAATACCAAGCCACATTCGTGAGTGCGCAAAGGACCGGGCTTCCCGTGTTTGGTCTCATTTTGAGCAGAGAAAAGACCAAATATCAGCACTTACAGAGCATGGACTGCAGTTTGAGAGGAAATGAGACACCTAGTGGCCAAATCTGTACCCCTGATTTAAACAGAGAACTGCTTGAGATCACTAGTTGATTTCTTAAAAGAAAAAAAAATTGCAACAGGGCCACTTTAACTGGCAAATATGTTTGGTTTCCTAGAATATCACTGTAAGAAACAATGCCATAGCGTTTTCCTGCTTTATGTCCCTGTGTAACACGTCTTTAAAGTTTTGTTTAATTTTTGCTAATATGATCCATGTGTCAGTCTTATTTCAGAAGAAATGTGTCATTAACCAGGCTAAGTACCTATGAAATCTGCACTTCCAAGCTATAAAAATCTCCTTAACACCTTTTTTTGCCAACTACCTTGTGGAGAAACTATTAACGCTTACATTTTTTCCCTGCACTGTAGATGTTTACCCAGTGTGAACACACACAGGAAAAGAGGGAAACCAAAAATGGCGCACCCACAAACATATGACAAATCTAATCGTTAATGATCATATCTTTATTGTCACTAATGTATCAAAAAAACACAAGGAAAGAATGAACACACATTTTAAAAACACTTAAAAACCACAAAAGGGTACACCATCACATGTAAAACGCATGAGTATATACATGTCGCTCCCACTGGAGCCCCAACATGGGGTGATGGAGGTATGGGTGTATATGGCTTGTCATGTTAGGATGTAATAAATAGGTGGACTGATGGCCTCCATAACAGCATTGCATAAGTACGAGTGCGCATATGGGATACTGCGGACTTAGGTCCGATGGTAACATTGTTATACCGACACACGTGTAATGTTAATGAGAGAAATTAGGGAGGATATGCTTGTTCAGCTGACTCTATCGGTAATATGAAATAGTGAAGTTATCATATATTCATAATGTGGTATAATGTGGCATAATGACATGGTAAACGATCATGTGACTCAGTAATCATGTTTGGTAAGTCCCTGCTTGGAACGCAGGCACGTGATATCAAATGGAACGCTTGAGCGTTTCCGGTATACACTGGGTTGGAACGCATATCCGGTCATGCGCATTGGGTGATACGCACGCCGGGATCCGCCATGATAGAGACATGCAGACACTTTGCCTCAGCTGACTAGGTAACGGACACCTGTATGTGATTTAGTATGTTAATATTGATTTATTTTCCGGTAGAATGGATATAAAATGCTGTACACATGGTTTAACCATTACCCCTGACGAAGTCACGTGATTTGACGATACGCGTCGGAGCCCCATCTCAGAGCCCTGGGTGACATATCATTATTCCATCCTTTCTTTTTTTGCAGCTACTAGATCTCCGATACTTCAGGGTGCAATAGCATGTAGTCACTGTATGTATGCGTTCATGATAATTTCTTATTTATTTATTCATTGATTTATTTATATATTTCTGTGAGCATTTGCACTTTCAAATAGGTTGCCATTTTTGGGATAGAGTATACGGGATGTAGCTGGCCACTTTAATACACAGGGACTGTGGTTACAATTGTGTTGGGGCTCCGGTGGGAGCGACATGTATATACTCATGCGTTTTCCATGTGATGGTGTACCCTTTTGTGGTTTTTAAAATGTGTGTCCATTCTTTCTTGTGTTTTTTTGATACATCAGTGACAATGGTTGGAACACAGGCAGCATCCCGTATACAATTGATATAGCAGCTCCCACCTTTTCTGTTCATATTGCGTTTACCCAGTGTGCTCTGTAAGACAGGCAAGGTACAGCTGTTTGTGTTATATTGTATATTTGCAACCTGACCACATAATCCAAGCCAAAAGAAGGTGCTTTCCTGTAGAGAGTAATGGCTATTTTGCATTTCTCACTTGGTATGTTTTTTTATGTACCTTATCAAAATGATATTTATGTTTTGATTCATTGGCTGGCAGCAGGCTACTTCTGCGCTGCCAATTGCTTGTGGAAGAGGAGGTTCAGTGTTATTGTGTCAGTGCAGAGAAAATCTAATAATTATAGGTTCAGTATTAAGTTAAAACAAATGCCAGAACTGCACATTTACCACATGGATAGTCAAACCTGCAAATATCAATAGTTTCTGCACTGTAAGGCTATGTTCACACACAGTATTTTTGCTCCATTTTTTGCAACCAAAACCAATCAGATTCCACTTTTCATTCCTCACAGACTCTTTGGAAAATGAAAGGTAGAATCTCAGCCTACAGGGTTCACTTACTTTTCTTTGTAACCTTAAAACTGATCAGTCCTTTCTAGTATTGAGTCAACAATGTAAGATTGCCAGCAAAACAACAACAGTTTATGGTCATGTTAAATGGAAGAAAGTTTATTATATGTGCTGCTATATCTTTTTTTAAAGTAATCTGCCACCTACCTCGAGTTTCTCTCTCTGGGAGCTCCATGCAGTAGTGATAGGGACACATGGATATGCTGTAATCTAGGCAAGCATACATTACATTTAATGCGCCACACTGTGAGCCTGACAGAATTGTTTTCCCTATGTACAGGAATACAGAGAATGCTGTCAATCTAAGACAGACTGGCAGAACTGCACAATTGCACAAACTGTTATTAGTAACATAAGGTAATGAAGAGAATAAATGCTTTAAAAGGACAACTCCGGCCAAAACTATTTTTTAATATATTACTTATGGAAAGTTAGGCAAATTTCTAATGTCCATTAATTATGGGAAATGCACATATAGGGCCATTTCCCCTAATTTAGTAGATCAGGGAGACTTCAGATTTTCTAAAAAAAAAAAAAAGTGACGTCACGAACCCGGGGTGTAATTACAATGGAATGTCCAGCAGGGGCGCACTATATATAGAAGTCAATGAGTACCATTGGCTTCTATATATAGTGCGCCCCTGCTGGACACTCCATTGGAATTACAATGGATGTGTATGTAAATGTAATATAGTGTTTTTGATTGAATACATTTATGGAATACTTTGGGGAGCAAGTGTCCTTGCTCCCCAAAGAATTCCATTAATGTAATCAATCAGTACATCACAGTAAGCCATCACAACTACTCTCATCACCTGGCTCATAGCATGAGCAGGTGATGGGAGGTAGCAGCTGGGTTATATGGCTGAGATCGCCACTGCCGTGCAGGGGAGCCGCTCATCACTGTGCAGCAGCTATCATCCCCCTCCGCTCCCCCCTTCTGCTTCTTCCGGGATCCGGCCAAACTTTACACTATGAGGGTATGTGCACACTGAGGAAAAGGCGAGGAATTCAGCTTGAAATTCAGCTTGAAATTCCTCCCGTAAAAAATGTACAGAGCAAAGTCCCATTGTGTTCAATGGGTTTTCTGCTCTGTTGTTCACACTGCAGAATTTCCGAGCAGAATTTTCTGCTGTAGATCTGCTAGAGGAATCCTATAGAAGTCAATGGGGGGCTTAAATTCTGCTTGAATTCTGCCTGAAAACTTTCAGCTACAATTCCTCGAGAATTGCTCAGTGTGCACATAGCCTCTGATGGCGGACTCCCCGCCCGACCGCTGAACGTGTGATCGGAGAGCGGCGGCCTGGCGGGGAGTCAGCCATCAGATAGTGTAAAGTTTGCCCAGATCCCGGAAGAAGCAGGAGGGGGGAGCGGAGGGGGATGATGGCTGCACAGTGATGAACGGCTCCCCTGCGCGGCAGCATCAGCAGCGATCTCAGCCATATAACCCAGCTACTACCTCCTATCACCTGCTCATGCTATGAGCCAGGTGATGAGAGTAGTAGTTGATTGTAGTCCAGAGCGGCGGCGGCGAGCGTTCGGTAGCAGCGGACGTTCGGCGGGCTTACCGTGATGTACTGATTGATTACATTTATGGAATTCTTTGGGGAGCAAGGACACTTGCTCCCCAAAGAACTCCATAAATGTATTCAATCAAAAACATTGTATATTACATTTACATACACATCCATTGTAGTTCCAATGGAGTGTGCAGCAGGGGCGCACTATATATAGAAGTCAATGGTACTCATTGACTTCTATATATAGTGCGCCCCTGCTGGACACCACATTTTAATTAAAACCCCGATACGTGACGTCACTTTTTTTTTTTAGAGAATCTGAAGTCTCCCTGATCTACTAAATTAAGGGAAATAGCCCTATATGTGCATTTCCCATAATTAATGTACATTAGAAATTTGTCTAACTTTCCATAAGTAATAACATATTAAAAAATAGTTTTGGCCAGACTTCTCCTTTAAAGGACAACTCCCACAAAAATTTTTTTTTGCTCATTTAACACACATTACAAAGTTATATAACTTTGTAATGTGGTTAAATACCCGGCCTGGCCCCCTTCCCCCACTTTCGGACCCCCAACCCCCCACCCCGGAAGTTAAGGAATGTATACATTACCTATTACGATCGTCACGGTCCTCTTCTCCGGGGCGGCATCTGGTGACGACGACGTCAGAGCCGAGGGGCGGTCCGGGTCTTCTTCCTCCTCGGCGTCTTCATGCAAAGTGAATGGGGATGAAAAGGCTGCTGGTGCACATGCGCACCAGCAGCCTTTTCATTGGCTGGAGCGCATCACATGGCTTCCAGCTTGCTCAGCCCTGATTGGCTGAGCTTGCTGGAAGCCATGTGATGCGCTCCAGCCAATGACCCGGAAGTTGGAGACATCGCTGGATGGCGGAAGGCGGCGACGGAGAGGCGGACGGCGGGCGAATCGAGTGGCGATCGTCACCGGAGAGATGGTGAGTATGGTGTCTGTGTGTGTCTGTGTTTTTTTTTTTTGGGGGGTCCCGCGGGAGTTGTCCTTTAAGGTGTCAGTATAGATGAAACCTGATTTTAATGTATTTTAGTCAAGAATTTGATATGATTTGAAGTATGATGACGTCACATGGACTATTTATGGTGGAGGGTTTCACTGAACTGGGTACACCTGAGAAAGGAGATTACTACTCTGAAATGTGAAGACGCTACCATTTGGCCTCCCACTGGCTGTGGAGGTCTCTGCTATACAACTGACACGTGAACTTTGACAGCGCCCTGAGCAGGACGCCAAGATGGAGTTCCAAGATGGAGTTCCATTGAGTATCCATCTACACACAGGGGTGATTTATGAAACACTAAATGAATTTTGTAAAAACGGTTTTTACTATTACAAAGAAATGAATACATAAGGAGAAAGAGCAAGTTTGTCATGTCAGTATTTTTATTTATTTCTGTGATTGTTACAAGGGGAGGAAGGCGGCCCCCTATATCGGACAGGACTCACCCGGTGTGATCAAAAGTGTATGTTATTTGATTCCCTTTAAATCACACCCAATCACCAAACACCCACCCAGTATATTATACAGTAGCTGTTATACAGCCAGTCGTATGCAACCTGCATAGTTTGGGCCTTTCAACCCTATTATACAGGTACAGTGCTCTGACTACATCACAGCTGATCATTTTTTGCGCATTAAAGTTCCACCACTTTATCAAATAAGGTGTCATATGTGGCTTAGTGCTGTGTGGCGGCCATTTTTGCTCCCTGGCGGTGTCTGTGGTGTGCAGAAGGTTGTCTGGCAGTAGGGGACTGCTGAGTCGCTCCCTCCTCAGGCACTGCTGTTGTGAAGATTGGGTTCATAGTTTGGCACTGTGCCATTTTAGGTTAGGGACCTACCCGAATCAGGAACCTTGAAGTGGTGTGAGGGCTCATACACTTTAATCGAAATGTTAACACCTGATGTCCGTATTAAATAGTGCTGAGAAGCAGACGGTCAGTGTGAGCCATGTGGATGTGCGGTCATGTCTGGGTTTATTTCTCCATGGAATTACTACAAGCCATATAAGACTGTACAGGAAATTTTAAACTACTGATCATGGTGCAAAAAAACAAATGTTCTCAAAATATATAAGGAAGATTTACACTTCCAATAACTAAAGTGTTTCAGAAGGCTACATTCATGCAAAATATAAAAGAAAAAAAAAATACAAACTCTACAAACGCTATTTGAGTTACGTTTATTTCCTTTATCAAGCACTTACATGACAATTTCTACAGTCAATATTGAGTTACCCTTCAAGGAATGTCCCGTAGCGAGGGGACCTAATTTTTGCATTGGATTAAAAGGCTGTCATTAATTCAGATGGACGCTCTGCCTACAGATATGGAGGTGGTTATTTTATAAGAGAGCACCTTTTCTCCAGGCATTGGCGTGCAAAGCCAACCAGCTAAAAAACAAAATAAAAAACAAAGATGGAATGCTATGTCTACCACCAAGGACACAGCACAAGAGTCCAGCAAACGTCAGTAGATAAGCACTGTCCCTAATCATGCCCGACATGCAAAAACATTGACCACCGCACAGTTGCTATTTCATTCCAGTGCCCACAGCAATGGGGAAAATGTCAAAGCAAAAAGTAAAAGTGAAAGAGTGGAAAGTTTCTGTGGTCTTCAATCAGACATCAAGCTACAGGGGAGGAAGGATACAGCTGTCAGACGGGGAAATATGATGAGAATGTAATATAAAAGTAAGGGATCGTATCAGTAACAGTTAACTTCCTGGGTCTCCTCACTCCCTTCTAGCTAACCACTGGCATTCTGCAAGAGCTTAAAGGGAAAGTCCATCGTTGGTCTCTGTTCTGCAATGTTTGCTGTGTAGAGACGTTGTACAAGCTGGACAGTACAAAAGGTGAGGCACCTATACAACGTCAGTTTCACGCACAAGCCCTTTTCTAATTTATAGAACTTGTGCATGGAACAGGATGAACATGGTATGGCTGTCTGGCCAACCCAACCGTGCAGCAACTCTCGATAACAAACTTTGCAAAACGGGCAGGACTTACGCTTTAAGGTCAGAAATCGGTCTTCTACAGATCCAGTATAGGCTGAATAAACCGATACCCGATGCCCAAGGAGGTGAAGAATGAGCCGAGTCTAAGACACATGTAGCCATCAAAAGGCATTTAGTGTTGGCACCTGAATTTTTGGGAAATATTCACAATCTTTAATTCACCAAGAACCACTTTCACTTCCTCAGGCACTGAAGCAGGTTACAATATAAAATAAAAAAAATCTGATGCCAGACGGGTCAGATTCACATCATTTCGTAGGTCAGTGCCACGTGTTAATCCCACATCTAGCACAGAACACTGCTCTCTCCGACAAGGGTTTCCTCTGGTCCCCAACTCATAGTCAAAAACACCACTAGCCAACAATACACTGACCACCACCAGTAACAAGTAAGACTCCTTTCTACTGCAAATAAAAATAATGAGACTGAAAATGCATAAATAACATAGTAAATGAACAAAAAAAAAAGTCTTTTAGAAGAGGCACATATGCAGGGAATGTGGTCTTCCAACAGTAGTTGCCATTTGTTCCTGTGAGGTCTTGAAAGGTTGTTCCGCAGAGGTTCAAAACATCATTCTACTACATACTGAACATACAATAAGGGGACGGGTTTTCTGCAACTTTTTATGCCAAGGAAAGGACTGCAGAGAAAGAACAGAAAAAACAAGCTGTAGTGAGAATAAAGTCACAGTGTTTTGCATCATAGGTCTTATCGCACATGACATGTGGCTTCATACTGGATTCTTGCACTCGTTTAACAATTTAGTTGTGTATTTTTTTATTTATTTATTTTTTTTTAAGATACTTTGTTATTTTAATAAAAATAGACTACAAGAGTAACTTTAAATCAGGAACGTGTGTTCTTGTTGCTCATTAGAGTTCGAATGTACTTTCATAAGTTTGTTGGGATATAGGACAGACTGGATTCTATAGGCAGAAAAAATATCCACATTTCATCTACAACACGTTTGATGCAGGAGAATAATTGTTTCCAGATGTGACTGTCGACTGCTATGTGAGCCAACAACCTTAGGCAAACATATGGGAAAAGGGTAAAGGCCATTGTAACAAGTCTATAAGTAACAATGCTGAACAAGGTGATCATTTCAGAAACTAAACATTTAAAATCATGTATTATAAATTCATACAGACATACCAGTCATGGCTTCCTGGGCAAAATATTTCACATCCATGTCTTCATCCTGGCCCAGCTTCTGAAGTACAGCCTTGACATCTGATTGTAATGTACTGCAATATACATCAATGTTTGCTTTAATAAATCTGCCTCAAATTTAGGTACAGAAAATATAATATATATCCTAAGCACATACATACACTTTTGAGCTCAGTTGTAATAAGAAAAAGAAAAACACCTTTTATTCAGTGCCAATTTCCTAATACTCTTATCTATTTTATATACTTAAAGTAGTTTTCTGGGGGAAAATTACTGCAAGTCATTGACCATCTGTCCAGGAGAGCCACAACTCTGGAAACAGTGTACAGGAGCCGGAAGCCTTGTGTTGTGGGGGCGTTGGGTTACTGCAGCACTGCTCCCATTCACATCAATAGAAGCCAAGTTGCAGTAACTCAGCCACTGCACAATGCATAGAGCTTTCTGGTTCTGTTTACTGTGTTGCAGGTGACAGAGCTCTGGCATACCCAGAGGATAGGCTAGCAATAAAAACATCCCACAACTCCACTAACTCATTTAAAGGAGATTGTAGAAAGTACTGATGCTTAGCTTTTTATATGCAGACAACCAACCATTCAGTCGTTACTGTACTGTAGGCTTATTCAACCAGAAAGACATACTTGCTATCCAGGACTGGTCCTATCCTTTGTAGTGATTTGGCTACATTGAAACGAACATTAGCCACTTGATCGGCTGCCATCTTTAAAACAATAGGCAGCATCAGTTTAGTGGTGATTTCCTTTCCACATGCTTCAGAGAGGGCCTGTAGAGAATAAAAAAAAAAATAAATAAGTTATTAGTCCTAAAACTTTTTCGCCTAGACAAGCCATATAAATAAAGCAGCAAGTGGCTCAATTGTACAAAATACATACATTAACACAAAACAGAGTTGTCATTCGGTGCAGGTAGTTGGGATCATTCGCCATAGCCAGGACCTTTGGGACAATGGTATTTTGGGCCCACTCTGCTCCAAACTTCTCCACCAGCTTCATTAGATTATTGGTGGCTGCTTCTCGGATTGCATAAACTGAAAAGAAAATGCATACATTTACTGCTTGTAATAAATATGTAATGTGTAGCCTGTGCTCAGCAGTATAAATCCTTTAATTATAGATAACTTTCACCTTACTTTACAATGACTCATATGTATGCATCGCTCATTGCTTTCTGTCCCCAAAACAACAATATCGCTACATATATACATATATTTATGTCACACGCTGGTCTCCTGCCAACTAAAGGGCATGCGCTGGGGACACATGCCTCTCCATATATTCACCTGACTAGATTTTTAGCTACCATTTCTGCCCTTGAGTGGTGTGCTTGGAGGCCACGCCACCTCCTTGTGCAGCCGCTCACCAACTGATGTAAAATTGCTCCTAGATCCTATGCACATCCGTATATACTGGGAAACCCTAATGCTACAATAGTGTAAAAGATGGTGCACTTCCAACTTCATGCTAATTGTATAGGATCCTTTTGTGTTGTGTTCCGTTTTTAGCATAACCCTGCCACCATGTACAATGCAAGACCTTAAAGCGTCACAGTGGTTCTAACTAGAGATGAGCGAACCTGGAGCATGCTCTAGTCCATCCGAACCAGAACTTTCGGCATTTGATTAGCGGTGGCTGCTGAAGTTGGATAAAGCTCTAAGGCTATGTGGAAAACATGGATATAGTCATTGGCTGTATCCATGTTTTCCAGACAACCTTAGAGCTTTATCCAAGTTCAGCAGCCACCGCTAATCAAATGCCGATCGTTCACATTCGGATGGACTCGAGCATGCTTGAGGTTTGCTCATCTCTAGTTCTAACCTTCAAAATCAGCAGGGGATGTGAAATACACCAAGTTTGCAATTTACAGGGTTTTATTTGTGTTGCTTTTTATCACATCTACTGTGTACGTTCTAAAAAAAAAATTCCATTTAATTTTTTTTTTTTTTTTTTTTTTTTAATATTGCAAGTCAATGGAAAGCTAATCCTGCAGTATGGCATACAACAGCATCTGTTTTTATCCCTTAAAAGGGATATGGGCGATATGGCCAAAAAAAATATAAAAAGGTTTTTTTTTGTTTTTTTTTAACATTATAGGCAATGCTTGTTTTAAATCTTGATTTTCTTTCTAAATAAACAGAATTTTTGTCCTTGTAGCCCCCTCAGACACTACTTTAATGGTGTTTGAGGCAGCAACTCTACTGCTTGGCATAGTAGGCCCGTAGTAAGGTTATCATGCAAGGTAACAGTGTGGAATGGGAAGAGACATGGGAAGTATTTTCCAGTGCAGTGGTGCCAGCTTTCATGGGTAAATCGTACAAAACAATAGTGCTCTTGCTTTTTCAGAACACTTTTCCCAATCTCTATTAAAAAAAAAAAAAAAAAAAACATGGCTACAGCAGTATTTCTGCCTTTGGAGCAGACCCTTGTGTCTGAACATGACAGTCAGTGGAGAGAGCCCAGCCACATGTTCCTGTCATGTCCCTTGGGAGCAGCAATGACATCAGGCCAGCCATATTCAAGCAGCAGTTGCAGTAAGCAGTGGTTGCCCGACATGACTCTCCACACTAACACCACCACCACAACAACATAGTATAGAACTGCTGGGGCACATACAGTACAGCAGAGGCATGCATGTCCGCAACAGCTGTCTGTACATGACTCTGTGGAGCCTCACACTAGTAGGAAACAGTTCTCTTATGCCCTCTTCAGTTGATGCCTGGTCCATGGTGGCCAGAGTGCAGACAGCCTGGCCACCAAGCAGAGGAGCCTCAGCCTTAACCACCCCCACCCCGCCTTTGCTGTGGCCACAGGGAGGTTGATGTTGTGGAGCAGACTCTCCAACTGGCTATCCCAGCAGGAGAGAATTTTTTTGTTTTTAGAAAATTGAACTTGCAATTTTCAAAAGATAAAAAAATCAAATTGTGAGCCCCCCCGAGGCAAATTAATTAAATCTGATTAATTGCCCAGCCCTATTTAAATATATAAGTTAACCGGACAACAAGAAAGCAGTGTGAACCTAGCTTTAACAGCATTGAGAAACATGCTTTACAGCAGGCCAATGGACAAAGACAACAGACTTGAGCTGACACACTGACTATTCCCAAGTTTACCAAGCACAATCTGTGACCAGTCACAGCTTTTTGTGAAAAATTAGATTTAACAATGACAAACACAAAGGTTTAATAAGAAAATGTTAAATTCTGACACATAAATGGCACCCTGCTGTGCCAGACATGGGACTTTACGGGCACATTTTAGTCCTTGGTTTATTTATAAAGTTTAATAATTCAGCACAACATTATAGAAGAGGAAGTCTCCAGCCATTAGAGTTAGAAGCAAATCTCCATCGGCCATACAATGTTATCACAGAAAACTGCCAAAATCAATGCGCTTTTGTGGAATCCAAACCAACACATTGATGTCAACTGCAGTTCCCGCTAAGCCCAATTACGATAAGAGAATTGCTGACTGATTACACCAGCCCCAGGAACCCAGACTGAGACAATTAATAACACTATCTTGGCACGTATGAGGCACTTACCATGGTCAACCAGCCAAGCCATGCACAGAGAATTCAGCTTTTCATCAAAAAACTCCACACCCTATAAAAACACAAGTAATGGAATGCTTAAAGCAGAAAAAGAGAACGCAAAATTACATATATAAATATAATAGCTACATTTAGCTTTATAATAACATGTCTAAGATGGCAACTAAGATAATCCGACCAAATGCATGGCCTAACTTTTAAGCTTTGGGTTAAACATTGCCCAAGAGGTTTTTTTTTTATACAATTGGTAATATATACTCTTACCAGCTGACCAGCAAGCAGAGGCATATATTCAATGATGGCAAGCCTCACTCTCCACTTGGTATCTTCTGCCAGCTCCACGATAGCTGGCAGAAGTGACTGAGAAAGCTGGCGGATTCCAATCACCTCATTTACACAGTCTAGGTTAGATATAATATTCAGCCGCACTTCAGGACACTGTTGAAAAGAAGAAAAAAAAAAATAGTATTTAGGAAGTGCAGATTTTCACAAAAAGCAAGAAGACCTTTTATACTGCAGAGAAACTATGGAATTATGAACACTTGCGAACGGTAAAACATGCTGCAAGAGCTGTACAGTAACATATGCATTCATAGCCAGAATAGAGGGATAGGAGGTCAGTGTCCAAAAACCCACGACAGAAGTAAGCGAACACTATTCTCCCCTAAACGACTGACAGCCTGCAGGTATAATGGTGTATCATTTATATACAAAGAGCACAATGGAAACATTACCTCATCTTTCAGCTGCGCCAAGAAGAGAGGTAGAAGGTGCTCAATTGTATTATCCTTGCCTAGAATTGTGGATAATCCCATGATTACAGAGGCCAGAGCGGATTTCACATGTTGATTTGAGTCTGACACCAGCTCCTGAAGAAAATAAAAGTTGTAGGGTTTACGCAAGAGATTTGTATATATAACGCAACCTGCTCTGGGTCTGTATACGATCTCTTTACGTTAGTTTCCGAATATAATTTTCTTATAATGTTTTCACAAGTCTAATGCAAGCTTGAAAGGTCATTTGCTCCAAACATCTGCCCCCATGTTAAAAACCTCTTTTGCAAAGTCATCAGTTCAGACCACAAAATAGGTCAATGACATTGTCACCAACACGTCGGGCTTATTACCAGGGTAACAGGTGATAGGTTACAATGTTAAAAAGCAATTATTGGTCAAGAGATTACTGTATCACATGGTTACCTCTCCAGTTTCCCAGTCTCTTGAAGACGACTCACTACCCACTTAGAACCACATAACAGGCATCTCTCCAACTCTCTGCTATGTAGTGAGGGTCGGTAAGAACTCGAAAACTACTGGTGGGTACTTTTCCCCTCTGATGGAAGCTCTGGATGAACATTAGTCATGTTTCATTGCTCTTTAAAGGGAACCTGTCACCCGCCGTGCCGGGGCAGAGCCCGGCCGACCCATATACTTACCGCTTCCACGAAGTCCCGCTTCTGTACCCGGTACTGCCGCGATATCCCCGTCCGAAAACGTGCGAGCGCTCCCAGAGATGAATCCAATGCCCAAAGAGAATGACGGCTCAGTCATTCTCTATGAGCGTCTGACTCATCTCTGGAAGCGCGCGCACAGCTTTAGACGGGGGTATCACGGCGGCAGGACCCGGTACAGAAGCGGGACTTCGTGGAAGTATATGGTTCTGCACCTGAGGTTGGCTGGGCTCTGCTGACAGGTTCTCTTTAGGGGGAAACATTAAAGGGGTTATCCGGTGCTACAAAAACAGGGCCACTTTTGCCCCGCTCTTGTCTCCAGGTCAGGCGTCATTTGCAATTAAGCTCCATTCACTTCAATGGAACGGAGTTTCAAACCCCACCCAATCTGGAGACAAGAGTGGTGCAAAAGTGGCCATGTTTTTGTAGGACTGGATAACCCCTTTAACTTGAAGGGATGCTAGCTCCAATTGCTGGAGTGAGAAAGCTTCTTCTGCTGGATATCTACAATGCATACTATGCTCTCTTACGGAGCATTGCATTGTACACTCCAGTACATGAAACCATCAAACAGGTGAACCCTACATGGCCAATCCTAATACCAGTAAATATGTGACTTTTAAGCAGTTAGTTCGGCCATTTAAAAAAAAAAAAAAAAAAAAAAAAAAAAAGCGGGGATATAATAATGGGTCCTAACTTACCTCTCTCCGTGCAAGTGGTGGAACCAGTCTCTGGACTCCCACCGGAAGGCATTGACACCCCCCCAAACCCCCACCCCCACCCTCCAGTTGTGTTGCCCATCTCAGTTGATGGACTGTCTGCTCCGCCAATCAGTGACTGGAGCGGTATCCTGCCCCAGCCACTGGAGATCCCAGAGCGGCGATCTGGGGCTGAAGAGGCACGAGGAGAGGCCAGTTAATACTCTTACTTTACCACCTCGCTTTTTTTTTTTTTTTTAACCCCGGACTTCTCCTTTATTGTGCATCAAAGATAAGCTAGATCTTACCGCCGTTACATAACATTTTCATGGTGTAACATATTATAAAGATATTATTAATGCGCCCGGTTTCCACCATGGTGTGAACTCACCTTTACATAGGGTAGAATGTGATTCATGATGATGGCCTCCCTTCCATCAGCAGGAAGATTCTCACAAAATTCTAAGACAAACAAGAGATTAAAATTAAAGTAGAAAAAAAAAAATCTCCAAAATAAAGCTCAATACACACATGAGCCTGTAAAAATGGAAGCCATGACTCCAGTAAAGAGACAATCCACTTTGATGAAAAATAGAGACGCAGACTTGGGAGACTTCTCCCAGGGCTGCATCCAGCTTTTCCAGGTATGTAGCAGTGGATTCAAATAACAGAAGCCTGCCAAGCCGGCGGCCAAGCGCAATGAATTGTCTTTTATTGTAACTGTAAAATCACTCATCTCTAAAGAAAACATATGTACACAGAGCAATAACTCTAATGCATCTTTAGACTGTCTAGTCTAAAAGGTCTGTATCTCATAGATTGGCACTCGTCTAATGAGCATTTACAAGACTGCATCAATTTGCAGACAGGCTTGTCCGAACAATTGCTGGAAGGATTATTCAGGCTTTTCTTTCAATCATTCGTCAGACCTACATGCTTTATTACACAGGAAACCACATGGTCAAGAAATGAGGATATTTTACCAAGATAAAATTATGCGTTTGCCTATTTGTTGCCCCCACTACACAGGGCCAATATTCACCCTGTGTAATAGCGCCCTTAGTTTTAAAATTAAATGTTTGGGACAAGGTTAACACAGAAATAAACCGCAAACCCCAGGACCTTAGCCTCACCTTTTACTTTATGCGCCCCTGCAGCACGAACCTCCGCTTCACAATCTTTCAGCAGGTTCTGAAAGGCGGGGACAAGGTCGTTCTTTGTAATCTCTGGTCCGACAGCTTTCTGGAGCTGAAATACAACGTGGTCATTATTTAATGGTGACTTTCTATTTTTGGATTTGCATTTTGAATTCCACAAACGTAATTCACACACAATATTACAGATAACATGGCTAAAATATACAGTATAAGCCAAAAGAATCAACACATGTGTGGTGCCCTACCTGTGCAAGGACAAGGGTTCTATACGGAATTCATTGGGGCGTTAGAAGCAATAATAAGTTTTCCATATAGTTATGAGCTTATATAGTTATAACGGGTTATTTAGGATTACAAAAAATAAAATCCTTAGGCTGTGTGTGGAATTACAATTCAGCTATCCACACCCAAACTGAGGACAGAAGAGGAGCTGTGTATGGAAGAAAGTAGCCATGTTTTCCCAAGCCTGGAGAGCTCCTTTAAGTGACATAATGCTTGTGTATGTTGACAGAGCATGATTTTCTCTTGCCACAGGATGTAAGGACTTGTACATGTACATTATACAAGTGACCCTGCAATATAATAAGATACGAATATCTGAAGCAATCATGTAAGCTTCATGTGTTTTCTGCACATTATTGAAATTTAGAAGTGAAAAATATTTTTTTAAAAAAACCCTTACGGACAAGAACAAACAAAATACAGGCAAAAAAAAACAAACAAACAATGTGTGGCAGTAGGGAGCTTCTTACTTCAGAGAATTTGTCTGCTACCATATAGCGGACCCGCCAGGACTTGTCTTCAGTAGCTTGGCGGAGTGTAGGCATCACCAGAGCTTCAAGGTCTTCTTCAGGAAGAAGCTGTGCAATGCTTACACAAGCTTCTACTGCCAACAAGCGTACAGAGTCCTGGGAAGACAGAAAATTAAATGTAGCCTTTGCTTACCAGGGGCACCTAAACAAACTATAAGCATAGGGATTAAACTCTTAATATCTCGGAAACGGCGCGGTGGATGAAAGTAAGAAACTTACCTTCTTCCTCAGTGCCGCATGCCCTATAGGGAGCTAACAGCAGGTTAGCTACTTCTATCCAGCTGATAGCTTTACTTTAAGCTAAAAAGCAAAGCCTACCAAGCTTACCTGTTCGTCTGACGCCAGGTTTGTAAACAGGGGAATTATATCATTTTTCACATATTCCAGTTCAAGTACTTTAGCAAACTCCCCAAGCTTGGAAGCAGCAGCACGGCGTACCATGGGAGTGTCATCAGAGCACAAGTTGCGGAAATGTCTGGGAAAAACAAAAATACCCAAGTATTCTTATTAAATCAAGGAAAGATTGCTGAAAAACAGTATAATATGAGAAGTCTACAGCATAGTATACACCTTTACAATACTCCTTTTAAGTCGGGAAAACAAGTGTAAATAAATTCATACATAGGGGAAGACATCATGATACTTTTTTAATCTTTTTAGCACTGAGATATAGCTTTTGTTAATAGCTTTTGTTAATATGTGAATGAGGCTCAAGTGCCTAAGGGGCGTTCCAGAGCACAGCAAGGGCCCAGCTAAGTCCAGCCCATGTCATCCTTATCATTTCCTCTTTACCCGCTTGCATACGTTGACACTTAGGCTTATTTACAGGTTAAGAAAATGGCTTATGTTCCAGTACTGTAAAGGACTATCATTGATCATTGGAGGTCCTAGCAGCTACTCCTCTATCAATCAGCTAGTTATCGCCTATTCTGTAGATATTAGATTACTGAACCCTTAGGGAACAGGTTAACAAGCAAAATTAAAGACTATACTTTCGCTAACTTCTCATCTTTTTATAACCATTTTTTGTTCTTCGTTCCAGCCTTTAATTCTGGCCAAGAAACAATTCACTCATCTACTTAACTTCCTGTCCTTTATTGCTGTTACATTACAATTTCCAAGTGCTTTGATGGCACTACATCATCAGACTGAAGCTTTGATGTGACTGCTGGAGAGCTGAGAACACTTACTGCCTTATCTCTGCCTTGACAGTACTAGACACCCTGGGATAGCACACACTGAAGAGGCCGCATGCAGACGTGCGGGATGTGAACCAGTCTCCGCTGGCCAGGCGTTTCACCAGTGGCACAAAGTGAGCTTCAAGATCAACGGGAGAATGTTCATGAGAGATCTTCCTCAAGGACTCCACAGCTTTGTCACGGACGACCGTCTCCTCAACCGTAGCCAAGCTTTCCAGGGGAGGCTGTAAACACAGAAGACACTACTAGATCAGCACATCCCAATAAAAACACCAAGGTTATATATCACAAGAAATCTCAAAATACTAACATCCAAAAGAATAATTTATAACCAGTAAAGAACATTTCTATAAAGGGAGAAAGTTAAGGATATATAAAGCACAATCCAGTTTGGCCTAGTTTCTGCTTTGTCTGTAGTAACAGATATAATCTTTGTGGTGTCTGCAGTCAGTGCAATTCCTTCCATCTGTCCCCTTTAGTGTCTGCAGTCTAGGAAAACACAATGGCAGATGCAATGGAGACGCACATGACTGCATCTGTATGGAGACACGTAGGTCTGCACACGAGCTGTATACGAGAGAAGAGCGCAACTTGAGCATGCTCGAGTCCGATCGGTCAGCATTTAATAACTGTTGACTTCTTCAGCCACTGATAATTAAATGGTGAACAATCGGACTTGAGCATGATGAAATCTGCTTCATCCCCCTTAATGCCCCCGGACCTACATGGACATCAACGTGGCATTAAATACATACAGAGCAGGCTCTGGAACAGAGCACTCTATACACAGTGACTGTCGACAGCTTTCCGCAGCTGACACCTGCTATCAATATCCAGCATCAGAGCTTTGTTGCCAGTTATTTATCCATCTAGATGCGCTGTCAATGGTGACAGTGACCTATAGACGGTTGTAAGCCGCACCACAGTACCTTACAAAGTCTTATCAGTGCAAGCACTCAGGCCTTATTCACATGTTCCGTGTTTCAAAGACGTGCCGTACAAGCGGAGAAAAAGTTAGAATATTTGCGGCAGCTTCCATTACAGTGACATGAATATTCCCCCATCCCAGCACTATATTGTAGATGAGGCCGGGTTAAAGCCTTATAGTACTTTACTCCAATAGATTTGTACAGCAGTGAATTGTAGATGCATTTTGATCCTTTTTATTTTTTTATAATGGAAGTCAGTGGAAAAACAGGACCAAACAAATGCATCCATTTTTTGCAAAAACGTAGTGTGAACCGAGCCTTAGCCAACAGTGACATTATTTGGCAGCTCTTGGCAAGCAGGTAACACCAGGGCAGTGCACACCACTTATCACTGTTAAATGCTATCTTCATGATGATTTCAACCAACTTTTTTACCAAGTTTTGCTTTGTGGCAATTGAAAGCTACTAACAAACACAGTATCCAGATGTTACACCTAAATGAGAGGCACATAATCTTGGCGTTTAGAGAAGCTTTTAGCACCTGTAGTATTAAGTAGTAAGGGCGTATGCTCCGTTCTTTTGATCACTAGGCTCTCTGTCTGATCGCTGGATCTGGGAGCCATTGTGTGATGACCTGGCAGCCAATGAGACAAGTGTTAGGATGCAGGTCAGGAGAATCCGCCTGACATGGGGAATACAGGGACAGCTTTAGGGAAGGCCAATTAAGTACAGTTTCACTATAGGGATTACAGGCACTTTCCTGCACTGTCCACGGCGTCTGAGCAGCCAGAGATTACTATTAATCCTGCAGCACCATAAGCTTATTATGTGTATACTTACAAGACCACCTGGAGCTGCCTGTTTTGTTCGTGCAGCATCTGCTCCCCACATACATAAATTAGTTTCATCGGAGCTGGTGACGTTGATAAAAATATTTAAGAGCTGCCAAGCTGAACACAAGTTTGGGCCGGGAGCCAGGAGAGTAGGGCCCCCCAGATGGCACCTAATGTCTCAATACCCGCAACGCTTGCAAGCCTCTCGTTCCAGAAGGCGGAAAAGGCTCAGAAGAGATCTAAGACTTTGGCAGCTTTACTTGCTGACGCACAAAGTAGATTGGCAGGGAAGTGGGGAGCCAGATGCGAGCTTTGTAGCTGAAGCCAATAGAGGACAAAAAGGGACAAGGCAACAGCCTATTAACAACTTTAATGTTTGATGGAATTAAGACTAAGAAGAACATAGGAGTCGAGGATAAAACTATTCAGTGCCTAAACTCCAAGAAATACAGTGAAAATAATGTATTGAACAAAGCACGGACTCTCAATATGAGATTGGCCAACTGAAAGCATAGAACACCCCACACGATGGAAGCGTCAACACAGGTACAAGGTGATGTCAGAAAACATACCATCATTAGGGTACCCGGGATATAAATTATCAGCTCTAAATGAGAATACTAACAAAATCTTCATACCCCAATACCACCACAGGTAAGGGCCCTATTACATACACAGATACGCAATGTGAACAAGCACAGGTCTCGCAGGTTGTCACTCACTTATTAAGCCTTATGCTGAATTTCATAATTCACAGGTAGCATATCCACTATTAGGGTACGTTCACACTTACCGGATCCGCAGCGTATTTTCAGCTGCGGATCCGCAGCAGATTTCATTTAAATAACTGAACACAGCATCAAATCTGCACCATCAAATCGGCTGCAGATCTGCTGCGGATCCGGTAAGTGTGAACGTACCCTTACACAGGGAGAAGTGCAGTTGACAAATAAGACCAGAATGAAGCGATTTGCCAATAACCAGACAGTTAGTCAGGTGATCACTGGTCTGTTCTCTCAATAGCTGTTCCATGTAATATGGCCCTAAGTCTGTGACATGGCCAACAGAATCTAAAGATGCACATGTATATCTACACAGACCACAGCTCTCTATTGCCAGGTCACACGGGACAGACATGGTGTGGATTTTTTATCCTGATTTGCAGATGGAAAATTCAAAGTGTTTCTGCAAGTAAATCCATAGTAAAAAAAAAAAAAATATCCACACAAAACCTTCCATAAAAACAAACTTCACTTTCTTTTTACTTAACCAAGGGGAAAATCTACAAAATACAGTGATCCACAGCATAAAATCCACATTAACAGGCGTACATACTGAATAGATTTTCTGCTGGTAAATCAAATGATAAAAGAAAAGGATTCTGAAAGGAGGACCACCCTGTGCAAACCTGTTATATTAGCTACAGAACATACCCACTCGGCCCATCACGTAGGTTACAGGTCAACACTGTGGCCAGTGATTGAAAAAAAGAAGTATTTCATTTTATTTCCTCTGTGTGTCAAGATGGGAGGAGGATATAAACATCAGCAAGGGGCAACGAGTGTCCGAATAGCCGCAGGAAGAAATTGGGGAAGTTAACAGATAATTATTTTACTAACCCAATCTACTCCTTTAAAAATCAAGCGAGGATGTTAAATCTTTTGGTGTGCTGGCAAAATCCCTTGAAGAGTACCTGTCACTAAAATTAACCAAGTTATTGATCACAGAGGGTTTTACTGCTGAGACCTGCTGTGAAGCGGAGATATAGCCGGGGAGAGAGCACGGAAGCACTGTAACTCCATAACAATGTAAGTCTATGAGATTTTTATGTCGTTTGTAGAAAAAACCCTACAAATCGTCACAGCATCTCAGCAGCTGGTAATGTCTTGCTACAGAATGGAAAAGTACATAATTATCAGGAACTTTAATACATATACTAAGTACAGACAGTCTCATTAAAATCCAATATAGATTATTAGTCTAAGTCAGTCAAAGCTAAAAATAAATACTTTATAAAAACAAATTTACTTTTATATAACACTGGCAATAAGACACGCAAGACGCACTTACAAGCAAGCAATGCACAAACTCAGGTCCGCCAACCAGGGTGGTGAAACTTCCCAGCTGCTCAGCCAGTGCAAGGAGCACCTCATCTTCATCATAAATGGTATCTGAAAGATAGAAAAAAAAAAAAAAATTTTTTTTATATATATATATATATATATATATATATATATATATATATATATATATATATATATATATATATATATATATAAAATTGTATATATCAAAAAAACATATATTATATATATACACACACACAGAAAGGTAAAGCAGCACTGCTCTGTGATGTAGTGGGTGCCAGCAGACCTAAGTCTTGACCACAGGCTGAAATAATTAGCGACGAGATAGTCCACGGCACTCCCAGGGTTAACGGTGAATTTAGTGATTTATTCAAGTATACATGGTACAGCACTCCAACACACGCGACGTTTCTGTAGCCTCTGTAGCGCTTGAAAATGGTAGCGTGAGGCTACAGAAACGTCGCGTGTGTTGGAGTGCTGTACCATGTATACTTGAATAAATCACCGAATTCACTGTTAACCCTGGGAGTGCCGTGGACTCTCTTGTTGCTATCACCCACTACCGTTCAAAAGTTTGGGGTCACCCAAACAATTTAGTGTTTTCCATGAAAAGTCACACTTCACCACCATACGTTGTGAAATGAATAGAAAATAGAGTAAAGACATTGACAAGGTTAGAAATAATGATTTGTATTTGAAACAACATTGTTTTTACATCAAACTTTGCTTTCGTCAAAGAATCCTCCTTTTGCAGCAATTCCAGCATTGCACACCTTTGGCATTCTAGCTATTAATCTGTTGAGGTAAGATGGAGAAATTGCACCCCACGCTTCTAGAAGCAGCTCCCACAAGTTGGATTGGTTGGATGGGCACTTCTGGCGTACCATACAGTCAAGCTGCTGCCACAACAGCTTAATGGGGTTCAGATCTGGTGACTGCGCTGGCCACTCCATTACCGATAGAGTACCAGCTGCCTGCTTCTGCTGTAAATAGTTCTTGCACATTTTGGAGGTGTGTTTAGGGTCATTGTCCTGTTGTAGGATGAAATTGGCTCCAACCAAGCGCTGTCCACTGGGTATGGCATGGCGTTGCAAATTTGAGTAATAGCCTTCCTTATTCAGAATCCCTTTTACCCTGTACAAATCTCTCACCTTACCAGCACCAAGGCAACCCCAGACCATCACATTACCTCCACCATGCTTAACAGATGGCGTCAGGCATTCTTCCAGCATCTTTTCATTTGTTCTGCGTCTCACAAATGTTCTTTGTGATCCAAACACCTCAAACTTGGGATTCATCCGTTCACAACACTTTTTTCCAGTCTTCCTCTGTCCAATGTCTGTGTTCTTTTGCCCATCTTAATCTTTTTCTTTTATTGGCCAGTCTCAGATATGGCTTTTTCTTTGCCACTCTGCCCTGAAGCCCAAAATCCCTCAGCCGCCTCTTCACTGTAGATGTTGACACTGGTGTTTTGCGGGTACTATTTAATGAAGATGCCAGTTGGGGACCTGTGAGGCGTCTGTTTCTCAAACAAGAGACTCTAATGTGCTTATCTTCTTGCTTAGTTGTGCAACGCGGCCTCCCACATCTTTTTCTACTCTGGTTAGAGCCTGTTTGTACGGTCCTCTGAAGGGAGTAGTACACACAGTTGTAGGAAATCTAGCCTTCATTTCTAAGAACAAGAATAGACTGTCGAGTTTTAGATGAAAGTTCTCTTTTTCTGGCCATTTTGAGCGTTTAATTGACCCCACAAATGTGATGCTCCAGAAACACAATCTGCTCAAAGGAAGGTCAGTTTTGTAGCTTCTGTAACAAGCTAGACTGTTTTCAGTAATGTATAGAGTGTATTTGTTAAAAGTTAGGACTAGTTTAAAGTTATCTTCATTGAGAAGTACAGTGCTTTTCCTTCAAAAATAAGGACATTTCAATGTGACCCCAAACTTTTGAACGGTAGTGTAGTATGTATAATATATATATATATATATATATATATATACACATATACATACATATATATATATACACACACACACACACACATATACATATAAATTATCTCTCTATCTATATACTGTATATCATCTATCTATCATTAGGGCACAAGAAATATGTGTGTTCATAAATGACTAAAAAAAAAAAGCAATAAGCGGCAAATATCAGGTTTTCTTTTGGGAATCTACATGACTGGGAAAGGTTATGAGAATTGTTTTTTTAACAGGGACAGCCACAGCGTCTATCATCAGACCACAGGTTGTGAATGCGCATCTGCCAGCGGAGAGAGGGGCAGGGTAATGACAGCAAATATTGCATATCTTATCCCCCTATAGGTTATTACCATAGTCACATACGTATAATGCTGATAACATACCTGCCCATCTGTTAATGTTACAGAAGACAACCCTGGTGGGTGGTCATGGCCTGTAAACAGTATTGAAGTGGTCTGGCTACAGAATGAGGAGCAGCATGCCATCTGTGGAGCTTTTCAATTGGTTGTAGTGCGACTTCAAAGGCCCACACAAATGCTACCTACAGGATATAAGCCCTTTAAGTATTCTTGAGATGTATGAGATGAGACAATCTCATACCCTCAGAAACAGAATCGTATTGTGCGTCTGATACTACCGCTCAGCCTTATTCAATGGAACAGAGTGACTACCGAGGGAAGGCAGACTGATAAAAGTAGCATTTTCTGAAAAATAGAAGAGCAGACCATTTTTGACTCCCACGCAATCCACTTTAAGATTTAATTATTCCTAGAAGTCATTTCTGAATGTACATGTGAGGGTTTACAGGACAATAGATCACGCTGGTAAGAATGAGAGAATTACATGGCCACAGTGCTAAGTATTCCAGACAGCGAAAAATCCTGTAACACAACCTGGAGACATTGTTCAGAAACTCTGCTGCCTGCTCAAAATACATCGGGCCACAAGTTTATTTCTTCTCTACACTATGTAGACTAAAGTATTAGGCCCCATCTCTTAGTCAGTGATTCAGGCACCTGCGTCATTGCCACTGTTGTCACAGGTGACGCAGTCTGCCTTTACAAACACCTGTGAATGGGTCATTATAAAGTGCCAAGCAGTAGCATGCTCCTCAGAAACTAGCCAATTCTTGAAATGTTTTCCCTACCTGATCTTCCACCATCACCATTAAGAGGTAGAGGCATCTAGGAAATCACAGCAACTCAGCCACAAATCGCATAGAGGGTTACCAGGTGCTAAGACACCAATGCTTTGCTGACTCAGTAACTGCAGATCTACAACTGTTTCAACTGGCATTAAAGGGGTAGTCCACCCAAAATTTTTTTCTTTCAAATCAACTGCTGCCATGAAGTGACAGAGATTTGTAATTTACTTCTATTAAAAAATCTCAAGCCTTCCAGTACTTATCAGCTGCTGTATGCCCAACAGGAAGTTGTATTATTTCCAGTCTGGAGAGCAGGAGGGGTTTTCTATGGGGATTTGCTCCTGCTTTGGACAGTTCCTGACATGGACAGAGGAGGCAACAGAGAGCACTGGGTCAGACAGGAAAGAAAACACCACTTCCTGCTGGACATACAGCAGCTAATAAGTACTGGAAGATTTAAGATTTTTTAATAGAAGTGAATTACAAATCTCTGGCACTTTATGGCACCAGTTGATTTGAAAGAAAATTTTTTTGGGTGGACTACCCCTTTAAGATCTGTACAAAAATTGGGCCCACTGTTGGCTTCAGGGCAAGTGTGTTCATGGCTGAGCAGCTGCATGCAACATTTTCATTGCCACGCATAATGCCAAAGTGTTGGATTGAGTGGTATAAAGACACCACTGGGCTCTGGAGCAGAGGAAACATGTTCTGTGGAGTGATGGAGAACACTTCTTTATCTGGTGGTCTGATGGACTAGTCTATGGGTGTATTTACACAAAAAGATTATCTGACAGGCAGGGCTGTGGAGTCGGAGTTGGAGCTAGTTTTGCCTGGAGTCGGAGCTGGAGTCCCGACTCCAGCTTTAAAAAATTTTTAAAAAAATGTAGAATTGAGTTTCGATATGAATTTTACAAGTTTTGCTCATGAATATATATTATGAGCAACATTCTAATAGGACACTGGTCCTATTACATAAGGGTGGTCATGTTAAAGTTGTCGGTCACTAATTTGCAGTTTGTTTCTGAGCTGAAGAGTCCATTGTGTGGGGGGAGATCTGTGCTGTTCTCTTCCAGGATGCTGGATGACTGCATATGAGCAGCAGTGTAATATGAAGAGATCCTGTGTAACAGAGGAGGAGAAGACATAAGTAGTGTAGCAGTAACCTCTGTCCTCAGTGTGGTGTTCTCTCTCTGGGAGAAGATTGTGTGTTTTTCTTCAGTGTTCTATGGCTGCAGCTGTGTGTGTGTGTGTGTGTGTGTGTGTGTGTGCGCGCACTATGGCTGCATTAGGCTGTGTGTGCTGTGACAACAGCAGGCTGTGTATGCGTGCTATGGCTGCAGCAAGCTGTGTGTGTGTGTGTGCACACTATGGCTGCAGCAGGCTGTGTTTGTGTGTGCTATGGCCGCAGCAGGTTGTGTATGTGTGCTATGGCCGCAGCAGGCTGTGTGTGTGTGCTATGGCTGCAGCAGGCTGTGTGTGTGTGCTATGGCTGCAGCAGGCTGTGTGTGTGTGCTATGGCTGCAGCAGCTTGTGTGTGCTATGACTACAACAGGCTCTGTGTGTGTGTTATGGCTGCAGCAGCTTGTGTGTGCTATGACTACAACAGGCTGTGTGTGTGTGTGTGTTATGGCTGCAGCAGCTTGTGTGTGCTATGACTACAACAGGCTGTGTGTGTGTGTGTGTGCTATGGCTGCAGCAAGCAGTGTGTGTGTGTGTGTGCGCGCGCGCACACTATGGCTGCAGCAGGCTGTGTGTATGTGTGCTATGGCCGCAGCAGGCTGTGTGTGTGTGTGTGTGTGTGTGTGTGTGTGTGTGGTGTGCGCTATGGCTGCAGCAGGGTGTGTGTGTGTGTGTGTGTGTTATAGCTGCAGCAGGCTGTGTGTGCGCTATGGCTGCAGCAGGCTGTGTGTGCGCTATGGCTGCAGTAAGCTGTGTGTGCGCTATGGCTGCAGCAAGCTGTGTGTGCGCTATGGCTGCAGCAAGCTGTGTGTGCGCTATGGCTGCCGCAAGCTGTGTGTGCGCTATGGCTGCCGCAAGCTGTGTGTGCGCTATGGCTGCCGCAAGCTGTGTGTGCGCTATGGCTGCCGCAAGCTGTGTGTGCGCTATGGCTGCCGCAAGCTGTGTGTGTGCGCTATAGCTGCCGCAAGCTGTGTGTGTGCGCTATAGCTGCCGCAAGCTGTGTGTATGCGCTATAGCTGCCGCAAGCTGTGTGTGTGCGCTATAGCTGCCGCAAGCTGTGTGTATGCTATGGCTGCAGCAGGCTGTGTGTGTGCGTGCTATTGCATGCCCCCACAGTGACCTTCTATATCACTATGTATGACCCCCTGTATATCACTATGGCTGACCTCTATATTACAGGTATCTGGCATTGTTAGCAGTGTTTCTGTGTGTATGGTGAATATTTAGTTAGAAACATAGAAGACTGTGAGCAGGAAAAGACCACCTGCTCCTTCTAATCTAGTTCTGAGTTGTTCAGGACATGGAGGCTGGAGACTGCTTGCATCCATTGCATCCACTGCACACATAGGAGAAGCTGCTTTATGTGTTTTAGAATTCGCCCCAGGATCATGTAGGACATTAGGGAGAAGCTGCTGAGCCAGTGTGATAAATAACTCCCCTGGTATATGACTGGCCATTTATGAAGGAGCAGGAGTCGGAGTCGGTCCTGATAAAATTCAGGAGTCGGAGCTGCGGCTTACCGACTCCACAGCCCTGCTGACAGGAAAAATGGAGAAATCACAGGCTTTCCTTTATGACCTGATCTCTGTTTATAGTCTGTTTCTGGCTTTAGCTTCAAATCTTTGGCAGATAATCTGTCAGATATTCTTTCTGTGTAAATGGACCCAAAGTTTATAAATGCCAGGAGAACATCACCTGCCTGTCTGCATAGTACCAAATGTAAAGTTTAATGGAGGAGGGATAATGCTATGGGCATATTTTTCATGGGTTGGCCTCAGCTCCTTCGTTCCATTGAGATCTTAATACTTCCCATACCAGGACATTTTGGGCAATTGTATGCTTCCAGTGTTGCAGGGACATTTTAGTTTCTGGACCAGCATGGCTGTACCCCAGTGCAAAAAGCAAGGTCCATAAAGGTATATTATATTCATATTCCTGCTTACAATGTCAAACAGGTTATAACAGGATAAGTGGGCACAGTCATAAAAACCCCCCAAAAAAACTGGCATGTCAAAAGTATTGATCGGTTGGGGTCCGAGTGCTCAAACCTCGACCAATTGGCAGAACGAGTCGAGAGGTCTACGCACCATGGGGGAGATCAATGAAAGGGTGTAAATATACACTGGGTGTAAACTGCCCCCAGCAACCAATCACAGCTCAGCTTTCGGCTCTGGTAAAATATAAGAGGAGCTGTGATTGGTTGCTGTGGGCAGTTTATACCAGGTGTATATTTACACCTTTCATAAATCTCCCCCCATGTGTTCACTCCCAGCTTTGTGTCATTTTCCAAACTGGTCGCACCATAGGCTTATATCATGCAGTGGTTCAGATCACCCAACACTGGGAGTAAATGTGCTGCATGCAGACTTCTCCCGGCTTGTCCTGAACACTCAGACATGGACTGATCACAACCTTTGACATGTCTCTCTGAAATGTCAAAAGCTTTTTTTCATAAGTAATTATTAAAAGTTATCACCTATATACAGGAAAGGGAATAACTAGCTGATGGGGGGGAAGGGGTGACTGCTGGGACCACTACAAACCTAAAAATGAGGACAAAGTTGTCACTGGAGTGAATGGTCTGCGACCACACAATGAATAAATTAAGTGCTGGCTGTGCCCCAAGCATTCCTGGGACAATTTTGCAACCATTCTCTGGATAGGTGGTGGTCCCAGCAAGCAGAAGCAGATCCCCACCAATCAGCTAGGTCTCCTCTATTCTATGGAGACGGGATACAAAGTTGAGATGTAAATCCCACCTTAAAATGGCTGCAGCAGAGGAGACTACAGGTGCTGTGTATAAAGCAAAGATGATGGCAGAACTTATGGCAGCGAGGTTTAGTGCTCATGTACTTCTACATGCCTTTTATTTAATTAGAAATCCAAGCAAATGCACTGCAAGGAGAGAATCTCTCTGTAATATGGTAAGGAGACCCCACCCAAAAGCCACAGGGGTCCCAAGTTTGGTAAATACCAAAAATTTATACCTATATATTTAATAAAGCCTTTTATATAGTTTATAGACACGGGAGCAGAAGTATGTAAATGTACAGTCCGCTGTCACAGTACAGCTCTGCTGACATGATTCTACACATACATAAAGAAGGCAATAAATGGGGCATTGCAATCTGGACATCTATAGTATGTCCACAGGCTACATCCTAAATGTCTGATGGCATGGGTCCCTCGCTCCCTGCCACCCTCCTCACCGAGTGCTATCCTGGTGATGGAATCAACACAACGAATTACCTACTCAACAAATCATCGGCCACAACAGTGCCCCACCTCAGCCGGTGATTGGCTGAATGAGCAATGACACAACAAAGCAGGACCAGGCACAATGAGAACGGTGGCAGCGGGGGGTAGGGAGTATAGAATACCCCTTTAATGGTAGTTACATAACAGTAGCAGATATCATTCAGATGTGTGGCTGTATCTAAACAATACTGTCTTCTCCATAGAATCCTACGGCTGCTTTCACCACTCAGAAAGCTCTTCTCTTGTGGTGGAGATGGTTCTTTCTGGAGATGACAATTACACTTACCAGTGAGAAATGGAAGCAGCTCTGTCCTGGTCCTCTCCACGCCAAGAGCAAGAGCTATGGTGGACAACTTCTTGATGCTGTTAAGACGTAGCTGTGGAATGAGAAGAGAATTACTATGGCTGCACAGTAAGCAGGTGACTAGTAAGACGTATAATATCTTATCAGGACTGAAAAGCCTTCTACATGCCCCAATAAATCATGGGCATCTATCCATATAGTACAATCAGGACTTTGTTGATATCACCTGTAGACAAAGTCCTAGAAAAATGCAGACCGTCTGAATAGGAATCTGAAAATAGGTATTATAAGCCACATAACATGCCAGTTTCATACTCATAACTAACTCCATGTACTATTTCCCCAACATCAGGAAATAAGACGGGACAACCCTTCCACATAGGGGCTGTTATGTAGCCCCCTCATCCCATTTAGAGGGTCTCTAGCCCTCAAGCCCGCAGAGATGCAGAACCTTCATTTCCCGGGATGACGATTCCGATATCATCATCATGTCACTTTCTGGGTCCGGGACCAAGAACACTCATTCACTGTGGGCGTCACTGGCTCCCAAGCAGCAAGTCATTATACAGGAACACTCCACAGATCGCTGGAAAATATGTCAATTCCAGCTATGAATATCAACACGAGCGACTTACCGAATGGCGATATGCCAAGGCAAGACATAACAGATAGATGCTGATGTATATGCACAATCCTCAGGCACCGGGGGACGAAACTTGAATAACCATGCATGATAAATGTATTTCTGCACTGCACCGGGAGCTAAAGACTAGTGATTTGTCTGCATGGGCCTCCATCATGGCTCCAGCCACAAGAATTCTTATATTTGGTTAAATAATGATTCTTATGGAGACAGCAAGCTCCTGGCAGCTCTACTTACTGTTAAAGCTCTCTGATTTATGCAGGTCCCATCCCAGTGAACGTCTACAGACATAAGTAATTGATCTGCAGATTAAGTCAACCATCTAATGTGTATATGGGGAACCTCACATCATTCCCCTATAGCAGATGTCAGGTGAGAGGAAGAAGGGTCAGAAACTTTGGATTTCAACTTACCCAATGACATTGTTCCCAGGAAGATCAGCCGCCACCAGAGGTATCGGCCATTGCCTTTCTCCCCTCTCCCCAATCCTCTGCACACATCATGGTGTAAGGATTTGTAGTATATCCACCAGGTGCAGTACAATATACAGGTGTACATGAAGCTATACTGCTGTAATAGAGAAGCTCAGCTGGCAGGGGTGTGCCACTATATAAACTACAGCAATATACTCTATGTCGCTTTTATGTCAACTGTAACGTGTGTCCAAAGGTGAACATAGCTTTTACAGTTACAAACATAATAACACGTTGGCTGCCATTACAGCTTCTTATTCTTATTGTAGGTTTTGTGTCTGGATTAAGAACACTTTAATACACTGCTGGGTGTAGTTTTTTTTAGTATGTATGAGTGGAGTGGGAGAGCCTCCCTATGCATACACCTGGTGCTAGGAGATATAGTCTGTTCAGATTTTTTTCTATTCTGATAGTGAAGGTTTGCAATGCTACCAGAGGGGAGAGTAGTCCGGAAACCATCAGTTGCATTTGTGAATGTTGGTCCATCTGTCTGGTCAGCTTTAGGCTGCGTCCACACAAGCTGCCAAACGTATGTATCTAAAGCCATTTCCTCAAGCGTCAGCCAATGCTATGGGATGTTACCGGGAGTATCTAGATCATCATGCAGCTCCTGACCAAAGCATGTGGGCCCAAGGATACACATACCTGGGGACACAGCTTTAGGAAACACCACCTCATACCTCCCCCAATAGCTGATATAATTCAGGCAATATCCCACAGCAATAGGGGGAGGGCTGGGGCATGATTTACATTGCAGCTGGAACACCTGGGTACAGGATGAACCAACTCATGTGTGATCATCACTGGTCTCGCCCATCGTTCATCTATGAAGGGGAAGTTGGAATCCTCAGGGAAAGAAATTTTTGGAACCTACACTACAAATACTACTGCGAAAGCCTTTAAAGGGGTCTTTTAGCCTGAACATACTGATGCTTTATGTACAGGACTGCTCAGTCACTGATCAGTGCGGTGTCATGTGGCTGAACCCCTGCTGATCAGCTGTTTGGTGCCAGCATTATACAGTGTATATGGCCGGAAGCTGTTTCTCTCAATTCACGGTGTAGTAGTATTATGTAACTGTGGCTCAGGTCCCATTCAAGTGAACAGCAGCTGATCTCCAGTTAAAGGTCCCCATGGCTATGGAGAATTCTGGCCCCGTTGACTATGTAATAGGGGTGCCAAACAGATGATCTGTGCAGGTGCTGGATGTCTGCACCCCTATCCTGTGGATAACTCATCAGTCCATTTTGCCCAGAAAATCCCTTAATGGTGCGTTCACACCTACAGGATCTGCAGCAGATTTGATGCTGTGTTCAGTTATTTAAATGAAATCTGCTGCAGAAAATCAGCTGCAGATACTGTAGGTGTGAACGCACCATTAAGTAGTATCTGAAAACTGCAGTATCAGCTTATAAACCGAAAGCATAAAGTAAATTCCTATGTGGCAGAATTGTTGCAGAATTCTTTATGGAGGCTATTTCTGCATTACCGTTCAGATGGACTGGACACAGATGTCTGTAGCATGAATCTGGTGCGTGTGAATACACCTCTAAATGTATGGTCCAATAAGGAATTTGTCATTTTAAAGACTATATTGTGGATTTGCAAGACAGAAAACCAAAGCTTGGATTCCTACTTCAGGTCTGCAGTGTAAATGGGGTAAAATCCATGTGCTTCTGTATGAAACCCTCCGTGAGAACATAGTGAAGTGTTTTTCCCTACATTATTCCTTCTCTTTAGACTGTTCCCCAGATTCCTTTAACCCTTTTAAGGACAGGGCCCATTTTCGTTTTTGCGTTTTCGTTTTTTCCTCCTTGTGTTTAAAAGGCCATAGCACTTGCATTTTTCCACCTAGAAACCCACATGAGCCCTTATATTTTGCGTCACTAATTGTACTTTGCAATGACAGGCTGAATTTTTGCACTTGGTACACTACGAAATCAGAAAAAAATTCAATGTGTGGTGAAATTGAAAAAAAAAACGCATTTCTTTTATTTGGGGGAACTGTGTTTTTACGCCATACGCCCTGGGGTAAAACTGACTTCTTATGCATGTTCCACAAGTCGTTACGATTACTATGATATATAACATATATAACTTATATTGTATCTGATGGCCTGTAAAAAATTCAAACCATTGTTAACAAATACACGTTCCTTAAAACCGCTCCATTCCCAGGCTTATAGCGCTTTTATTCTTGGGTCTATGGGGCTGTGTCAGGTGTCATTTTTTGCGCCATGATGTGTTCTTTCTATCGGTACCTTGATTGCGCATATGCGACTTTTTGATCGCTTTTTATAACATTTTTTCTGGATTTGATGCGACCAAAAATGCGCAATCTTGCACTTTGGGATTTTTTTGCGCTGACACCGTTTACCGTGCGAGATCAGTAATGTGATTAATTAATATTTTGGGCGAATACGCACGCGGCGATACCAAACATGTGTATTTATTTATTTGTTTACTTTTATTTAAAACCTGGGAAAAGGGGGGTGATTCAGACTTTTATTAACACTTTTTTTTTTTTTTTACACATATACTAGAAGCCCCCTGGGGGACTTCTAGTATATACACTTTGATCTCTCATTGAGATCTTTGCTGTATAGATATACAGCAAAGATCAATGAGATAGGCACTCGTTTGCTTTTGGCTGCTGCAGCCGAAAGTAAACAAGTGCCGAGACGGGGACGGCGCCATCTTGGACTAGACCCCAGGGAAAGGTTGCCTCCGGTAATCGGAGGCAGCTGTCAACTTTGACAGCTGCCTCCGATTAGCTAATTAGCAGGCAGGGCGATCAGACCGTGCCCGCTAATAGCGGCGGTCCTGGGCTACATGCGGCACTCGGAACCGCGGCGCTTCAAAGCGGGGTTGCCGCGCGGCCCCGCTTTGAAGTGCTAATGAGGACATATGACGTACGGGTACGTCATATGTCCTTAAGAGGTTAAAGAGGTTGTCCTGCCTTCAATACTGATGCATAATGGTGTATGGTACTGCAACCATGCCATGTTTATTTGAATAGGACAAGTATGCAGTACCATGGCACAGCGGCTACTAATAGTATGTCAGTGCAAAGAGGCTGCTGCATGATGGGGGGTGCTGGGACTGGTCCAATCCTGACAGCTGGCTATCAATTCTGTAAGGACATCAGCGAGTCCTTACACAGTGTATATCAAACACTACACCACAGTCACACCTACAGAGTGAGAACACTGACTCATACAAAAGCATAGCGCATTGGATGTCATCAGTCCAAATCCCCAGTGGGCCTGTGTTACCCATTAGGGTTGTATTACACAGCCAGACACAGGCTCTGATGGCCGATCACTGTTACATGGTTGGGTATAGGGCAGGCAGGACGACACTATTACTGGACTCCTCGTGCGCCCTAAGTGCACAGAATCCGCTGTGTAACTGGCCCTTACACAGTGATTAGCAGGCAGCTATAATACAGCACGATAGATGATAGGTGCTGTGTGCCATCTTGTCCTATCTGGGCTTCCATAACACCAGGGACATGTGACCTGGTGGGGACTCTACGGGATTTTGATATTTTTTTTATTTAGCTACAATAGACAATTGTTTTGATGGTATGGTGACGTGACGTGCGCCCCCCCCCCCCCAAAAAAAAAAAAAAATCTCTAGCCTCCCTGGCACACAGGAGCCTCCTTGAATTGGTCACATGGTGCTAATGTCAGGGTCATGTGACTGGCAGAGCAAATACCTGTCACCTGTACGGCATCGTCAGGGCATGCTGGGACTTGTAGTCTGTACCTGTATGGGAGTGTCAGGGCATGCTGGGACTTGTAGTCTATACCTGTATGGGAGTGTCAGGGCATGCTGGGACTTGTAGTCTGTACCTGTATGGCAGTGTCAGGGCATGCTGGGACTTGTAGTCTGTACCTGTATGGGAGTGTCAGGGCATGCTGGGACTTGTAGTCTGTACCTGTATGGCAGTGTCAGGGCATGCTGGGACTTGTAGTCTGTACCTGTATGGCAGTGTCAGGGCATGCTGGGACTTGTAGTCTGTACCTGTATGGGAGTGTCAGGGCATGCTGGGACTTGTAGTCTATACCTGTATGGGAGTGTCAGGGCATGCTGGGACTTGTAGTCTGTACCTGTATGGCAGTGTCAGGGCATGCTGGGACTTGTAGTCTATACCTGTATGGGAGTGTCAGGGCATGCTGGGACTTGTAGTCTGTACCTGTATGGGAGTGTCAGGGCATGCTGGGACTTGTAGTCTGTACCTGTATGGCAGTGTCAGGGCATGCTGGGACTTGTAGTCTGTACCTGTATGGCAGTGTCAGGGCATGCTGGGACTTGTAGTCTGTACCTGTTTGGCATTGTCAGGGCATGCTGGGACTTGTAGTCTATACCTGTATGGGAGTGTCAGGGCATGCTGGGACTTGTAGTCTATACCTGTATGGGAGTGTCAGGGCATGCTGGGACTTGTAGTCTATACCTGTATGGGAGTGTCAGGGCATGCTGGGACTTGTAGTCTATACCTGTATGGGAGTGTCAGGGCATGCTGGGACTTGTAGTCTATACCTGTATGGGAGTGTCAGGGCATGCTGGGACTTGTAGTCTGTACCTGTATGGCATTGTCAGGGCATGCTGGGACTTGTAGTCTGTACCTGTTTGGCATTGTCAGGGCATGCTGGGACTTGTAGTCTGTACCTGTTTGGCATTGTCAGGGCATGCTGGGACTTGTAGTCTGTACCTGTTTGGCATTGTCAGGGCATGCTGGGACTTGTAGTCTGTACCTGTTTGGCATTGTCAGGGCATGCTGGGACTGGGACAGAGTTATATTCTGTAGCAGTAATTCCCGGCCGGTGACTGCTGCTAAACCACAGCAGGGCATGCTGGGAGTTGTAGTTGCGCAACAAAGCCCCTTAGTGACGGGAGCCCAGAGAGGTCATCCCTGTGTATACCGCGGTGTACACAGAGCCGCCTCATCCCCACCTCACTATCGCCAAGCTTCATCTATCACGACATGGCGCCTCATACAGTGTGACGGGGCCGGCCGCGCACGGAGACTGGGAGGGGGCACCGGCTCGCTCATTCATTCGAGCCTCACCTGCACGTCCTCATTCCTCAGCTCGTCAATAAGGACGGCGATAGGATACAACGAGTCGTCTCCATCAGCTCCTGCCATGGTGATACCGGCTTCAGCTCCGTCTTCCTCGCCCACTTCTCGGCCTACTTCCGGTGTGGAACACCCAGGGAAGGAGAGGAACGCCGAACACCGGAAGTGACGTAAAGCAGTACTTAGCCACGCCCAGCTCAGGAGGGAGGGCGCGCGGGCTGTGCCGCATTCTACCCGCAGCCGTTGCAAAACTACAATTCCCAGCGTGCCCTGACAGTCTTCCGCGGTGTGGGCATGCTGGGAATTGTAGTTTTGCAAAAGCTGGAGAGCCGCAGGCTGGGAAATAGTGGCCTATTACAGTATTACCTGACCCGCAAAGCAGTGCGCTTTTTAATTTAGCTGCAACTACCGGCGGTTTCTCACTATAGCCACACAGTAATCATTAAAAACGCACTAATGTACACACAGCTGTTTTCGGAGCGTATTTTGAAGCGTTAACCCTTTAAGGACGGGGCCAATTTTCGTTTTTGCATTTTCGTTTTTTCCTCCTTGTGCTTAAAAGGCCATAGCACTTGCATTTTTCTACCTAGAGACCCACATGAGCCCTTATTTTTTGCGTCACTAATTGTACTTTGCAATAACAGGCTGAATTTTTGCATAAAGTACACTGCGAAACCAGGAAAAATTCAAAGTGTGGTGAAATTGAACAAAAAAACGCATTTTGTTTATTTAGGGTTTTTTAGTTTTTACGCCATTCGCCCTGACTTGTTATGCATGTTCCTCAAGTTGGTACGATTACAATGATATATAACATGTATAACTTATATTGTATCTGATGGCCTGTAACAAATTCAAACCATTGCTAACAAATATACGTCACTTAAAATCGCTCTATTCCCAGGCTTATAGCGCTTTTATCCTTTGGTCTATGGGGCTGTGTCAGGTGTCATTTTTTGCGCCATGATGTGTTTTTTCTATTGGTACCTTGATTGCGCACATGCGACTTTTTGATCACTTTTTATTAAATTTTTTCTGGATTTGATGCAACCAAAAATGCGCAATTTTGCACTTTGGGATTTTTTTGCGCTGACGCTGTTTACCGTGCGAGATCAGGAATGTGATAAATTAATAGTTTGGGCGATTACGCACGCGGCGATACCAAACATGTTTATTTATTTACTTTTATTTAAAAGATGGGAAAAGGGGGGTGATTCTGACTTTTATTAGGGGAGGGGATTTTTGCTAATTACAACACTTTTTTTTTTTTTTTACACTTAGGGTACAAACCCACACACCGTATACACAGCAGATACGCAACAAATACGCAGCAAATACGCAGCAGATTTGTTAGTACAGATTTGATGCTGTGTTCAGTTATTTAGATATAATCTGCTGCGTGTTTGCTGCGTGTTTGCTGCGTATCGCAGCAGTAAATACGCTGCTTATACGGTGTGTGGGTTTATACCCTTATACTAGAAGCCCCTCTGGGGGACTTCTAATATAAGTGCATTGATGTCTCATTGAGATCTATGCTGTATAGATATGTAAAGATATGTAAAGATCAATGAGATTGGCACTCGGATGCTTTTGGCTGCTGCAGCCGAAAGCATCCGAGTGCCGAGGCGGGATCAGCGCCATTTTGGCGGAGACCCCGGCAGGAGCAGGAGCACTAGACACTAGGGAAGTGCTGGATCCGGTAATCGGATGCAACTGTCATCTAATTACTGTATTAGCGGGCACGGCGATCAAACCGTGCCCGCTAATAGCCGCGGCCCCGGGTTACACGTGGCACCCGGGACCGCGGCGGTTCAGAGCGGGGTCGCCGCGCGGACCCGCTCTGAACATCTCTCCGGGACATATGACGTACCGGTACATTTCGTGACCCAGCAAGGTCACGGAACGGCCGGTCTCAGAAAAGATCATCCCAGCCGGTACTGCAGCAGATCTTTAGCGCCGCTTAGTTCTGACGCGGGCACATCCGTGCGCGCCCACATGAGAACTCCCCACAGCACACTATAGAGCGTGTGGCCGGAGCCGCTCTCTCCATTGTGTGCACTGACAGGGTTTTCTGCAGCCGCTTTTCAGTGAATAACATGTCAGTTTCTCACATTGTCACTAGGGATCCCGGCTGGAGTGTATACCATGGGGGACATTTATTAAGTCCGGACTTTTTTTGCGCCGGGGAGTAAAAATTTCCTCGGAGCTCAGGGGAGTTATGTAGAGGCGCATTGCCGATTTCACAGAGCCTCTCCATGCGAAAATTTTGAAACCTGCTATGAGCTGATGTAGGTTTCCTTATAATTTTTTTGTCGCGAAAAATGATAAATGCAATGGACCCAGAGTCCGCGCCCCCCCCCCCCCTGTCCTGCCCCCTCCACACCCCCTCCCCACCCAGGCCGTTTTAATACATTGGTGGGCCCGGTGCACAGCCCTCAAGAGTGGGCCCCCCCTTCCCTTTCGGCACATTGTATAATGTACTGAATTTGCCCCCACACTGTATAAAGAGCCCCAATACATACAGTAGTTACCTTATAACACTATTTCCACCATACAGTGATTACATATTACATAAAAACTGCACTAAACAAAACAGAAAGCTATCATCAATGATACCATTACATAATACCGCCACATCATGACCCCTAACACTACAACCCTATAACAGAGTGCAGTTACATCCAGTGACTCACCGGAGGCGTCTTCTCCGATCAGAGTCTGTCACCTTTTCTCTCTCTCCATCCAGCGTGGGCCACCTTGAAGTCTTCTCCTGGCTGTGAATCTTCTCTCCAGAATCTGCCAGAGAAATATTTTAGGCTCCAACACATACAGTAGTTAGGTCCCCTGTACCCCTATATAGTAGTTACACCCCTCCGTGCCCCTACATAGTTACACCCCTCTGTGCCTCCATAGTTTTAAGGTGTCCCTGTAGTATATAGCCCCTCATGTGCTCCTCCAGTTATATACAGCCCTCCTGTGCGCTCCTCCATTAGTATATAGCCCCCCTGTGCACTCTCCCCAGTAGTATATAGCCCCCCCTGTGCTCTGCCACAATAGTATATAGCCCCCCTGTGCTCTCCCCCAATAGTATATAGCCCCCCTGTGCTCTCCAATAGTATATAGACCGCTATGCTCTCCCACAATAGTATATAGCCCCCCTGTGCTCTCCCCCAATAGTATATAGCCCCCCTGTGCTCTCCCCAATAGTATATAGCCCCCTGTGCTCTCCCCAATAGTATATAGCCTCCCTGTGCTCTCCATAATATATATAGCCCCCCTGTGCTCTCCCCCATAGTATATAGACCCCTGTGCTCCCCAATAGTATATAGCTCCCCTGTGCTCCCCCATAGTATATAGCCCCCTGTGCTCCCCCATAGTATATAGCCCCCTGTGCTCCCCCATAGTATATAGCCCCCTGTGCTCCCCAGTAGTATATAGCCCCCTGTGCTCCTCAGTAGTATATAGCTCCCCTGTGCTCCCCAGTATTATATAGCTCCTCTGTACTCCCCCATAGTATATAGCTTCCCTGTGCTCCCCATAGTATATAGACCCCTGTGCTCCCCAGTAGTATATAGTCCCCTGTGCTCCCCCATAGTATATAGCTCCCCTGTGCTCCCCAATAGTATATAGCCCCCTGTGCTCCCCCAAAGTATATAGCTCCCCTGTGCTCCCCCATAGTATATAGCTCCCCTGTGCTCCCCAATAGTATATAGCCCCCTGTGCTCCCCAATAGTATATAGCCCCCCTGTGCTCTCCCCCATAGTATATAGCCCCCGGTGCTCCCCCATAGTATATAGCCCCCTGTGCTCTCCCCCAATAGTATATAGCCCCCTGTGCTCCCCCATAGTATATAGCCCCCTGTGCTCCCCCATAGTATATAGCTCCCCTGTGCTCCCCATAGTATATAGCTTCCCTGTGCTCCCCATAGTATATAGACCCCTGTGCTCCCCATAGTATATAGACCCCTGTGCTCCCCAGTAGTATATAGTCCCCTGTGCTCCCCCATAGTATATAGCCCCCCTGTGCTCTCCCCCATAGTATATAGACCCCTGTGCTCCCCAATAGTATATAGACCCCTGTGCTCCCCAATAGTATATAGCTCCCCTGTGCTCCCCAACAGTATATAGCCCCCTGTGCTCCCCAATAGTATATAGCTCCCCTGTGCTCCCCCACAGTATATAGCCCCCTGTGCTCCCCCATAGTATATAGCCCCCGGTGCTCCCCCATAGTATATAGCCCCCTGTGCTCCCCAGTAGTATATAGCCCCCTGTGCTCCCCAGTAGTATATAGCTCCCCTGTGCTCCCCAGTATTTTATAGCTCCCCTGTGCTCCCCCATAGTATATAGCTTCCCTGTGCTCCCCAGTAGTATATAGCCCCCTGTGCACCCCCATAGTATATAGCTCCCCTGTGCTCCCCAGTAGTATATAGCCCCCTGTGCTCCCCCATAGTATATAGCCCATCGTGCTCCCCCATAGTATATAGCCCCCTGTCCTCCCCCATAGTATATAGCCCCCTGTGCCCCCCATAGTATATAGCCCCCTGTGCTCCCGAATAGTATATAGCCCCCCCTCCCATATAACATTGAAAAAAAAAAAAACACTGTTACTCACCTGGGTCCACGCGTTCCTCTTCTCTTCCCTCTTGTGGCCGCACTTCCTGCGGTCACAAGAGGCTGCACTCCCCTTACCCTCGCGCCGACGCTCCAGTGACGTCGGGCGCTAGAGGGAGAGTGCGGCCTCTTGTGACTGCAGGAAGTGCGGCCACAAGAGTGACTGACAGGGAGGGAGCCAATGGCTCTCTCTCTGTCAGTGTCGCTGCTGCTGCAGCGCGGGAGCGCCGCAGCAGCAGCGGGCGGGGGCGGCGGCGGGCGGGGGGGGCCGGCAGGGGGCGCCATGGAGGGGTAAGTAGATTACCCATCCATGGCGCTCCCCCCTGACAGGCTGGTGGCCGGAGCCCTGTGCGACCGCATTGGTCGCACATAGCAACGGCCGGCCTGCTCGGGGGGCCCCTTTAACCAGTGGGCCCGGTGCACGTGCACCATGTGCCCTCTGGTTAAAGCGGCCCTGTCCCCACCCCACTGGTGAAGGTGGCGTAAAATGGCTAGATGCAAATATTTTATTCACAAAATGGCCATTTGCGAATAAATTAAGTCGCATCTGGCCGTTTTACGCCAAAAAAATTCAACCTTTTTTGCTTGATAACTTTCCCCCTAATGTGTATACACTCCGGCCGGGATTCCATTGGCGGCAACATTACATATATTTTCGAATTAATCACGGCAATCGGCAACAACGGCTGTAGTTTTACGAAGATATACGTAGTGTGAACATAGCCTTAAAGTGTAGCTATCATTTGTAAAAACTTCTGATAAATCATAGCAACATGACAGAAGTGCGTATCGGCGGGGTCTGAGTGCTGAGACTCTGTTAATCGGTAAGATGAAGGGGCAGAAGTGCTCAGCAATGTACACTATGACCCTTCATCTCCGCTATATGGAGATTATTATGATTGGCTCCCATATTATAATGGGAACCTATGGAACTTCTGACCAGAGACAAAAGGGGCAGAGTGCATGCTGCTGAGCTCTTCTGCCCCTTCATTCTAGTGATCGGCGGAAGACATTGCGGAGATGAAGGGGCAGAACGCGCGCTGCTGAGCTCTTCTGCCCCTTCATTCTAGTGATCGGCGGAAGACATTGCGGAGATGAAGGGGCAGAACGCGCGCTGCTGAGCTCTTCTGCCCCTTCATTCTAGTTATCGGCGGAAGACATTGCGGAGATGAAGGGGCAGAACGCGCACTGCTGAGCTCTTCTGCCCCTTCATTCTAGTTATCGGCGGAAGACATTGCGGAGATGAAGGGGCAGAACGCGCGCTGCTGAGCTCTTCTGCCCCTTCATTCTAGTGATCGGCGGAAGACATTGTGGAGATGAAACGGCAGAACGCGCGCTGCTGAGCTCTTCTGCCCCTTCATTCTAGTGATCGGCGGAAGACATTGCGGAGATGAAGGGGCAGAACGCGCGCTGCTGAGCTCTTCTGCCCCTTCATTCTAGTGATCGGCGGAAGACATTGCGGAGATGAAGGGGCAGAACGCGCGCTGCTGAGCTCTTCTGCCCCTTCATTCTAGTGATCGGCGGAAGACATTGCGGAGATGAAGGGGCAGAACGCGCGCTGCTGAGCTCTTCTGCCCCTTCATTCTAGTGATCGGCGGAAGACATTGCGGAGATGAAACGGCAGAACACGCGCTGCTGAGCTCTTCTGCCCCTTCATTCTAGTGATCGGCGGAAGACATTGCGGAGATGAAACGGCAGAACGCGCGCTGCTGAGCTCTTCTGCCCCTTCATTCTAGTGATCGGCGGAAGACATTGCGGAGATGAAGGGGCAGAACGCGCGCTGCTGAGCTCTTCTGCCCCTTCATTCTAGTGATCGGCGGAAGACATTGCGGAGATGAAGGGGCAGAACTCGCGCTGCTGAGCTCTTCTGGTCGGTCATTCTAGTGATCGGCGGAAGACATTGCGGAGATGAAGGGGCAGAGCGCGCACTGCTGAGCTCTTCTGCCCCTTCACTCTAGTGATCGGCGGAAGACATTGCGGAGATGAAGGGGCAGAACGCGCGCTGCTAAGCTCTTCTGGTCGGTCATTCTAGTGATCGGCGGAAGACATTGCGGAGATGAAGGGGCAGAGCGCACGCTGCTGAGCTCTTCTGCCTCTTCATTCTAGTGATCGTCGGAAGACATTGCGGAGATGAAGGGGCAGAGCGCACGCTGCTGAGCTCTTCTGCTTCTTCATTCTAGTGATCGGTGGAAGACATTGCGGAGATGAAGGGGCAGAACGTGCTCTGCTGAGCTCTGCTGCCCCTTCATTCTAGTGATCGGTGGAAGACATTGCGGAGATGAAGGGGCAGAACGCGCGCTGCTGAGCTCTTCTGCCTCTTCATTCTAGTGATCGGTGGATAAATAAATAAATAAATAAATGTACAGGTGTGAAGAAGCATATTCTATTTCAAGCCTTACTGTAAAAAGTATTTTCTCTTTTGTTTGAAAAATTATTAAAAAAAAAGAAAAAAAAAATCATTGCTTGAAAATTGATAGTGTTTGCTATAAAACAGGCTATTTTTTCCACACTACTTTTCTGGTGAAAGCATTGATAAATCCCTCTAGGGATATAGGAGAGATATGCAATCGCTTATTTACTGAAAAATGTATTACTTCCGTTTTTTTGTGCAAAAAAGTGACTCTTTTTGCATTAGTTTTTTGGTGAATTTGGTAAATTCTCTATATAGTGTATAATTTACAGTATATACTGTATATGAGCTCTGAGCAGAGGGGGGCCCAATGAGTAATGAAACTAGCTGACTTTTGTTCCTCATACGACTCAAAGGATCTTCTGGTGACTTCTTAGGGCCTGATGCCTCCTGTAACCGAGCGCCAATCTGCTAGATTGGCACTTGCTTACCGAGCCAATTAAACAGCTCAATAATCGTTTAGCAAGGGCTGCTTGGACATCATCAGCGATGTCCGTGCAGCCCTTGCCCTTAAATTGTATACATTACCTCTCCACAGTCCCCGGTCTTCCCTCTGCTCGCTTGCTGGAGCTGCCACTGCAGCTTCAGAGATGGTCTCTGAACTGACAGGCCGCTCAGCCAATCACTGAGCTTTAGCAGTGGCTCCGGGAAGATCATATAGCGTGGAGCTGAGGCACTGGATATATGACCAGACAAATGCAATGTTCGGTAAGCAAAAATTCTCCTCCACTTCCTGCAGTCTGTCTAGGAGTCTCTGTTACTAGAGACAAGCTGAGCCTAACAATAGTCAGTGAGTGAGACCCCTAATAGCTGGAACATTTTGGGGGAATAAGAAGCCTGGACTTCAAGGGGCACACATCATCATACTTTTCTGTACAAGACATAAGCAAATGGTGTCACAATACTACAATACTAATGGGTACATAACAATAATACTAATGTACTATATAGCAGTATAACTCTTGTAAGCCCCGTCATCAAAAGGGTCAGAAATATCACATCTGCATGTCTGCTATGCCAAGCCCGAGAAGGGAATCTACCAAACGTAGTTAGACAAAGGAGGGAGTCAATAAGATTTCTGTTGAGAGCTAAAATGTCTCTTTAAAGGAGACATTGAGGCAAATTGATTTTTTTAAAGGGGTTATCCAATGCTCTAAAAACATGGCCACTTCCCCCCTACTGTTGTCTTCAGTTTGGGTGGGGTTTTGAAACTCAGTTCCATTGAAGTAAATGGAGCTTAAACTTGCAAACTGCACCTGAACTGGAGACAGTAGGGGGAAAAGTGGCCATGTTTTTGTAGCGCTGGATAACCCCTTTAGGAAGTGCTGGTGAGGGGGAGGATAAAAGAAATAACGTACTCTTACCTTCCCCGCTCCAGCGCTGGTGGCCACATACCACCGCTCTGGTCCTCGGGTCCTCAGCTGCCTCCTGGTATGAGTGGAGATCGGATTGTGACGTGTATGGTCCGCTCAGCCAGTCAGCGGCCGTAGCCGGGTACCGCCTTGGCCGCTGACTGGCCAAGCGGACCGCACATGTCACGACCCAGGTCTGACACAGAACAGAAAGTGGCCGGGGACCAGAGTGGGGGTACGTGGCCATCAGCGCGGAAGTGCTTTCCAGCACTTGTTAAAAAAATCTGTTTGCCCGGACTTCTCCTTTAATGTTCCTCTAAATCATCCATTATAGATGTTATGAATGGTTTCCTATGACACCTCTGCACTTCTTAAAGTGGTTTGTAATGATTACAATCATTTTCATTTTGGAGTTTATAAAATGTGGATAAATTCACCAAAAACCTTCTTGCCGGAAGGTTAAACGCGCTACTCCCGTCCACTTTCCAAGAAAGCTGAGGTTTCTATGGGAACAGCTACGTCCAGAAAGATAATATTGACCTTAGCGCCGCAACTAAGTTTACACTGTGATGTCTAATACCAGAGGATGGTGGAAAGTAAGAGCACTCACTGTAAATATTTCTAGCATGGGGAAAGTGCAGTCCTCCCATTCCACAGAACATAGTGAGCGGTGATAACAGGTTCATGTTTAGAGCTGTCAGATCACTATTTTTACAAAGCATGCTTGGCAATAGGATACGCAGAGTGTTTTCTTTAGTGAACTCCGGCTTTCTGGCTACATTTTTTCATAAGTATCTCCGCGCAAAGGAAAAAAATAAAGACTTAAAAAGGAATAGTTGGTACTTTATGTTCTGTAAACCATCATACCTATTTATACTCCAGCAGGGGTGGTCATACAATGAGACGTTCATGGGGTGGGGGAGCTAAAATCTCTGAACTATTGTCATTTCTCTTATCCTTGTCTCATGGATTGGTTTATTCCATGCACAGCCCAGAACTAATGACTTATTACATGTCTGTTTAGGGGAATAGATTCAGGAGAATAACTATCATGGAAGTATGCGTTGTAGCTGATACTGTGTAATCTCTATTCTTAAAGGGAGGGTCACATTTTAGGCATTCATGACAACCACAGGATAGGTTTGGCTCCAGCTTCTAGGAATTCTGAGCCCACCTCTCCATTGATTTTATCAGGTCCCCATGATGACCCACTAAATAGGTCACAACTGGCCAACTGGCCACAGCAACCAATCACAGCTCTTCTTTCCTTTCAACAGAGCTGAAAGCTGAGCTGTGATTGGTTGCTGTGGGCAGTTTGCACCAGTCTAAATTTTACACCCTTTAATAAATCTTCCCCAAGATGTATGTTGAGTTGCCGGGTTCACACAACGTATGACACCGGCCGTTCTGTGACATGGCCGTGTCACAGAACAGCCGATGTCAGTGAAGTTCATCCCAGCCAGGAACTTAATTTCTTTTTAATTGGGATGTGGGCGCATTCCAGTGTGCCCGCATTCCAATTATCCATAGCAGACAATGTAAATGTATACACTCCGGCCGGGACTCCTAGTGGCCGCACAAAAACTGATATGTCAGTTTTGTGCGGCCACTATTCATTGAATAGCAGCCACAAGACTGACAGAGCAGACAATGTAAACTGCGGCTCTGGCCGCACTTTACATTGTCGGCTATGGTGAATTGGAACGTGGGCGCACCCATATGTGCCCGCATTCCAATTCAAAAGAAATGAAGGCCCTCCGGCTGGTACTACAGTACTGGCTGGGATGAAAAGCCAGTGTCATGTGCTGTGTGAGCCCGGCCTAAGGTGCATTGCCAACTCAAAAAGTTATCCCCGTTCTACAAGATAGTTTGTAATATTTGTAATATAATATTTTTCATCCAAGCCCCTTATACTTGTGTAATAAAGACAACATCATGTGGCAGAGAGTTTCATAGTCTCTCTGCTCTTACAGTAAAGAATCATCATCTGTGCTGATGGTGAAACCTTCTTTCCTCTAGATGTAGAGGGTGCCGCCTTGTCATGGTTACAGATCTAGGTATAAAAAAATACTAGAAAGACCCCTGCACTGTCCATATTGTGCTATTCATATAGTTGTATATTGTGATCAGATATTTATTTCCAACAGTATGGTATAAAGCTAGGCAAAACCAAACCATATGGGAACTTAGAAACCCTTTGTCGCTCAGCAATAACTACATTCTTTAGATCCCTATTCATCAGTGTTTCCCATTATTTCATATTTATTGCTTATCTCTAAAAATTGACGGTTCGAGACACGAAGCACAGTATATGCCATTTTACATTATTACTGCATTTATCACCTATACCGCCCATGTAATCACAAATACTTACCACTATATTTGGCAATGCCTCCAAATGTCTACAGAGAACATTAAACATGTTAGATTGGCAGCTGGTCAATAGAAGAAATGTATCTGCTGGACCTTTAATAGGTTGCAAACTGAGAACATCTTGTGGAAGGGACGGGCACATAAGGATAACCATCGCCAGGACAGAATATTGCTATCATAGTCTCCTCCGGAGAGATGTACAGAGATAAGTGAATTTCTAAAGATGAGGAAGTCACAGAATGATTACAATATCTGCTGTGACCACAATAAAGCCAATGACGTATATCCAGTGCCCGTAAATCATTGAAGCTTTGTCATTATTTTATTCAAGTCATGCAACCCAGCCAACTGGCTAAACAACATTACACTACTAAATCTCTATCGATGTGTACAGTCAACATTATTACTGATACATAGAGAGAGATTTACATGTATTTTGAGGATTTTACTGATACTCATGAGACATGTCAGAAGGTTGGATTCGTCGGGGTCTAAACACTCAAATTGAAACGCTAGGATGAGAGGGGAGAGAAGCATCTCAGTCATACTGTATGACCCCGAACACGCCATTGGGCTGGGTTCACACTACGTATATTTCAGTCAGTATTGTGGTCCTCATATTGCAACCAAAACCAGGAGTGGATTAAAAACACAGAAAGGATCTGTTCACACAATGTTGAAATTGAGTGGATGGCCGCCATATAACAGTAAATAATGGCCATTATTTCAATATAACAGCCGTTGTTTTAAAATAACAGCAAATATTTGCCATTAACCCCTTAAGGACAGAGCCTGAAATGGCCTTAATGACAGAGACAAATTTTATGAATATGACCAGTGTCACTTTATTCATTAATAACTTCGGGATGCTTTTACCTATGCGGCTGATTCTGAGATTGTTTTCTCGTGACATATTGTACTTTACATTTCTGGTAAATTGGAGTCGATACTCATAACGAATCTTTATGAAAAAAACCCCAAATAATGTGAAAAAATTTGAAAAACTGCATTTTTCCAACTTTGAAACTTTTTTGCGTATACAGAAAGTGGTTATACCACATAAATTATATATTAAATAGCATTAGCAACATGTCTACTTTATGTTGGCAGCATTTATTAAACGATCTTTCATTTTTTTTAGACAATAGGAAGCTTAAAACATTAGCAGCAAATTTCCAAATTTTCAGTAAAATTTCAAAATCAGATATTTTTAGGGACCTGTTCAGGTTTAAAGTGTATTTGAGGGGCCTGTATGTTAGAAAGCCCCACAAAGCACCCCATTTCAGAAACTGCACCCCCCCCCCCCACACTCTGCAAAAGCACATCCAGAAAGTGTTTTAACCCTTTAGGGGAGTCACAGAAATAAAAGCTAAGTGTGTAAGAAATTTGAAAATTTTAATTTTCTGTGCAGAGATTTTATTGTAATCCAATATTTTTCATAATTATAAACCTATTACCAGAGAAATGCACCCCAATAATTATTGCCCCGTTTCTGCAGTTTATAGAAATACCCCATATGTGGCCCTATTGCGCTATTTGACGCAACCACAAGCCTCAGATACAAAGGAGCGCCTAGTGAATTTCAACGCCTCCGTTATATTTGGTCATTTCTGACTGTACCACTTCAGGTTGGCAGAGGCTCTGGGGTGCCAAAACCTAAAAAAACACCCCTAAAGGGACACCATTTAGAAAACTACACCCCTCAAGGAATGTAACAAGGGGTGCGGTGAGCATCTGGACCCCACAGGTGCTTCACAGATTTTCCGAACAATATGACGTGAAAAAAGAAACATTTATTTTTTACACTAAAACGTTGTTCTAGCCTTCAATTTTTCATTTTCTTAAAGGGATAAGAGGAAAAAAAAAACACAAAATGTGTAGCGCAGTTTCTCCTGAGTATGGAAATACCCCACATGTGGACATAAAGTGCCAAGCGGGCGCAGGATGAGCCTCCAAAGGGAAGGAGCGCCAATTGGCTTTTGGAAGCTGAATTTCACTGGAATGGATTTCAAGGGCCATGTCGCATTTACAGAGCCCTCGTGCTGCCAAGACACTGAAAACCCCCCACAAGTGACCCCATTCTGGAAACTACACCCCTCAAGGAATCTAACAAGGGGGGCAGTGAGCATATGGACCCCACTGGTGACGGGCACAAATGTGGAACAATGTGACGTAAAAGTAAAAAATTTCATTTTTTCACTTTCATGGCACAAATGTGCCCGTCATCAAGGGGTCCATATCCTCGGTGCACCCCTTGTTAGATTCCCTGAGGGGTGCAGTTTCCAGAATGGGGTCACTTGTGGGGGGTTTCCAGTGTTTTGGCAGCACGAGGGCTCTGTAAATGCGACATGGCGTTCATCATCCATTCTAGCCAAATCCAACCTCCAAAATCCAAATGGCGCTCCTTCCCTTCGGAGGCTTGCCCTGCGCCCACATGGCGCTTTATGTCCACATGTGGGGTATTTTCGGACTCGGGGGAAATTGCTCTACACATTTTGTTTTTTTTTCCCTCTTCTAACCCCTTGTGAAAATGATAAATTCAAGGCTAAACCAACATTATAGTGTAAAAAATGTAATATTTCATTTTCACGCCACATTGTTCCACATTTGTGCCCATCACCAGTGGGGTCCATATGCTCACTACACCCCTTGTTACATTCCTTGAGGGGTGTAGTTTCCATAATGGGGTCACTTGTGGGGGGTTTCAACTGTCTTGGCAACACAGGGGCCTTTTGAATGCAACATGGCCCCTCGAAATCCATTCCATCCAAATCCAGCCTCAAAAACCAAATGGCGCTCCTTCCCTTCGGAGGCTTACCCTGCACCCGCACGGCGCTTTATGTCCACATGTGGGGTATTTCCGTACTCAGGGGAAATTGCGCTACACATTTAGTGTTTTTTTTTATCTTTTAGCCCCTTGTGAAAATGAAAAAATCATGACAAGATTAATGATTTAGATTTCCACAAGGGGTTAAAAAAGAAAATGAATACAAAACGTGTAGGGTAGTTTCCCCTGAGTACGAAAATACCCCACATGTGGGCATAATGTGCCATATGGGCACAGGGCACGCCACCAAAGGGACAGAGCGCCATTTAGAGGCTGGAATGCAGGATGGAGGCCATGTCGCAATTACAAAGCTCCTGTTCTGCCAAGACAGTAGAAACCCCCGACAAGTGACCCTATTCTGGAAACTACACCCCATAAGGAATCTAACAAGGGGTACAGTGAGCATATGGACCCCACTGGTGACAGGCACTTACGTAGAACATGTGCCGAGAAAATAAAAAATACCATTTTTTTCATTTTCACGTCCCAAATGTGGCCGTCACCAGGGGGCTATATCCCCGCTGCCCCCCTTGTTAGATTCCTTATCGGGTGTAGTTTCCAGAATGGGGTCACTTGTGGGGGGGTTTCTACTGTCCTGGCAGCACAGAGGCCTTGTAATTGCATCATGGCATCCTCTAATGGGAATGGCGGCCATACCTACTTAGCTGGGGAAAAGGGACAATTCTAATTTATTTGGGGGTATTAGGCCAATTATTAGTTAAGGTTGAAAATGACAGGTGTCCATCAAATTCAACCTGTGTTGATCCAGAGGAAGGCAAAAAACCCTCGTGAGGCAGACGACAGTAGCCTCATCACAGGGGAAAAATTCCTTCCCGACTTCATAATGGCGATCAGAATAATCCCTGGACCAACGTGACCCCTGAAATAGGAATAAGGGACAGACAGGCCCGCTTCTGCCATGAGGCAGGCTGAGGCTTCCGCCTCAGGCGGCAGCTCTTGGGGTCCTGCAGGGGGCGGCAGAACCTTCCCTCACACCAGTGGCGTCTGCATCTGGCATTTGCACTCCGGGGCTGGGTCCAGCTCCCCCCAGCTCAGCCCCTTTACAATCACATCCATTTAGCAGACGTGCCATGCGCAGGCACGTCTGTTACAGCACACTTCTGATGGCTGACGTCACTTTTCCGAACAACCTCAGAGGAGCCGAAAGGGGAAGGAGAAGGAGATGAGGGAATCCAGGCCCCAGAAGAAGGAAGACACAGCTGAGGAGAAGAGTAAGTGTTCTTTAATTTATTATTGTGTCCACTTGGAGGCTGCACAGTGAGCGGGTGGGCAGGGGGGATACTGCAGAGTGAGTGGCAATGGGGCCCCCTCCCCCCACCCAAGCACAGCATGGCCTAGCTCCGCTCACCCCTCCTGCCCCACAGAGACAGTGTCTCACTGTGGCACGATCCGTACCCCTCCTTCACCCCCTGCCTCTCTGCCTTACCTCACAGACAGGGTCTCAGTACGGCTGCAGCGTTTCCTGGACCCTGTGCTGGAGCGACCATGCCAGAGCCTGTCAGAGTACTTAACCCCTTCATGTACTGCAGTGTGTAAGTCACACAGACTTCACTTACAGGCTGCAGCACAAAGGGTTAAAGAGCTTCAGAGAATTAGAGGTCTGCTTCTTCACTTCTTGTACAGTGATAACCCCTGACCTCCGATCTCCAGCTGCCAGTAGGTAGAAAAATGTGCGGGCTCCGTGCAGAGGTCAGGGGTCACCAGTGCAGCGCAGTGAAGAAGACCTCTCCTTCTCTTATGCCCTTTAATTATATTTGTGCTGCAGCCTGTAAGTGAAGTTTTTGTCACTTACACCCTGCAGTACATAAGAGGTTCATACACTGGTTCTTTATAAAGTAGGAGGCTTATGTGGTTCTGCAGCAGCTGAGGTGTATTATGAGGTTCTGCAGCAGCTGAGGTGTATGATGAGGTTCTGCAGCAGCTGAGGTGTATTATGAGGTTCTGCAGCAGCTGAGGTGTATTATGAGGTTCTGCAGCAGCTGAGGTGTATGATGAGGTTCTGCAGCAGCTGAGGTGTATGATGAGGTTCTGCAGCAGCTGAGGTGTATGATGAGGTTCTGCAGCAGCTGAGGTGTATAATGAAGTTCTGCAGCAGCTGAGGTGTATGATGACGTTCTGCAGCAGCTGAGGTGTATGATGAGGTTCTGCAGCAGCTGAGGTGTATGATGAGGTTCTGCAGCAGCTGAGGTGTATAATGAGGTTCTGCAGCAGCTGAGGTGTATTATGAGGTTCTGCAGAACATCATAATACACAATGAGAAAATAAGTTTACTTATAGCTGAGGTATCGACGTGTGAATAGTTGCTACACAATTTATTCTAGCATGGGGGGGGGGGGCGCCATTTTAATTTTCGCCTCAGGCAGCAGAAAAGCTAGAATCGGCCCTGGGGACAGAATTTAGATAATGTAGAACCCCAATGACGTGTGGTGCGCCTTGGAGCGATCCAGTATGCAGAGGCCGGGGGGATCAGGACAGGTGTCACACTGGAAAATGGTGTCCTTCCTGATCCCCCTGTTACGCCACACTCTGCCCTTCTTCTGGGGTCTCCTGTTCTCCAGTGTGCGGGACGTCACCTGGAAAATGTTGTCCTGGTGCGATACGGGGTCCTTCATATCCAGAAGCGCGGGGTCCGCTCAATGGCTGCTAAATATTAGGGCGCTATTACTACTTCTGATATTTTCGTATCGTGCCGCAAGCTACAGGGCAGCGAGGGACCGGAAGAGGGGGCGCTGGTATAAAAGTTATCCCCGTACAGGTGGTGACCTTTATCCAGCAGTGGGAAGATCAGTTCCCAGATGATCTTCCCACTTGTTTCGAGGATAGGAGGGGGGGGAGGGGGCATCTGGGGGCTGCATTCGGGTGTCCCTTCCTACATACACTCTAAGGGTACATGCACACTGCGGAATCGCGACAGATAACCCTTCATGCATTCCGCAGTTGGCACCCGCCGGCGGACTGATGCAGGCGCACGTCTCCACACGTGTCATAGACTCCATTCTATGCACGGGCGGATTCCGCTCTCCGTCCAACGTATTCATTCTTTGGATGGACGACGCAATACGCCCGTGCATAGAATGGAGTCTATGACACGAATAGAGACATGCGCCTGCATCAGTCCGCCGGCGGGTGCCAGCTGCGGAATGCACGAAGGGTTATCCTTCACCATTCCGCAGTGTGCACGTACCCTAAATCTAAGTGTACCCTGAGGTACGCTCACAGAGTTTGTAGAATTTCACTCCATACCGTGATCTCTTATTGGGACGGTACTGGCGGAAAAGACGTGTCTGGGGGGCAGCGTACGCTACCCCCAGACACGTCACTGGATGATGAGGATGATGAGGATGAATGGAGGAAAGAAGGATCCCCCCATTCATCCTCACTGGCTGTTTCGGTGTCGGAGGCAATAATAACGTATGCGTCTGACGCCGAAAACACCCTGGGGGCCATCTTTATACGGGGATTGGTATATGGGGTATGTAGTGGTGTAGTGTCAAACTTTATTCAATGTAGTGTGGTGTAATGTAGTTTTTTTTACGTGTTTTTTTACAGTAAGTATAAAAAAAAAACCTACGCCAACAATGGAGTTGCTGATAAATGCCGCACTTATGTGCGGCACTTATCAGCAGACCGTGGCAGTAGAATATAGAAAAAAAACACCCTACGCCAAAAAGGAGGAGTTGCTGATTAGCAGCACACTTTCGTGCGATGCTGATCAACACTCAGCGGCGATAGGGTGCGGAAAATAGAAAAAAAAAAATTTGGAAAAAAAAAAAACTTTTTCTACATTCTGAACATCCCTGTAGCTGCTGATAAGTGTATTACACATATCAGCCGCTAGAGGGCAGCAGAGCGCAAAATCCGGAAAATCACAAGGCTGGAGCCAAAAATAGCCGAAAGAAGCCGATGGGGACCGCCGGAAAGACCCGAAGACGCGCCGGAAAGACGGAGGACGCCGCGAACCCGGAAGACGCCGATCAGGACCCCGGGACAGGTGAGTGATGTACAAATACCTGCTCTGGACCCCTCAGCTACCTAGCTGAGGGGTCCAGGGCAGGTATTTATTATTTTGCTGGACTATGATCGCCGTGCCTCCGGCCTGATCGCCGATCGTTCACGGCGATCGGGCAGGTGGCACAGTGACCACCATTACTTTTTACAGTAATGGCGGTCGGTGCCGTCCTCGGACAATTCCGATCGCCGCTATTGGCTGATCTGAATTGATCAGCCTATAGCGGCGATCGTAAGCACGGGGGGGTGTTAACCACCCCCCGTGCCGAGAAGCTATGATGGCCTGCTATGATTTACGCCCTGATGCGCTAAGTACCAGGGCGCGAGGGCGTAAGTTTACGCCCGATGTCGTTAAGGGGTTAAATGGCGGCCATCCACTCAATTACAACATTGTGTGAACAGAGCCTTTATGTGTTTTTAATCCACTCCTGGCTTTGGTTGCAATATCAGGACCACAATACTGACTGAAATATACGTAGTGTGAACCCAGCCCTAGGGTGCACATCTCCTGGCTTGTCCTAGTGGCTGGGTACAGTATGTCAAAAGCTTTTTTTTAAAGTGACAGTGCCCATTTAAATTATGCAATTGTATTAGATTTTTTTAGGTGGCCCTCAATCCTTAGAAATCTCTAGTATTCTAATTTACAATTAAAAGTTATTATTACTTATTTTTAAAGCGCCCTTCATTGCAGAGTGGGGTCCATAGTATAAGAGGTAAACTTACAGAATTTAACATGAGGGTAGGTTCACACTACGAAATCTGCGCGGATAAGTTCCGGAGGATTCCGTGGCTCGTACCAGCTCACGGCGGCCAGCATATCCACCCGTGCCATTGGCATCATTCCGTGGCCTGGTCGATTCCGTATTCCGAAAAAGAACTGACTTGTCAATTCTTTCAGCGGATAGCGGAATCAGACTGCCCATAGAATGGTGTCTATGGAGCCGCCGGATAGGCAGGCCGCCGTGAACGGGTATGCGATGCCAGGGCCCCTAGGGGCCACTCCGCTGAGAGGTGTTGTTACTGGCAGGAGCCGGAGCAGCTGCTGAACAGAGGATTGTCACGGTTTTGGCACGAGGGTAACGCAGTTGAGAAGCGGGCTTCTGACCATGCAGAGGCTGGGCATGAGATTCTTCGTTGTCCTTAGTCAGGGCACCAATTATCACACCAATGCCAAGGTTCAGAAACAACGGTAGTTGTATATTTATTGTAACGGTGGTAACTAGTAGCAACAGTCTCTCTGGATGCAACCAGGTATAAGGCAAACTTGAATAAGGCAGAGTAATGGGTGATGCTGCAATAGGCTGTGATGGTAGCGTACTGAATGATGGGAGTAGTAGTGAGACTGAAGTTGAGATGCTGGGCGGAATGGAACTGAGGTAAATACTAGCTGTTGATGATTAGAGAAGATGATGAGAGGAATGACTGAAGAACGGCACCCAGATCTTGAGAATAGATGAGAATCTCGAGGACCCGAGAATAGAACACAGCCAGGAACACTTCTGGTGGAACTGGAGCAGCAGAGCACACGTATCTCTCTCCTGACAGGGGAGAGAGAACACACAGAACTTGTTCCCCTGATGGTGGAAGACAAGACTCAGGCAGAGAGGAAGTCACATGGTTTTCTCAACCAAAGCTCGATGGCCATTGGAGTTACCATGAAAGCAGGGGCAGTCACGTGACATCCAGCCATTGCATCATCACACCACTAGGCATATACAGTAAAATATATATGAGAAGTATCATACTTGAACACTGGGGGGCGACATAATACCCTTAGGCACTGATAACTGAATAGGCATACAAGAAATTAATGGAATAGCAGACCTGAACACTGAGAGGGGTGACACAACACACACAGTTTGCAGTGAACCATAGCTTTCCAGAACAGAGGAAATAAAATACTGACTGACTCAGATATAAGGATACACTTTGAAGGAAACAATAAGAGAAGGAACTCTGTTTCGGGACACTGCAGGTACGAGTGACGGAATCCACCGGAACTTATCTGCGTGGATTCCGTAGTGTGAACCTACCCTTCAAAACAAAGAAAACAACACAAATCACAGTAAATGATAGACTGGTACATAGGGGAAGAAGAAGAAGAAGGGCCTGTTTTCAGGGTAAGGGTAGGGAGACAGAAGGTAAGGGGGGGGCAACTAGTCACAGTGCAGTCAGATGGCAGCAGAGTTATTGTAGGTTGTAGTCTAGTCTGAGGAGATGGGATGTTAAGCACAGATAGAGGTCGTATGAGGATGAAAGATTGACCAGCGGTATCGGGAGATTAGGTCGGAGATGTATGGAGGGGACAGGTTGTGGAGGACATTGTATATCATGGTTAACAGTTTAGGGTAGCTTCACACACACCGTATCGCAGCAGATTTTATGCTGTGGATCCGCAGCAGATTTGATCTAAATCAACTGAACATAGCATATGCTGTGCCATCAAATCTGCTGCAGATCTGCTGCAGATCCTGTATGTGCGAACGCACCCTAAACTGAATTTGTTGGATAGAGGGATAAGCACAACTCAAACATGATCAGGTTTGTCCAAACCCGAAAGTCTTGGCATTTGATTACTGGTGGCTGAAGAATCGGGATGAGTAAATGTACAGTAGGTTTTTAGCAAATTGATTCGTTAGGATCAGCTGGCAGCTTGACAGGCTTCGGGCTTTGAAGTAAACACCGCTCTGCTACAGGTGCCGGAAAAACTGGATCCAGTCCTGGGAAACTGGGAGAAGTTTCCCAGGACTGGATACAGCTTTTCCTAGCCCTTGGGGAGAAGCCTAAATTTGCTCATCCCTACTGATCAAGTTGGATGCCACCCTAGGGAGTCCTGAAAAACAGAGATACAACCAAAGGCCATAGACATTCTGGTTGAGCATGCTTGAGTTGTGTCCATCTCTAGTAGCCAGTTCTCACTTTGTCTTTACCCAATCCCCTGTGCCGATCTCAGTGCATTTGTATTATTGTCTCCAGACTTTGTCCCTCACCTTCCAACATTTTTCGTACGATCGGGCCAATTATCGCTCCGTGTAAACTTAGCATTACCCTTGACATTTGCTCAGCATCTCATTATACATGAGCCTTTTGTTTTCAAGGGAGATAGCCAACAGGGAGTGGTATCTGGCAATGGCTTACTCCCATAGAACACACGCACTCACAGCCAAACCAAGTGTGCACATGTATGGGGGGCTGCTCCAATGTTTGTCCAACAGCTAACCAAAGAGTCAGTGCTGTCATTATGGTGACACTGAGAGCATGTAAACAAATTCTTAGTTCTCTGTGTACCACATATATTTGCACCTAGTCCCTTAATACATGGGTGTCCAACCAGCAGCCTTTGACCTATTGCAAAAATACTCTATAGATGTGGTCTATATTCTATAGATGTGGTTTGCAGCAGACCAAAGTAACAGAGCACCGATCCAAAGGATCAGTGCTCTATTATATACACAGCATTGATCTCAATGGGAGATCAGTGCTGTGTATATAGAAGTCCCCCAGGGGGCTTCTAATTAATGTAAAAGTTTTTTTTTAAAGTGTTTTTATTAATAAAAAAATCCCCTCCTCTAATAAAAGTAAAAATAACCCCCCTTTTCTCATTTAATAAATAAAAGTAAATAAACATGTTTGGTATCGCCGTGTGCGTAATCACCCAAATTATTAAGTTATCCCATTCCTGATCTCGCAAGGTAAATGTCATAAGCGCAAAAAAATTCCAAAGTGCAACATTTTATTTTTTTTTTATTTAAAAAAATATTTTATTTTCAATACATTCTTAAAAAAGACACATAGGGCCACATGTATCATCCTGCGAACAGATGATTTTCTGTGGAAAGTGACGATTTGCGTATTTTTTTATACGCAAATGGCCGATTTGCAAATAAAATATTCGCAAATCGTCACTTTCCGCCGAGTACGCAAGGGGGGCAGAAAGGGGGCATGTAGTGGGCGGACTCAGAGTCCGCTCGATTTACCATCCGTTCTGCCCAAATATATGCCGAAAACCTACTCCAGTCCTCAGCTGGCGTAGGTTTTCGGCGGTGCGCACCGGCAGGCACGGGATTTATGTAGAGTCCCGTGTCCGCCTCTACATAAATCTCCGTAGCGCCGGAGCTGCGGGGGCATTTTTAAGTTAATAAGTGCCCCCCATAGTCCTCAACGCCAAAAGAACCGAGCATCAGTCAACCTCCTTGGCAATATTATCAGGTCACTAAACTATTTTCCTAATACTTCCATAAACAGCTCACAACACAGGGGTCAAAGGGCAAAACAAATTTCATCCAGATAATCATTTACGCCAGAGGACCTATCCCACTAGGCACCTTCATATCACTATCTATTACTGTTTACAACTATGTTCACCCCTTACTCACGCCCACCTTCAGAATAACCTTACTACGACTCCATGACCACCCCTTTCCTGAATGTTATATCTATTTCCATTATTTCTTAATTTTTTTAATATTTACACTATGTTTATTATGACATCAACTTAAGAGCCAGCACAACCGAACACAACCATACCAGCAGAGCTTTTGGGCTTCTTGCACCCTGTTGGGGAACCTCAGCACCCTCAGATCTACTATATTTAAATTTTCCATGGTGCCCGTAAACCAAGCTTTTGCGAGGCCACTCACACCACCCCGACTCCCCTGACCGATCTCCCTAACCATCTATAATGGCCAGGCGGGCCGCACAAGGCAATCAGGTCATACCACACACATCTCTGGCTCAGAAACGAAGAAAAGTGTTCACACTGATATTTTACATCATATATACTATTTATATACAATAGTTCCAAGGGACACTCAACATTTACGTTAGCCTTGGTCTCTGCCTAGCAGAGTTAATTCACCACCATTACGTCCCACAATATATCAAAATAGATTTACCATCAAACAATTACACAACACAAAGCTAGATTCTTAAATATTACAATTTTTATTAACATGATTAAAAATTACATAAAAAAGTTTTTTGTGCAAAAAGGTATTCAGTAATTAAAGACAGCCAAAAAACCCAAGATTGTAGAAAGTCACATGATAATACTAACATGTATTATGTAAGCGTCCAAATCATTTACATATGGTCATGCAGTGTATCCACATGGCCTCCTAGATAACCTACATCTGACTATACCCAAACAATGCGGTATCCAAAAAATTATAAGGCAAGCTTACCCATCGTGGTATCTGGCGTCCACTACCCCGACGCACGTTTCGCGCTAGGTCGCTTTCTCAAGGGGCGTGATGAGCATTTTTGGTTGCATCAAATCCAGAAAAATTGTAATAAAGATTGATCAAAAAGTCGCATATATGCAAACAAGGTACCGATAGAAAAACAGATGACAACAAATGACACCTCACATAGCCCCATAGACCAAAGGATAAAAGAGTTAGAGGCACGGGAATAGAGCGATTTTAAGGAACATTTAGTTTTTGTAAAAGATCAACATTTTTCAAAAGCCATCAAATAAAATAAAAGTTATGCAAGTAACATATTGTTGTAATCATAACAACTTGAGGAACATATATAATATATAATGTCAGTTTTACCATAGGGCAGATGGCGTAAACACAATAACCCCCCCCCCCCCAAAATAAAAGAAAATGCATTTTATTTTTAATTTCACCACGCATATAATTTTTTCCCCCGATTTCACAGGTTGTTTTTATACAAAAATTATGTCTGACATTGCAAAGTACAATTAGTGACGCAAAAAATAAGGGCCAAAGTGGGTCTGTAGGTGAAGAAAAAAGCACTATGGCCTTTTAAACACGAGGAAAAAACGAAAGTGCAAAAATAAAAATTGGCTCAGACCTCGAGGGGTTAAACAGAGTTTTTTTCTTTACAAAAACTGTCTGTGAGCTTCATTCTGGTTGCAGGCACAGTAACATACACCTGGGTCTGCTTCATTGGGTTTTCAGCCAGCTTTATACTACATAAGTACGAGAAAGTAAAAGTCTTTCACTGTAGAATTAAATGGCTCCATTTCACATGTGGCTTGGAAGACGCTTTCCCTTCACCCGCTGATGCTATCTGTACATACCTCCCATTTTATGCAATTAGGTGCAGCTTCAATGTACCGTCTTTTATAGCATTTTCAGTGCACGGTGTTAAATTGGACTGGAGATAATGCGCTTTTTCTGCTCAGATTCAGCTCTGCTGACGCCAGCAGCATATAATTACAACTGATTTCCTATCTCGACTGCCTATAAAAAAACTCTCTGTGCAAAACTATTACCCACTGACGTAGTCTATCTCTAGATAAATCAATGCCAGGTGTATCTCGAGAACACTTGGGAGCTATAGAGCTCAAAGATGCCAAGCCGCAATCATTGGGTTGCAAGCCTGTGGAGTGCAGGAAGGTTAAATATTTCCACTGGTCTCATGGCTTAAAGGGGAAGGAAACTCTACAAAGTATCGAAAACATTCCCATAGTCCTCCATAATGGTTCTCCAGTGTAAAATGAAAAAATCCGATGTGCCACCCTCTGTCTTGCTGATTTTGCCCCCATTTTTCACGGCAGAGGAAATAAGCCTGAAATCTAGTATGCTTGGTGTGGCTTGGTGCAAATTAAATTCACCTTAAAGGGGCATTCCCACCTGGGGTAGTTATGCCCTATCCGGAGTGAGCACTAAGTAACTAAGGGTACTATTACACGGGCCAACTACGGCCTGATCATTTTAGTAAGCGAGCGCTGATCTGCTAGATCGATGCTCGTTTACTGGACCTATTAGACAGCCCGATAATCAGGCAGTAAGGGCTGCATGGACATCGTTAGCAATGTCCATGCAGCCCTTGCCCAAACACCTGATCTCTTACCTCTCCCCGCTCCCGGTCTTCTCCCCTGTGCTCCACAGCTTCCCGATCCCGGCGGCTGCAGCATCTGAGCGTCCTGTCAGCTGACCGCTCAGCCAATGACAGACCGGGAACAGGAAGCTGCGGAGCACAGGAGAGAAGACCAGGAGTGGGGAGAGGTAAGGGATCAGGTGTTTGGCAATCAACGGGCGCGCAACACTATTACACGTAGTGATGCGAGGTCGGCACTCAACGGTTTTAGGTCCAATCCTAAACCAACGATTCGGCTGATTATCGCTCTGTGTAATAGGGCCCTAAGAGACCACCCCAGCGATTGGACCCTCCACAATCTCTTAGTTATGTCTCATCCAATGCATACTTTGGATAGTGCATAACTACCCCAGAATACGCCTTTTAAGAAGCAAAGCAGTGGTTAGGGAGTCCTCACACACACTTTTTGTCTGGCGTTTGCATTTTTTCTGGCATTTTTTCTAGCATTTTTGACTTTATGTGTGAATGTGGTTTGTGGTGTCAGGAACTTACCTGACCGCTCTCCAGCGACGTCTTCCCTGGCTGGAGCGCAGTGCTGCCTTCCCAGCTGGGGTCCCGTGACATCACGGATATCCGACGGCGCCCCTGACGTGTGGTCGCTCAGCTGAGCGGCATCTACCCTTGAGTGACAGACGCCGCTGCCACCCAGCCTGCAGCGCAGCAGGTGTTGTGGATCAAGACTCAAGAGTCCGGACCAATGATGTTCTGGTCCTGTATATAATGTGCCAGCAGCCTTTCAGTTACTGCTGGCAATTAGGTTTCATTCTCTGATCCCAGCTCCCCCTGTCTATTCCTGCGATCCCTGTTCCTAACCCCTCTGTTTGCTACTTGTTACCTGACCTCCCGCTTGACTTTTGGACTATCCGACTGCGATGTCTGTTTGGTTCTGACTTGGCTTGTTGACTCTGCTTTATTGTATTTTGTCTGTCTGTCTACTTCAGTGTTACACTTATTGAGTGTAGGGAACGTCTTCATGGTTGTGCGCGGCTGCCTAGGACCGACTGAGGCAAGTAGGTAGGGACAGTGGGTGGGTTCAGCTTCAGGGCCTACTGTCGAGTTTTTTCTCATACCTCCCATCCTGACATGTGGTTTGTGGTTTTGTGTGCTGATTTTTTTTCCTCTACCATCACATGACCTAGCTGCTAGACCACAAAAGGTGACAAAAACGCCAGAAAAGAAACGCCATACACACAGAAATGGCGTTTTTGAGACAACCAGAACAATCCCATTGGAGTCTACGCCCCAGTTCGGCAAAAATTCCACTCCCTCAGCATACTGCGTTTTGGTAAAAGTGCTAAAGAGCCTCAAAAACACAAGAAAAGAGAGAAAAATACCAGCACAAAACCCCTCCCCCCCTCACCAAAAAAAAAAAAAACCCTGCTGTGAGGGATATCATTAAAGCAACTCCGTACCCACAATCTTCCCCCCCCCCCCCCCCACTGACTACTGACCCAAACCGCTTGTACCTTCAGATAGCTGCTTTTAATCCAAGATCTCTCCTGGAGTCTGTTCGGCAGGTGATGCAGTTATTGTCCTAAAAAACAATTTTTAAACTTGCAGCCCTGTGCCAAACTGCCGGGACTTGGAATGTCTATGAATTAGGCTTGCACCACCCCTCCGTCCCTCCTCCCCGCCCTCTTCATCATTAGGAATGCCACTGGAACATTTTCTCCTGTCTGAACATTGCACAGGTGCCTTAGCGATCCAGCCCATGTGCCGTGCTGACACAGCTGATGAATAGAAGACAATCTGCCTGGAGCATTCCTAATGATGAGGAGGGCGGGGAGGAGGGACAGAGAGGTTGTGCCAGCCTAATGCATACACAATCTAAGCCCCTGCCGTTGGGCACGGGGCTGCCAGTTTAAAAGTTGTTTTTATTACAATAACTCCATCACCTGCCAAACGGACCCCAGGACAGATCTTGGATTAAAAGCAGCTATCTGAAGGTTCAAGCAGTTTGGGGGGTACAGAGTCGCTTTAAAGGACAACTCCGGCGCTGATCAAATAAAAAAAACTTAACTGAAGCTCCAGTTGGTGTCTTCATTTTTCTTCTTTTCTTTCCCATGATGCACTTTGTTTCCTGTGATGTCTAACTGACTCTGTAGAACTGTTAGATGGCTTACAGCTTGCTCAGCCAATAAGAGCTGAGTTACCTGAGTCATCTGACAAAGGGAGCCTGGCCTAAAAAGGCTTAGACCCGCCTCCCTCTTGATGATGTCATTGACACAAAATGGCTGCCACAGAACAAGCTGGGGTCATTAGGTAAGAATGAGTTTACTTCACTTTCTGGTGGGAGGTTAAGGGGGGAAAAGAAAGGGAAGGGGGGAGAGATAGGTGATTGAAGCATATTACAAAATTATATAAGTTTGTAATGTGTTTCAATTACTGGGAAAAATATTTTCGACGGAGCATCCCTTTAACTTCCGTTGACTTCCAGTTCCAGCTAACATCTGGCTACTGGCGTTTTTGTTGGCATTTTTCCAGGACTTTAAGGCAGTGTGAAGCCAGCCTAAGGGAATGTGAAGCCAGCCTTTAAGACACTTGAAACAAAAACTGAGAAACTATTCCAGTATTATATATTGTTGCTACTTTTGGGGACATTATTACAAGTGACAAACTTTTTGCCCTCACACCCTGCCCATTTATATAGGAAATGCCCTCAGACTCCAACATTTCATTTACAAATAGTACATGTGCACTTTGCTCTTTCAATTATTATTTCAGGCCCTGGGGGTTGGGACCCTTTAGCTATAGGCCCTAAGGAACTGTCCTACCATCTAAATTGGTGGACTACATATAGGTGCAGTATACAGTATAGGCCCACAGCAGTCTATGGATTCTACACGTAGTGATAACTTATGCCTGGCCTATTCTTTTTAAAAACTTCTGAGATGTCATAGCAGTCAGTTTGGGTTTCAGCATCAGCAACCGCACCGCTTTAAACTTCTGACATGTTGAAAGCTTATAAAGACTATGTATGGCCTATAAGATAGGAATGCAGAAAAGAATACTAGGTTTCTCTTGAACAACCCAAATGTTTTTACTTAAACAAGACTTGCAGGCCAGGGCTTGCTGTGCTAATTTCTTATGTGATGGAATATTCCCCCTTAGGGAACTTTGAAAAGTATCACCTGCTTTTACGTTGTATCAGGTGGAGGACACTTAGTCATGTTACACATGTAAGTTATCTGGGAAAAATACAGTATGTTTGTGTATTGCTCATTTAGAGAGGATAGCCAGCTAATCAGTGGGGGACCAGCCACAAAATGTAGGTGGGTCCTAGCTGGAAGGGATGGGGCCTCCATGGCCCAACATATTTACATAAATTATAGAAGTTTATACCAACCTAAAGCTGGTGAAAATTATTAAGTGTTGCACTGAGATAAAGATGGGCCACAACTCTTAGAATGCATTTACAGGATTCATATCAGGACATGTTGGGAGTTGTGATTTTCTATCAACTGGAGTGCTGCAGGCTGTAAACCACAGTATAAATGCAGGACCCCTTGGGTAGCTAGGTGGTGTTAGCTTGGGCTGGTTGCAGTAACGCTGCGGCACTTGTCAAAGGGCCTGAGTGGTGTACGCCCTCCCTGGGTCCCAAACACAGAGTCCAGAATACTGCCTCATGTCGGAGGAGATCATAGAGTGCCAGATCCAGGAACTGGGGCCCGAGGCTTGAACAACCGGGTGTAGCTAATTCCTCAAGACTACCTAAGGAGATAGAGTGAAGGTTCAGAGGGGTACTTCGGCTTTAACTGCTCTTTGCCACAATTAGGGATAGTCCAAATACCCGAAGGACTTCCTGACGACAACTTTGTAGGACATGGTCACCCCAGATGTAGACAGGTTAGGTCCCTTGGGTGGTAGTTGCCCCTCTCTGGGTTTTCGAAGGCTTGTAGGCTGGAACTTGTAAGGAAAGAATCAGTCTCTGTCAGGAGCAGGCACCTGGCCACGGGTCAGGCCCTGTGATGTATTTTCTCTTGTCAGAAACACTATCAGGATACACATTACACAATCTATCTTAATCTGACAAAAGCTTACCAATCTTTCTATATATAGGGTTACAATAAGACTAATAGCCCATTAGAGGAACGGAGAAACTGTGAGGTGATAGGACACCCCATTGGTGGGAACTCCTTAGAATAAACCTTTGATAGGCCAGGCAATTGGAACTGTCATGCAATTACACTCGTGGGCATGTAAAACATCACATATGACAATCCTTAGTGGCGGCATCTTGTGGCCAAACAGTAGTAAGACATCTCTGAAAATATAATACAAAAGGACATGGGCAACCCATATAAAAATACCTTTCAGGGGCCGAGTGGTCTAGGAAAGGAACCCATAAGCGAAACATTGGTTCTGGGCCATTACATAAACCCTGAAGCCTTCACACAATAGGAAAACTCTGGCATATACATTTCTTGGTAAGTTTCATAGGTGGAAATACATTTAGGGTGCCTTCACACCTACCGCATCCACAGCGGATCTCACTTCTGCGGATTCGAAGCGAGAACCGCTGCAGATCCGGTACCATTCACCCCTATGATAACTCATATTCGCAGCGGGATTAACATCCCGCTGTGAATATGTGCTTTAACCCCCCCGCTGTCTGCAGCCCCGCCGCCGCATTAGCCCATCCTCGGCCGCATCCCCCCATCCCCCGCTGCATCGAGCAGCCCGCATCCCCGGCCGCATCCTGCAGCCCACCGCCGAGAGCATAAAATACCTGCTCAGCGGCGTGGCTGCAGTGAGGCTCCCGGCTCCGGTCCCGCTAATGAGTGGGACCGGAGCCGGGAGCCTCACTGCAGCCGCGCCGCCGAGCAGGTACTTTATGCTCTCTGCGGGGGGCTGCAGGATGCGGCCAGGGATAGGGGATGCGGGGATGTGGGATGCGCCGGGGGATGGGGAGATGCGGCCGGAGATGGGGATGCGGCCGAGGATGGGCTAATGCGGCAGCGGGGCTGTGGACAGCGGGGGGTTAAATCACATATTCACAGTGGGATGTTAATCCCGCTGCGAATATGTGCTATCATAGGGGTGAATGGTACCGGATCCGCGGCGGTTCTTGCTTCGAATCCGCAGAAGTGAGATCCGCTGTGGATCCGGTAGGTGTGAAGGCACCCTTAAGGGGTTTGTCCCACTATATATCTATAGGATAGTGCACAGCCATGTTAGGTGCTGCTCCAACTCAGTTAGAGAACTGACCAAAACTTTCATTATTGGTGGGAGTCCGAGAACGATGAGCTGGTTGTTATTCCATCTCAGGATAACCCATTACGCAAAAATACATTTGTAGAATTTACACCTCATAGAATAGTGCCTCGCCTGTATTAAAAAAACAAAAACTGAACATTAAAAATCTACATAAACTATACATAGCAATTTTATGGCTGTAGGTGTGTTACTGAATGGAGATAATCACAGCCAAGATGATTTATCCCACAATAAAATGATATGACGCTTATAGAAAATTGCAACTGGATGGCAGATCTATCAGAAAAATCATAGCTGTCAGTCACTACGGGGAGATGTTACCATGGACACTCATAACCCATATTCTATAAAGAGAAAGATGTAGAGCAATGATCGCTGGGGAGGGGGTCAGATGTGGTAGGGGGTGTTATATATGACAATGACATTCGATAACACAAGTTCTATTACACAGGATTCCTCCGCTAACAATAGGCCACATAGATTTTGTTTACTCTATAATGCATGCTTTCACTACTGAATGTGAATTAGAGACTGTCAGTTCATGATGACTCTAGTGTAATATATCAATGGGGTTTAATAATTATAAATCTGCTATGGAAGACGTCAATAACCTGAATTGTGCAAACAGAGTGAGATCACATCTATGTCATTACACACAATGCCCCGGTTACATGATGTACAGCATTACACCTGTGAAGCAATTTGTCCTTCCCTTTTCTCACAGATGATGTGAGGCACCTAGTGGTAGTTCCTGGTATTGCATGCAAACATTTTTAAAAAGTATAATCCTGAAGTTTAATTGCAGGGTTATACTGTGACCTATATGGGGAGACACTGTAAGGGAACTTTTCTCTAGTGTAACCATATTCATATGTCTATACTGACCGATGACAACCACATTGATGCAATAGCATATTTTAGAGCTTTAGCCTGGGGTGCCTCCTGATAATAATCTACAGAAAACGCTTTGCTTGGAGTGCTCTGAATATAAGGGTATGTTCACACATGGCAGATTTGTTGTGGAAATCAGACTGACAAACCTGATATAACAGATGGGTCACAAACAGTTAACAGCTAAACACTTAGACACAGATGTTCTCTAGTAGCAGACGGGTATCCCAGGGTAATCTGCTGGCTAAGAATAAGGAGATGGTAATATAGTTGGCAGACAGACACTAATGCTGGATGATGGAGACCAGGAAACCATTGTCTGAACCCCTGGGAGGATCCTCCTGCGGTAATATAACCCCTGTCAACTATGGACACATAACTAATAGTATAGCATCTTTTGCCTGTGTATTGAAATACATATCCTTTATCTTTTTTATTTATCTCTTTCACATCCAATATATTAGTCTATCTATCTATCTATCTATCTATCTATCTATCTATCTATCTATCTATCTATCTATCTATCTATCATCTATTATCTATCTATCTATCTATCTATCTCCTATCTATCTATCTATCTATCTATCTATCTATCTATCTATCTATCTTCTATCTATCTATCTATCATCTATCATCTATCTATCTCCTATGTATCTATCTAATATCTATCTCCTATCTCTCTCTCTCCTATTATCTATCAGTCTCTTAGGGTCCATTTACACAGAAACATTATCTGACAGATTATCTGCCAAAGATTTGAAGCCAAAGCCAGAAACAGACTATAAACAGGTCATAAAGCAAAGCCTATGATTTCTCCTCTTTTCAAATCCATTCCTGGCTTTGGCTTCAAATCTTTGGCAGATAATCTGTCAGATAATCTTTCTGTGTAAATAGACCCTTATCTGAGTCTATATCCATCTATTTCATATCTATCCATTTATCTATCTAGTTCTCTTACTTTTCTCCTTATTTTGGGCACACAAAATTTATTTATATTGGACAGAACAGGAGCTATCGCAGTGCCATCTGTGGAGGATCAGGGCAGAAGATTTTTTTTTTTTTGTATATTTTGTCATTGTATATGACTGAAATATGACTGGAATACCCCTTAAGGGTGCCTTCAGACCTACCGGATCCGCAGGGGATACGTAGCGAAATCCACTGCATATCCAGTGCTGTTCATCCCTATGATAGCACATACTCGCAGCGGGATTGGGACCGAAGCCGGGAGCCTCACATGGAGCCGCGTCACCAAGCAGGTAACGTATGCTCTCGGCGGCGGGCTGCGGGGGTTAACTTACATACTCACGCCGGGATGTCAATCCTGCTGCGAGTATGTGCTAGCATAGGGATGAATGGCACTGGATCCGCAGCGGATTTCAATGCGAATCTGCAGCGTGAAATCAGCTGTGGATCCGGTAGGTGTGAAGGCACTCTAAAAGCATACCTGTAAAAGATATTTAATATGTCAGAGGTACGTGATGAAGATCTCACTGACCCCCACTGATCAGGAGAAGAAGCAGGGAGATGTGTGTGGCAGCGCGCTGCACTTCCCTGCGATGCCCTGGCTCCTAGGGGCCACTCCGCAGTGTAGATGGTGCTAACAGGCAGGAACCGGGGCAGCTGTAGGGTATAGGGTTGTTACAGTGTAGGCACGAGGGTGATACAGCTGGAAACCGGGCTCCTGACCATGCGGGAATACTGGGCATGCGATTCCTCGTTGTCCTTAGTCAGGGCACCAATTATCACACCAATGCCAAGGTTCAGAAACAACGGTAGTTGTGTATTTATTGTAACTGTGGTAACTAGTAGCAACAGTCTCTCCGGATGCAACCGGGAATAAGGCAATCTTAAATAAAGCAGAGTAATGGGTGATGCTGCAATAGGCTGTGAGAGTAGCGTGCTGAATGATGGGAGTAGTAGTGAAACTGAAGTTGAGATGCTGGGTGGAATGAGACTTGAATGAAATACTTGCTGTTGATGATTAGAGAAGATGAGGAGAAGAATGACTGAAGAATCGACACCCAGATAAGAATCTTGAGACTTGAGACAGGAACATAGCCAGTGGACTGGAGCAGCAGAGCACACGCAGGCCTCTCTCTTAGCAGGGAGAGAGGAAAAACACAGAACTTGTCTCCTGAAGGTGGAGGACAAGACTTGATTGACAGGAGCAGCAGAGCAACACACCCTATCCCCTCTGGGGCAGGAGATAGACTGAGGTAGAACAGGAAGTTACATAGTAAACCCCAGCCAAAAACTTGATGACCATTGGTGTTACCATGGAAGCAGGGCACAGTCACGTGACATCCAGCCATTGCATCATCACACCATTAGGCATATACAGAGAAATATACATGAGAAGTACCATACTTGAACACTGGGGGGCGACATAATCCCATTAGACACTGATACCTGAATATACATGCAATAAATGAATGGAATAGCAGACCTGAATACTGAGAAGGGTAACACAATACACGCAGTTTGCAGTGGACCATAGCTTTCCAGAACAGAACTGGTTATAATACAAGTGTGAACATAAGAAGGGCTGTTCTGGGACACTGCATTCCCACTGTCAATTATCTCTGTCCCGCAGCCTCATAGACTTATATTGGAGCCTCCTGGACAGAGATTGCTGCGAGCTGGGGAATGTGTTACCTTCTCCTGATCAGTGGGGGTTTCAGACCTCCACCAATCACAACTTTTCATATGTCCCTGTAACATGTCTAAAGCTTTCTTTTTTTGTATGACAGTGTCCATTTAAATCCATGTATAGTGAAACCTTGGATTACTAGTAAGTCTGGGAGCGTTTTGCAAGACAAGCTAACAATTGTTAAAAATTGTAACTTAGTAATAGACCAACATTCCAAGCACCCCTGTGTCCCCATCCTGATACTGTACTGGGTACAAAGCCCTCTGATTTTTAACCCACCGCTACCTTCCTCAACTCAGACTCCCCCTACTGGTTCTCCTCTGATGCCTGTCCAAGTCAAGGACCCTGTAAAACTGCAAAGATCCTCCTGTGGAAGCGAGCAACTTGGCCTTATCTCCTCTCCCTGCTGCCGGAGGACTGAGTGTGAGTGAGGCTGCGGCACCCTCCTACTTCGGTGTTCAGGCAGCCTAGATCCTGCGTGCATGGTCATAACCCAAGTGGTGGTTGTTTCAACTTCCCAGGGCCTCGTGTGGACATCTCCGGTCACTGCTGGGCACATGTCTACGCCATCTTGTCTACACGTGGCGTTTGATGATATATGAACGCTGCTTTCCTCGGACCCCTGCATAAAAACCTTCACCAATAGCTGCTCCAGGTGCCAACACTAGTTCCAGGAGACAGCGGCACCAGCAGGTTTGCAGCCCCCTGGGAGTTGTGTGTGGCGAGAGAGTTAACTGGTTAACCCCTTCTTTACTGATACAGTCTTCTTTACTGATACAAAACATCTTACCTACCTTATTTTTGGGTTGTGAAACAAATTGTCTGCGTTTCAATGATTTCTTACGGAAAATTTGATATATGAGTGATTTGGATCACAAGCTCGCTCCCGGAACGAATTATGCTTGTGATCCCAGGTTTCACACTTACATCTATCTTCTCCCATATGTTTCTATCTAGTAACACTGAGTACCATAAGCCATATTTTGGGGTTGGGCATCCCTTACACTAATCGTTTAGTAACTAATTGTTGTGTAATTTCCTCCCCCAGTCTCCCGCTCTGTGGGAAATATTGCCGCTGGTTAATTATATAAACACAAAGTAATCTTTCTACTGATCTGTGCATAATGTGTCACATTACGCTGCCTGAACTAAATGTAAAGGATGGTAATTGGGAACGTATTATTATCTGTCAAAAATAATTCATAGCAAGTTCAGGCCCGGTAGGGTCAGCACCACCGCTGCATCTTGGGGGACACAGTTGTGCTGGGATCATAGTTTTTTTTTGCTAAGTTTGATTAGATGATTCTAGAACTGCTTATATGGTAAACTGATGGCATGTCAGGGTTTCTAGGTAAAATATTTTGTGATTTGATTTAACATATGGTAGTATTTACCTTGAGTTAAAAATATTGCACCAGGTTTCAGTCCTCGCTTTAAATTTATTCCAGATGAGGTCTGTGCATTCCGACATGAAGAGTTTGCTGTGGGAGCTCTATTCTTCTATTCTACACTTTACACACAAAATATTATTCTCCCCTGAAAAACACATTGGGGGGGATTGATCAAACATGGTGTAAAGTGACACTGGCTCAGTTGCCCCTAGCAACCAATCAGATTCCACTTTTCATTCCTCACAGACTCTTTGGAAAATGAAAGGTGGAATCTGATTGGTTGCTAGGGGCAACTGAACCAGTTTCACTTTACACCATGTTTGATAAATCTCCCCCATTGTGTTTGCTTTCCTCCATATCTACAGCCTGTGTGAGCTGCCCTCCTCCATGTATGCTCTCCCTACTCTCCACACTCCAACTGTTGTGTATAACCTCATTTCCTGTTGCTTTCTCTAACGTTGAGGAAAGGGAAGGGGTCTGTGGAGAACCCATCAGAAAAAAAAGCTGTTTTCAGAAAGAATTTTTTTTTCCATATGGGAGGTGAGATAGCAAGATGTACTACATTTTGCAGAAGAAAAATTCAAGAAGCAATGGAACCCTAAAAAAAAGTGTCCAGGGCCTTTAGACTATAATTTTCTTGTTGCCTGCAGATATCATTATGGGCAGCCGTAGGCTTACTGCATACAGATTAGGCTGGGTTCACACTACATTTTTTCAATACGTTTTTTTCAACCTATTTTTTTATTTTTTTGCAAAAAATGGGTGCATTTGTGTGCATCTGTTTTGATCTGTTTTTCCATTGACTTCCATTATAAAAAAAAAAAAGGGTCAAACCATCCGTTTTTTTTAACGGACACAAAAATGAGATTTACTACGTTTTTGTGTATGTTTAAAAGAAAAAAAAGGATCCGTTTTTTTTGTTTTTTTTGTTTTTTTTTATAATGGAAGTCAATGGAAAAACAGATGCACACAAATGCATCTGTTTTTATCCATTTTATCCAAAAAAAAGGGAGGAAAAAAACAGATTGCAAATGCGTAGTGTGAACCCAGCCTTACCGGGTAACTGTATAAATACATTGTCACTAAGTGCCCTCTAGTGGTGGCTGCAGACTGCCAGAATTTTAATTACTTCTGTTGTACAATGGAAAAGAAGCAGGGGATTTGGGCTCTGACTTCTTTTTTTTTTATATAACTGTATTTTTATTGAAAAGATTTTGCAAATTTTTAGCAAAGACATAACAAAGGATTACAAAACATGTATAGAATAATATACAAAACAATAGGACAATGGGGCATCAGTAGTAGAAAACATATCAGGCACGGGTATAAGGTAACAGTGGTAACAATTAGCTCTGACATGATCATAATGGTACAGCGTATTTCTACAGAGAAAGGTAGCATATGAGGATAATGCAACAGCTGTCAGCAGAGGGGAAATTACTGTTACTCATGGCCCAGGTATGGGATTATATCCTAACTGTAGCCCAATAATGAAACCCTTTGACACACATACAACACAGATAGACTGACACAGGACTCAATACAAAGGAGGTGAGGAAAGGGACGGGAGGGGAGGTGGGGGAGACGGGGAGACTAGGGTCTACTGCCAGAAGAGGAGGTCATATCAAAGGTATCCCACGGAAGCCATACGGATTCAAATTTATCAATGGCATTATTAAGAGAAGCAGTAAGCTTTTCTAGGGATCGCAACTCCCGAATTCTGGTAAGCAAACATGGCCGGGAAGGAGGGGACGTTTGCTTCCATGCACGAGCAATCAAGGACTTGGCCGCCGTTAGGATAGTAAGTAATAACTTTGCCTGCTTCTTCCGGAGGGTCTTCGGGAACAAATTCAAGAGACAAATTCCTGGGTCCCTATCAATGGTAGTGCCCAAGACTGTCGAGGCCAACCCGCAAACCTCCACCCAAAATGGACGGATAAGGGGGCAATCCCAAAATATATGGAGGAGCGACCCCACACTACCTGTACACCTCCAAAGTGGAGAGATATTATTATTTAGCTTATGGAGGAGTTCCGGTGTATGGTACCACAGCATTAACAGCTTATAGTGGGATTCCTTATATGTGGTGCAGATAGAGGATTTTGCCGCCCTCTCCCATATCACAGCCCAACATTCTGGTGGGAGCTGTCTGCCCAGTGCTGCTTCCCACTTATCCATGTAGCGATGTCTAGCCTGGGAGCCATCAGAGGGTGAATTAAGAATTCGATAAATATCTGATATCAAACCAGATGTAGAAGTGCCCCCTCTCACTAATTGTTCAAAGGCAGATGGTTTCGAGACTATGAGGGATCCCAGGCGAGACAGCATAAAATGGCGGATCTGTAAATAGGTATATTGCTCTGAGGACGGTAGTTCAAATCTATCCACGATCTTATGGAAGGGGAGAAGGGTGCGTGTAAGCGGGTTTACAACGTCAGCGAACTGGAACAGCTTTTTGGAACCCCATAGCCTAACTATGTGGGACTGTAAACCAGGCTGGAAGTCGGGATAAAGAAGGAAAGAATTTAGGGGGGACGTCTTGGAGTAAAGTTTGAATTTAGAGGAGCAAGTGGACCAAATATGCAAAGTGAAGTTAATGGGGCCAAGTAGATTTAAATGGGAAGAGGAAGGCGGAGAGGGATGCCAAAGAAAGGAGTTAGGATGAAAGGGCGCTAGCCATATTTTTTCAATCTCGGCCCACTTCTTATAGGCCAGGTACTTAGACCATGCAGTAATTTGTCGTAAGTGAGTAGCATAATAGTAATGTAGGATATTTGGGACCGCAAGACCTCCTTGTGTTTTACTACTCATCATAACCGAAGCTGGGATACGATGGCGCCTTGTTGCCCAGATGAATTTAAAAATGTCCCGTTGTAATGTTTTTATCTCGGAGAGGGGTATGCGAACTGGAAGGGTCTCAAAGAAGTAAAGCAACTTTGGGAGTATCGTCATCTTGACCGAAGCTACTCTACCCATGAGGGAGATGAAATGGGAGTTCCATTTGGACAAAAGGGCCCTGAGTTCTCTAAAAAGAGCAGGATAGTTGGCTGCATATAGAGAAGAGTACGTAGGTGTAAGATGAATTCCTAGATATTTTATAGAAGACTCAGACCATTTAAACCGAAAAACAGATCGAAGGTGTGTTATTGTGGATTTGGGGAGGTTAAGGGGCATGATTTCGGATTTAGAGGTATTTACTTTATAACCAGAGAGTACCCCAAAGCGGGAGAGTAAGGCCCTAAGCGTTGGCAAGGTCGTATGAGGGGACGACAGGGTGAGAAGGACATCATCTGCGAAGAGCATGATTTTGGACTCCTTGCCTCGGACCGATACACCACGGATGTCTGGGCAATTCCGGATGGCCGCCGCCAGGGGTTCGATACAAAGGACGAACAAAAGAGGGGAGAGCGGGCAGCCCTGGCGGGTGCCATTCCGAATTGGAAAGGTCCCAGACATCATATGTGGGAATTTAATGGCAGCAGTGGGTCGTGCATACAAGGCCTCAATCGCAGCCAGAAAGGGTCCCCGAAAACCACAGCAACGGAGGGTCTCGAACATGAATGGCCACCCTAGGCGGTCAAATGCTTTCTCAGCATCTAAACTAAGTATCAGGGCCCTCTCTGACTGCTGATTGACTGCATCAATGATGTCAATGGCACGTCGAGTGTTGTCCCCCCCCTGTCGTCCAGGCACAAAACCTACCTGGTCAGCATTGATAAGCGAAGGTAGCCAATAGCCTAGGCGGGTGGCAAGTAGTTTAGTAAAGATTTTAAAGTCTGAGTTTAAAAGGGAAATAGGCCTGTAATTGGCACATTCTAAGGGGTCCTTTCCAGGCTTGGGGATAAGTGTAATGTACGAGTGGGACAGTGTTGTGGGAATAGCAGAACCCTGCATAAAGGAGTTAAAGAGTGAGAGAAGCCGGGGGGATAACTCAGAGGAAAAGGTTTTGTAGTAAAGGTAAGTAAATCCATCTGGCCCAGGTGCTCGTCCCGACGGGAGAGATTTCAGTACTTCCGAGAGCTCCTCTTCCGTAATAGGCGCATTTAAAGTCTCCAAGGCATCTGCAGGTAGGGTCGGTAAGTTGCAGTCAGACAGGAACTCTACGATGCGCTGAGATCGAGCAACCGGGTCAGAGGGTAGGGTAGAGGGTAAAGAATAGAGATCAGTGTAGTATTGTAGGAAGAGGGAGGAAATATCAGCAGGGTTATAGTGGAGTCGCCCACCGGAATCCCTAAGGACCTGAGGAGACTGAGCTAACGCCCTATCATTTAGCATTTTCGCCAGTAGCGTGTGTGCTTTGTTGCCCTTCTCATAGAATCGCTGTTTAGAGTAAACAAGTAGCTTTTCAACTTTAGAGAGTGACAGTTCCTTCAGACGGGCTCTCGCCGCTACAAGTTTCCTCAGTGTCCGAAGGGAGGGGGATTGGGCAAGGGAGCGTTCTAGGGTCTGAATGTCTCGTTTAGCATTGCACATTGCCAGCTGGGAGTCTTTCTTCTGTCGTGAGCTAAGGGCTATGCAATGTCCCCTGATGACAGCCTTATGGGCTTCCCACAGGGTCGATTCAGCGGTGACTGTTCCACTATTTTCTAGAAAATATGTGGCAAGGCATGATTTGATCGAATCGCGGGAAAGTGGATATTTTAGTAAGCTCTCATTCAAGCGCCAATGACATTGGCGGGTGGGAGATTTCAGACTTTTGAGGCATATCAACACCGGGCCGTGATCCGACCAGGAAATCGGGTCGATAGAAGCACTTTCGAGGAGGCGCACAGTAGGGACATTGCCAAAGAAGTAGTCAATTCTAGAGTGTACGCGGTGTGGGTGTGAATAAAACGTGTACTCCCTCTCCGCAGGGTGGTCAATACGCCAGAGATCAAATAGATGGTGTCTGCGGATAAGCTTACGGAATTCAGCTGACAGCCTTGCCTGATCAGCAGGTACTGGACGACTCAAAATTGAATGTCTATCCAACTTCTCAGAAAAGGACAAGTTGAAATCGCCTCCCAGTACTCTGGGGGCTGGCGGGTATTTTGTGAGTTTATTGAGCACCCTGCGGAGGAAGGGGATTTGGTATTTATTGGGGGCGTAAACATTACAAAATATAAGGGGTTTCCCATGTAATTGACCTTCCACTATAACAAAGCGACCTCCCGGATCCGAGAAGGAGGAGGAGATTTGGATGGGAAATGAGCGGGAAAAGAGAATCGCTACACCAGCTCGCTTAGAGCCACTAGATGCGGCTATGACTGTGGGGAAGGTATGCTTAGCAAAAGCAAATGTAGCATCCCTATCAAAGTGGGTTTCCTGGAGGAACGCTACGTCAGCCTTTGCTTGTTGTATTTCCCTTAAAGCTAATCTACGCTTTACATTAGAATTAAGGCCTTTCACATTCAGTGTCACACACTTAGCCATAAGGATAGTATGCTGTCACGACCAAGCGAATGTGGTAGCTTACCCATCCAGAAGGTATCTTACGGCTGGTAAGTCCTGTCTGTGTCATGACCTGTAACGTAGTCTCTTCGGCAGGAACCCTAGAGAGGAAGGGAAGGAGACAAAAGGGAGGGGGAGAATCGACAAAGACAACATGAACACAAGACAAACAAAACATGAACCCCATAGGGTTCAGAGCACTCGGCTCAGGTCCTGGGTATATGGTGCCAGGAAGTGGGGAAAAACAGAAAAAGGAGCGGAAACTCGGTGTGGAACAGAAGATAAGACACAACCAATAGGTTGAGCAACAGGATCCCCTTAAGGGGGGGGAAGGAATCACCAATAAAAGATATATGATGATATATATGATGATACACAACATCAGGTACGGAACTCAGGCCATCCAGCTATGGAGGAACTCTATAACTCTAAAATAAGCCAGGTGAAAGTAACAAAGCTTCTCGGCAACAGTGTGAGAGGACCAGCAGGGGACCACAGATGGCACGTCAGGTCCTTGCAGGGGTCTCAGGGAGCATTAGGCAGTTCTGCCCCTGGGTCGGGTCCAGAATTTCCAGAACGAGGACGTCTCCTCTTCTGACGTGTAGACTGCCACACAGGCGGAGGAGGTGGGGGTGGGGGCGCAACAGTCCAGTCCGAGATCTTGGGAACCGGGATATCAAGTAGATCACAAAACTTCTGGAGGTCTGCTAGGTTACGTAGGACAGCGGATCTGCCATCCCTACGAGCAGATAGGGCAAAGGGAAAGTTCCACCGGTATGAAGCGTCATAATCCCGTAGAGTGGTTAGGAGTGGGCGGAGGAGGCGGCGCTTCTGCAAGGTTATCCATGACAGATCGGGGTAAAGTTGTAGTGACGCACCATCAAAGTCTAATTCGCGGAGAGAGCGTGCCTTTGCCATAATTGCATCTTTGATGGTATAGTCATGTAGGCAACAAATGACATCTCTCGGTGACCCATTGGTAGGCTTAGGCCGAAGAGCTCTGTGAGCCCTATCAAATTTAATTTTGTGACTGGGTGATTCGCCTAGTATGGTGTTAAATAGACCTTCTAGAGTGTCCATCAGGTCTGTATCTTGGGTCGCCTCAGGGAGACCCCGTATGCGGATGTTGTTGCGCCTGCCCCTATTATCCAGATCTTCAATATGGCGCTGCATGTCATCAAGAGCAAGAGCCTGGGTAGAAACAGTGGAGCATAAGGCACCGATGTAGTCCCTGGTGGAGTCATGGTCATTTTCAAGAGTATCCACTCTCAGGGATATATGCTGTAAATCTTTCCGGACCTCCGCAATTTCCACCCTACAGGCCTCCTTCACCTCAGAAATCAGGGACTGAAAGTCCTGTTTAGTCGGCAGTTGAGATAAAATGTCCTGTATCTCTCCCTGGGACCTGGAGCCCACCACAGAAGTCTCGGAGTCAGAGTCAGTGTGAGGCCAGTCAGCTTCTCTTTGTGAGGCAGAGCGGGTATTGGGCTCAGATGACTTAGACGCCATTGTCTGTCCCCCCCTCTTCACCCTGTCCCCTTTCTGAGATTTAGTAGTGGCAGCCATCATGTACTGTGATATACGCTGCTGGCCCTTTAAGACTGAAGGGTCTCTAGGCAGTGACCCAGATATGGTGGGGGGATGGAGAGGTATATGTGGGCTGAGGTCCCTATAGATCTCCAATGTGCCGGAGTGAGTACCTGCGGTAGTAGGAGAAGACCCAGGGGGGACACCGGTGGAGCTGTGGCGTAGTAGAGGTATGCGGTGTAGGCCGCAAGATGGCGGCGCCTCACTTCTTCTCCCAGTCGCACTTGCGGCCCTGTGCAAGCTGGGGCGGCTACTGCCGGACCGCTCCGTTCCCCGGAGGTTGCGGACACGGGGAACGGGCCTGGGCCGCAGCACCACTGCTGAACGCGCGGTGTCCGGGGGGACCGTTGGGGAGTCGGGGTCCGTCTCCTGGGACTTACAGGATGGTCCGGGGGTCTCCCTGATCCTCCTCTCCATACACGGGGGTAAGTCGCCGGTAATAGCCTGTGTTCTGGCTGCAGATGTAGCTGGATGGCCGGGAGCTCTCCTCCTAAGCTGCTGCTCTCATCGGCGGTTCGCCACGCCCCCCTGGGCTCTGACTTCTATGAAGATATATCATAAAATTAATCAGCTCTAATATTTGGATTTAAAGGGGTATTCCAAACATGAAAAGTTATCCCCTATCCAGAGGATGTGTTCCACTCCCCCAATTCTAAAGGAAAAGTCTGGCAAAAACAATAATTACAGTACAGACAGGGGGGAGTGGGAACATAATAAAGAATCAATACTTACCTGTCCTCGTGCCTCTGCAGGATCACTGACTGCCGCCAGGTTGCAGTTTCTCTCGGGCTCTGGTGTTGTCTGCTCCTTCAAAATAAATGATATAATGTACATCTCATACATATATATCAACTTCAATGGTGAACTTTCCCTTTAACAAAGCCACTTCCCCCAAACTTTATCATCGTATAACAGGTACACAAGAATGCATTGTCCCCTATCAGGACACCAATTACTTTGGTCTTTCGTGGGTCTATGTATCTTTTTAGCAGTTTCTTATGAGTATGTACAGAGCTGATTAAAGAATAAAATCCTGCTAAGTGTATATGGTAACCTCTCGCTCCGCAATCCACCAGCTACAGAGCCTGTTTGCAAACAGACTTCAGATTCGTGAAATTTTCCCCGGTCAGACGGCTAAGACAATTAAGCTTTCCTTCACTACCAAATTGAACCCAATTCAGATCTGACAATGCAACCAGTTTTTAGCAAAGTGCAAAATGAGCACAATATGCAGCTGTTAATGGCTGTCAATGACTGTCAGAATTAACTCTCTTCTTGTCACAGCCGGTCGTGATTTATCCACACATGTGGCTGCTTGGCTCAGTAACTCCGTTACTCTGCTGACAGAGAAATTATGTCTTCTTATCAGGAGACATAGGCATAAAAACGCTGAATGCAGAGATTAGTCAGATGTTATTTAGCTTCAAAGCCATATTACAGTCAGATCTAATGTACCATCAGTGGTAGCTCAAACATACCAAAGTGGGATGGTAGAGACATCCAAAACAATAGGTTTTACCTAACGCACCAGGACAGACGCCTTTCTCTTAGGGCTTCTAACAGACTTGTGCTCATTGTCGCCCCCTATAATGCAAATTGCATAATCTGTCAATGGGAGTGAAGGAATGGATGTGACAGACAGTGGGAAAAATGAGTATTTGATACAGTGTCAGTTTTGCTAATTTTCTTACCTATAAAGAATGAAGGGGTCTCTAATTTTTATTGTGGGTACACTTCACCTGTGAGAGACAAAATCTATATAAAATGTAAATTAAAGTAAATTAAAATTAATTAAATTTTTGCATTTAATTGCATAAAATAAATAAAAAAAAACAGAATTTAATATTTGATATGGAAACCTTTGCAGTTAAAGAAGTCGGACGTTTCCTGTGGATCTTGACCAGGTTTCCATAAACTGCAGCAGGGATTTTATCCCACTCCTCCATACAGATCTTCTCCAGTAGAGATGAGCGAACCGGGTTTGGGTTCGAGTCGATCCGAACCCGAACGTTCGGTATTTGATAAGCTGGGGCTGCAGAACTTGGATGAAGCTCTAAGGTTGTCTGGAAAACATGGATACAGCCAATGACTATATCCATGTTTTCCACATAGCATTAGGGCTTTATCCAAGTTCAGCAGCCACCGCTATTTAAATGCCGAAAGTTCGGGTTCGGATGGACTTGAGCATGCTCGAGGTTCACTCATCTCTATTCTCCAGATCTTTCAGGTTTCGGGGCGGTCACTGGGCAACATTGAGTTTCAGCTTCCTCCAAAGATTTTCCATCGGGTTCAGGTCTGGAGACTGGCTAGGCCACTCCAGGACCCTGAAATGCTTCTTACGGAGCCACTCCTTAGCTGCCCTGGCTGTGTGTTTCGGGTCATTTCCATGCTGAAATCCCAGCCACGACCCATCTTCAATGCTCTTACTAAAGGAAGGAGGTTGTTAGCCAAAATCTTGCGATACATGGCTAGCTGTCAACAGTTGACTGTCTCACTGTCCATAGATATTTGATTCCATATTGTAGAACGATAGTTGCAGACTATCTCTAACTGATACCAGTGTTATCTTTCTAGGCTTTTCCTTTGCCTTAACCTAACATTAACTCTGTCTTTATCAAAGTCAACAAAATGGAAAAAAAATTATATATATATATATGTGTACAGTACACGGTATATATACAGTACATGCACTGACAGATTGGCACCACTGCGCTGATTTCAATAGTGTGGTCTTTCATGTGGTTTTTCATTGAAAATGACCCGTACTCTGCAAATGCTACCTTTGCAGTATTACTTATGTTGAGCTGATCCCAAGTTATAATTCTGAGATGCTATCACACACATGCAGATAACAGCGCTAAAAGCTCACAGTATTTCTTTCCGGCCCAATGTCTATCCAGCTTTCTGTGCCGATCTGCATTTCCGAGTGTGTAGGGTTCACAAGGGATCTGTCTGTAGTCAGGTTTGCTGATCAGTTTCAGTATTGACCAGCTGACCAATTGTGAATGCAGCCCCGGACTATAATACAAGCCAGAATATATTGACAAAGTTACTCAGCTTTTTACACGGACTACATTTGTATAGAAACTCTTATCAAGTATAGAATTATTCTTTCTGTAATCATTTTGATGAACCTGCAGAGTTTATACCCCCCCCCCCCCATGTAGACTGTGCTCTCCAGCCATCAGACATATCCCCGCAGTGATCCGGTGTCTTTCTGGGGTGACTGTAGAATGAAGACACAGCTGTGGCCGATGACAGTGACAGATGAGTCACCATTAGCAGCTCCGCAGGCCGAGGCACCCAGGCTCACAAGTCATATTATTATTTATGCCGCAGACTGTACACTGACATCAAGTCTATCAATGGGAATTCAGACATTTCATTCACCAAACAAAATCCATGTTGTGATTATGGAGGCGGCACAAATGGCACCCAACACAACACAGCTTATTAGTAAGTAACAAAGTGCAAATAGGAAATCCTCAGTGCTTGGAATTTCTTTTATTTCTTGTAATAAGTCTTAATCTATGGAAGACAAACTCTGATGATTTCTATTTATTTTGTTCATTCTTACGCTATGTACTATCAGGCTTGTGTATACATGGGGCCTTCAGGTTACAATTAGCGATGAGCGAGTACTAAAATGCTCGGGTGCTCGTTACTCGAAACGAATATCTCCCGATACTCGAGTGCTCGTTTCGAGTAACGAACCCCATTGAAGTCAAAGGGAGACTCGAGCATTTTTGCAGGGGACCCAAGTTCGGTAGAGGGAAGGTCGTGTGAAAACCTGTCAACCTCAGAAATTGATGGAAACACCACGGAAATGGACAGGAAACAGCAGGGGCAGCATGTATGGAGGCCTCTGAGGCTGCCTAATCGCACAATTATGCCAAATTCTGTGCAACAGCAAAACAGAACAAAAAACCACAAAACAAATGGATTTTTGGTAGTTTTTAAAACTGGGATAGGTAATAAATTATTACCTATCTTCTATCTATCTATCTATCTATCTATCTATCTATCTATCTAATAATGCTATATGCTTCTGCAGAAGTTTCTTTTTTTTCTTGTCTTGATCCGGAGTTCCCCTTTAAGAAAAAAGAAAGAAAATATTAAATTAAGAAAAAAGTACAATATATCTATACATGGGGTCTTAGTAAGGGGTGGTGTGGTACATTATAGTGCAAATGTTTTTTGGGGGAAAGCACACATCCTTCTAAACCATCAAAGTAGTAAAAGTGAACACAAACTTTGCAATCAAACAACCACCAATGAAAATCATTCTATGAAGTGATAGTTACCCTCGCCTTTAAGGCACAAACAGCATTAACAAACTATTAACTGTGGCGGTGTGTATCCTAAACGTCATTTTTGTCAACTCCATTTCCTCACTCTCCTCCCCACTTTGAGTTACATCCATGACAACAACCTCACTGTCTGACAACTGGGTCTCATCGTCATCATCAGACACCTCTTCCAACCCCGCTTGCAAGTCCCCACTCTCATCAACCACTGACTGCAGGACCTGCATAGTTTGGGCATCGGGGCAGATCAACTGCTCTGGTTGCTCTGACTCAGGGAAGGGTCCAGAAAAGAGTTCCTGGGAGCATGGTGGTGGATCTGAATCCCTTCTTTCCCTGGAGGGGCCAGGCTGTGGGGAAGGAGGCAGAGCTAATGGAGAAAGGGTTCCACTCCCTTGGGTAGCGTGGGTGGACTGCGTGGAAGACTGGGTGGTGGATAAGTTACTGGACACATTATCGGCTATCCACGTGATCACCTGTTCACACTGCTGAGGTTTCATTATCGGTCTACCTTGAGACCCCGTAAGTTGGGCAAAGAAGCTAGGGAGTGCACTTGATATCTCTCGACTGGGGGTGGTGAGGCCCTGGCCACAGCTAGACCACAAAAATAAAATAAAATAGCTAGCTGTCTGGTTGGCGGGGCCGTGATCGGCGGGCCCCCGGCAACCAGTCCCGCTCCTCTGCAGACGTAGTGTGACATCAGAACATGGCAGTGAGGACACAGAGAACTATTAGAAGTGATACAGAAGCAATACAGTGTAGTGCCCACAAGTTTAAGGGGGGGGGGGGGCTGGGCGGTTAAATATGTTATTGACGTGTCAACCAGTCCTGCTCCTCCGCAGACGTAGTGTGACGTCAGAGCATGGCAGTGAGGACACAGAGAACAATACAGTCTTCTTAAGAGGCCCCGGAATTTGAACGAATGCATTTTCAATCCTTTAAAGAGTCTCTAAGAGACGGTGCGTTAGCCTGTGTATTAAAAAGACCTGGTCAATCCTGCCTTCAAAAAGGCTACTACAACATCCAAGGAAGGAAAGAAGCTACTGGTAACAGGCCTGGTCAATCCTGCCTTCAAAACGGCTAAAACATCCAAGGAAGGTAGAAGGTGCATAATCTAGCCGGATTATGGCTATATTTAGCCTCACACCCTCATGCAGTTGTGCATGAGAGGCATCTCTTTGGAGGTAGGGACGAAGAATAACAATACAGTCTTCTTAAGAGGCCCCGAGCTAAAAAATAAAAGGACGGCAGAGAACACCCGCAAGTTGACATCCACAGATTATATGGTACGAAATGGACAACACAAGGATGCTAAATTAGGATCCACCATTATAACTATCTGTTCCTTTAAACAGTGGCGTGTATCTTGGAGATACAATAGATGACCAGAAAGCCCTGCAAAATTGCACTTGAATTGAAATCGATTTAATTTTAAAATTTAAATTGAAGGTTAGAAAATAAGAAAACATAAAGTGGCCATTACCGGCCTTTAGATGAGGCAGGCGTGGAACCTCACAAAAAATAGGCCTGACACAGTAGAGTAAGAGTAGAAAAAATACAATAAAACAGCTGGCTGGTCCCACTCCTCCACAGACGTTGTGTGACGTCAGAGCATGGCAGTGAGGACACAGAGAACCATTAAAAGTGAGGAAGCAAGTGAGCCTCCCAAAAATTAGGCCTGACACAGCATGGCGGTGAGGACACAGAGTTTCATTGAAGCAGAGTTACCATTTGAACCAACCCGAAATTTAGCCTGACACAGCATGACAGTGAGAACACATGGAACCATTCAAACACTAGTAGCATATGGACAACCCAAAAACTTAGCCTGACACCACAGGCCCAGACCAAGATGGACAATACAATTATGTCTAGATTTAGCCTCACACCCACATGCAGTTGTGCGTGAGAGGGGTATCTTTGGAGGTAGGGACGAAGAATAACAATACAGTCTTTTTAAGAGGAATTTGATTTGAACAAATGAATACACTTTCAGTCCTTTAAAGAGTGTCTAAGAGAGTGCAAGTGTCTATTAAAAAGACCTGGTCAATCCTGCCTTCGAAAAGGCTACAACATCCAAGGAAGGTAGACGGTACTGTTGAAAGGCCCGGTCAATCCCGCCTTCAAAAAGGCTACTACAACATCCCAGGGAGGATAGAAGCTACTGGTGAAAGGCCTGGTCAATCCTGCCTTCACAACGGCTACAACTTCAAAAGAAGGTAAAAGGTACTGGTGAAAGGATGGCAGAGGACACCCCTAAGAGAAGATGACATCCACAGATTATATGGTTCGAAATAAACAAGACAAGGAAGGTAAATTGAATTTGACTATGAATTTGACTCTAGCAGTTGGGGTAACATTCCCTGCATCATGTGACTCCCCACTCCTCAGCCCCCACCGTTGTTTTTAGTTTGAATTTGACTTTAGCAGTTGGGGTTAGTTTAACTGGTTAACTTGCGGAAATGCACACAGATGCGGTGCACCTTGGTGAGCAAGTCAGCCACATTGGGGTATGTTTTAAGGTACCGCAGCAACACTAGGTTGAAGACATGGCATGGTACATGTGTGAGGCTGCCGAGTTGAAAAGCCGCCACCAGGTTCCGCCCCTTGTCACACGCAACCAAGCTCACTGCTAATTACACACGAACCCGGGATGCCAGTTAAGGCCCAGCAGTAGTCAACATGGAGGCAAGGGCAGGCACACCAGTAGTCAACATGGATGCCAGTTAAGGTCCAGCAAAAAGGAGGCAAGGGCAGGCACAGCAGTAGTCAACATGGATGCCAGTTAAGGCCCAGCAAAAAGGAGGCAAGGGCAGGCACACCAGTAGTCAACATGGATGCCAGTTAAGGCCCAGCAAAAAGGAGGCAAGGGCAGGCACACCAGTAGTCAACATGGATGCCAGTTAAGGCTCAGCAAAAAGGAGGCAAGGGCAGGCACAGCAGTAGTCAACATGGATGCCAGTTAAGGCCCAGCAAAAAGGAGGCAAGGGCAGGCACACCAGTAAAGGCCCAGCAAAAAGGAGGCAAGGGCAGGCACACCAGTAGTCAACATGGATGCCAGAGGTAGGCATATGGACCACAAATCATTTGGTACAAAATGGACAAAACAAGGATGCTAAATTAGGGACGCCAGTAAAGGCCCAGCAGTAGTCAACATGGATGCCAGTTAAGGCCCAGCAAAAAGGAGGCAATGGCCATTTGCCCTACACCTGAAGACGCTCCGTTTAGGAGCGAAACTAGTTGTGGAGGCGGTGATCAGATTTTAAAGTTCTACTACCACAGTCAAATTGGTCTGGTTAGACTGCAGCTAAGTCAGACTTTAACTAGTACCACTGTCAGTGGACTTATATAACTATAGGGATGACTGTGGAGTAGTGTTTTTAACTCACATTCTCACTTTACAAAATTATTATTTATATTATATTATAATAAAAGTTACATTTTACCAAATTGGGGTAGGTCTTAAGAAACCGCTGCAACACTAGGTTGAACACGTGGGCCAGCAGTGAAGTTCTATGCAGGATGTACTACAAATCCCAGCAATACAGTGTAGTACCCACTAGTTTTGGGGGGGCTGTACGGTACAATCCGGCTAGGCCAGCTGTCAGTCACCATCAAGGGTACACCTGATGCCCCTCGACCGGGGGTGGTGAGGCCCCGGCCACGGCTAGACAAGAAAAAATAAAATAAAACAGCTGGCTGGTTGGCGGGGGCGCGATCGGTGGGCCCCCGGCAACAGTCCCGCTCCTGTAGCAGTTGGGGTAACATTCCCTGTATCACGTGGCTCTCCACTCCTACCCCCACCACCCTTTCGATTTTCAATTTGAATGTAGCAGTTGGGGTAACATTCCCTGCATAATGTGACTCACCAACTCTCTCCCCACCGCTTTTTTGATTTTGAAATTGACTTTGATCCTTGAGGATCTGGCAATTGTCTCACCATTACAAGTGAGTGAGGAAGCAACTGAGCCTCCCCAAAACTAGGCCAGACACTGCATGGCATTCAGCACACAGAGAGCCATTACCAGTGAGTGAGGAAGCAACTGAGCCTCCCCAAAACTAGGCCAGACACTGCATGGCATTCAGCACACAGAGAGCTATTACAAGTGAGTGAGGAAGCAAGTGAGGCCACCCAAAAATTCGAGTGAGTCCAGGGGCTGGGATATGTAGTGGACATGAACCCAGGTGCTGACAGCTAACTGGCTAGGCCTGCTCTCACTCACCACTCACCATCAAGAGTACCCTTGATGCCTCTCGACCGGGGGTGGTGAGGCCCCGGCCACGGCTAGACAAAAAAATAAATAAAATAAAACAGCTGGCTTGTTGGCGGGGCCGCGATCGGCGGGCCCCTGGCAACCAGTCCCACTCCTCCGCAGACGTAGTGTGGCGTCAGAGCATGGCAGTGAGGACATAGAGAACCATTAGAAGTGATACAGAAGCAATACAGTGTAATGCCCACAAGTTTAGGGGGTGGACGGTTAAATCTGTTATTGACGTGAACTATACACACACTGACACCCCCTTCAACATCAGCAGTGAAGTAGTTGTATGCAGGATGTACTATAAATCCCAGCAATACCGTGTAGTGCCCACAAGTTTAGGGGGGGCTGGACGGTTAAATCTGTTATTGACGTGAACTATACACACTATGACACCCCCTTCCAAATCAGCAGTGAAGTAGTTGTATGCAGGATGTACTATAAATCCCAGCAATATCGTGTAATATAGCTGCACCACCAGCCCTAAAATCAAAAAGGAGTACACTGAGCACTTCTTAGGGGTGTGTATGCAACACCTAATGTCCCCTTTCTGCCAGAAGCCGGTCACCACAGTGTGCTGGTTAAATCGCTGTAGCAGCACTGCAACTCCCAGCCAGCAGTCTCTAGTAATAGTATTAATAAAAGCTTTGAAGCCCTGATGAGGTCTGTGTGTTTGTGCTGCTGGTATATACCCTGCCTACTGGAACTCTAAATCCTACACTGACACTCTCCCTGACCAGCAGCAGCTCTGTCCCTGATCTCTCACAGCATGCGTCTGAAGCGAGCACTGCCGGCGCTGAGTTTTATATGGCAGGGTCATCTGATCTGGCCAACCAATCGCTGCTATCGACATGTATGGGTCCCACGTCATCGCAGGATGTACCAAAGAGTCTCCTGCATGTTTCTTGGCTGCGAAACAGCGCCCAAACTTACAGGAAACGGATGACGAGATTTCCTCGAGTATCGCAAGATGCTCGTCCGAGTAACGAGTACCATCGAGTACCCTAATACTCGATTGAGTACCAAGCTCGGACGAGCACGTTCGCTCATCACTAGTTACAATATTTCTGATTTGCAATAACATTAAAGGGGTACTCCTGAAGGAAGAAAAATATCATTTTTGATAGATTGTAGAGATGAGCGAATGTAGTAGTAACAAAGCAAAGTGTTTCATTAGCTCAGCAATTGGCTTATCAGCCTGCCGCCTCTTAAGTCTGTGCTGCTTCACTCCAGGTGCCTGGTAAAGCTGGATCAAGTCCTGGGAAATGTCTCCCAGTTTTCCAGGGATGGATCCAGCTTTTCCAGGCACCCGGAGAGGAGTTACACAGGCTGTAAACGCAGCAGGCTGATAAGCTGATTGCTGAGCTAACAAAGTGATTTGCTTTGCTATTACTGTAGATTAGCTCATCTCTAATACATTACTTTAAAAAGTTATATTACTTTGTAATATAATTATATATATATATATATATATTATTATTATTATTATTATTTCTTTATGTACTTCCGTTGCCTGGCAGCAGTAAGGGGTGTCCCGGCCCCTCTGCTGCTGCAGATCTCCTGTTATGTTCCAGCGCTGCTGCACAGTGCTAAACAGAGCAGGATTCCGTCCCTGTGTACTGTATATTCTTATATACCGTACACAGGGGGAAGAGGCTGCCTGAAATTATTCTGGTGTCCAGCAACCTATGGACAGTGAGTGATGATTGCTTAAAGCCCTGCAGCTCCTAACACAAACAGTGGTGGCAGCAGAGTGGCCTTGCTGCCCCTTACTGCTGCCTGACACTGAAGGTAAATAGAAATAAAACAAATATATATATATTTTATAAAGTTATATTACAAAGCAATATAACTTTATTAAAGCAATGTATTAGCAAAAGAAAAGTCTCCCTTTTAATCATGACAGGCAGTGCCAGTCTGTGATATATATACAATTGTCTGGAAGATAAAACCAACCAGCATGGGCATTTCACAGGTAACACACCTGTTAATAACCATGCTGAGGGCATCTAGAGCCAATCAGGCATTGTTATATTACTGATGGGCATGTACTGTTCCTCCAGGAAGGCATTTATAAGGTATAGGACAGTGCTGCATGTACAGTACTGCCCTCTACTTGTACTACATGTACTGTACTACCATCTCCCTGTACTATCCTGCTGTTTATCTGCACTACATGTACTGTACTGCCATCTTCCTGTACTATCCTGCTGTTTATCTGCACTACATGTACTGTACTGCCATCTTCCTGTACTATCCTGCTGTTTATCTGCACTACATGTACTGTACTGCCATCTCCCTGTACTATCCTGCTGTTTATCTGCACTACATGTACTGTACTACCATCTCCCTGTACTATCCTGCTGTTTATCTGCACTACATGTACTGTACTACCATCTCCCTGTACTATCCTGCTGTTTATCTGCACTACATGTACTGTACTACCATCTCCCTGTACTATCCTGCTGTTTATCTGCACTACATGTACTGTACTACCATCTACCTGTACTATCCTGCTGTTTATCTGCACTACATGTACTGTACTACCATCTCCCTGTACTATCCTGCTGTTTATCTGCACTACATGTACTGTACTACCATCTCCCTGTACTATCCTGCTGTTTATCTGCACTACATGTACTGTACTACCATCTCCCTGTACTATCCTGCTGTTTATCTGCACTACATGTACTGTACTACCATCTCCCTGTACTATCCTGCTGTTTATCTGCACTACATGTACTGTACTATCATCTCCCTGTACTATCCTGCTGTTTATCTGCACTACATGTACTGTACTACCATCTACCTGTACTATCCTGCTGTTTATCTGCACTACATGTACTGTACTGCCATCTACCTGTACTATCCTGCTGTTTATCTGCACTACATGTACTGTACTACCATCTCCCTGTACTATCCTGCTGTTTATCTGCACTACATGTACTGTACTGCCATCTTCCTGTACTATCCTGCTGTTTATCTGCACTACATGTACTGTACTACCATCTCCCTGTACTATCCTGCTGTTTATCTGTGCTACCTGTACTACATGTTCTTTCCTGCTGTTTATCTGCACTTTGTGTACTGTACTGCCATCTACATGTACTTTCCTGCTGTTTGCCTGTGCTACAAGTGCTGTATTCTGTTCTCTGCCTGTATTACTCTTTAGCTGTTCATGTATTATACTGCGCTTTACCTGTGCTGCAATTGCTGTACTGATGTCATCCTGTATTGTAATTACTTTGCTGCTTTGTGTACTGCTAATTGACTGTGCTAGATATATTGTACTATTGTACATCATGCACTGATCCTTACTTGTACATTTACTGAGCTGATCTGTAACTGTGCTGTACTTACTGTCATCACTCTGTACTATATGGACCACGCTGTTATTTTCTTAGGTTATATGTACTGTACATCTCTGTCATCCTGTACTACAAACACTGAGCTACTCTCTACTGCTGCCATCCCGTACTATACATATTGGGTTATTTGCTTGTGCTACAAGTACTGTACTGTCCTCTACAAATAATGGACGTTGTTTGCGCAAATACGGCCGTTGTTATGAAATATGGCCATGTTTTTTTACATAGTGTGAACCCAGCCTAAAACTGCACAAAAATATAGTACACAATGAAGATACAAGTTACAGTCCTGTAGCAGTCTCATCTAGAAAGATATATAATGTTGAAAGGGTCTTAGGTGAGAAAGAAGGGGGGGGGGGGAATTAACAGCACTGTGCTGATTTTATCTGTACTGTTCTGCTGTACATTTGGAAATACTATTATCCAGGCAGAAGGACAAAAGAGAGGGGCGCCCCCTAGTGCATCAACATATGTAGTTCCTTCCCTGAGAGAGATGGGTAACCACTAACCTTATTCAGTTGCCCTCAGTGAAGGTGCAGCTCTCCTGTGGGTGTGTAAAATACATGCACCGCCATACACCCAGGGTACTGTCCTACTGATAAAAGACCAACATCCAGAGGTTTTCTTTAGGGAATTGCTACTGCTCTGGACAGTTCCTGACATGGACAGAGGTGGCAGCAGAGAGTACTGTTTCAGACTGGAAAGAATACATCACTTCCTGCAGGACATACAGCAGCTGATAAGTACAGGAAAACTTGATATTTTTTAATAGATATAAATTACAAATCTCTGACACATGCTGGGACCAGTTGATCTGAAAGAATTTTTGTTGGGTGAACTACTACTCCTTTAAAGATACAAAGAAAAAAAGCCTCCAGATTTTATCAGCCTTAGAAGGCAACGTGCGTAAGCACCATTGTATATATGTACTACAGCTTGTAATAATCCATCACATGCAAAGCAAACTATTTGCAGCCATGTCCGCTTTATATTAAACAAGATACAAGGCTGTCATTGTAACAGCCTGTGCTTAGAAGCCCAGATTGTTAGCACAGATGTCCTTGTACAACCTTTTCCTCCAGCAAAGCCTGTGTAACCCTATTGTTGTAAGTGTATAATTTAGTTTAGCTGTCATTGTGCTCTAATTATTGAGCTTATGGCAGTCATTACTGTCCAAATGAGGGAACCAACCATCAGTGCAACTGTCTAAATAAATAGTTAAATAAATAAGGAGGCAATGACAAGGGCAAGATGATTTGTGAGGTGTGAATCTAATTATTACACACAGGGTTTACATGGATTTCCTGGATGAATGCACAATGGGGGCTTCTTACAAACTCAACGCTGCTGATTATTAACCGCTTCATTGCTGGACTCAATGTAGAAACTGGGCACATTTTATATAAAGGATCATGTTACCGAGTTGTTTACAAAAATTGTGCAATTTGTACGTGACGTGTACCCGATACATACGTCACACATCACAATGTCACATGGCTCCGGCACAGACATTTTCTGCAAATGTTAATCGAATGAAGTGTTCCCAAAGAAAAAGTCAACTTTGATATTCCTATGTTATCACTGCCTGTAACTACTAGAAAGAACATTTCATTTTATTTACCGCTGGCTAGTGAGATCAATAAAATGTGGCATACTGTATACACCGCCAAATGTAGTAAATCCAGTACACAGAATGTTCCGGGGTATGGATTTTCATAGTTTATTTTTTACTCTAGAGCTCTTGATATTCTTACCATTATAGCTCATACATATAAAGGTATTACAACCCCATTACGGAGCTGTAATACGGAGCTGCAATGCTCCAAAGGATGCTGTTATATGGAGGTATTCTCCCCTAGAAGTTTTGCCGTATCATGATTTGTATGACAAAAAGGCTTTGTGATCCTTCCATTCAGGAAAGAAAACCTCCCTTCCCAGAGTGTGTACACTGTCCCTAAAAGGTAAATCAAGATTTCCCTCATGTTTTACCACTCAAAGTTCTGGAGAGGGTTCTCTTGTGTATAAATACTAGTGTTCTTACTATGTGCACAGGGCTGTATCCTGAATGTAATTCCCTCCTTCCCCTTCCATTATTCTTCATTATCATTACAAGCAATTCACTGCTTAGATCAGGGCTGCTATTGTGATGTAAATTTTTCCTTGCTCTGATCCTCTTGTGGTTTTCCTTCCTGCTCACATAGCTACTAGAAAAGTCAGTGCATCAATAACTTCCCCAGTCCACACATGTGAATTTTAGCAGTGTACTATAAATCAACTCCCTGCACAGTGCACTTTTTTGAGGACAGTCATTGCATGACAGAGTCTCATTGTTACTGTCCTTGATTTGCCTGAAACATCTGTGCTCCTGGACTGGCTCTGGGAGAATGGTGGCAGTGAGGGAAGAGAGTATATGTTTTTTGGGTTTTTTTCCACCTGCCTGGGCACAATTTTTGACAAAAGGGGTATTCTGAGCAGTTGATTTTAAGTGATAACTTTATCTACATGTATTTTTTTTGTGCACAGTTTGTATATAAAAAAAAAAAATCACACAACACCTAAGTTGAGACGAGCTGTCAAGAGTCATCCTTGAGCCACGGTCTTCTACATATCCATTGATTGCTAGGCACTGGGGATAATACTGTAGAAACAACTCCACTATTTTCTGTCTTCTGCTTTGTACATTGAAATCAGCCTATTGTACAGCAAATGGGAAACCAGTGAATAAGTCATTGTAATCGACTGTACTGTAATCCTGGTGCTGGTAGATTCGAAAAGTCTTTGTAATGTAGAAAATGAAAGCACGTTTGATTACAATTAGCAGTTTTGTCCTTTGTCCACATTACATATTAAGCCACTGTTTAAAATAAAAATGGGAACAGACAAAACAATACAAAATCCAAGAGTCGGGCAGCAAAACCTAGGTGCCAGCTGGATTTTTAAGGGGACAGGGAAAAATTGATTTAACTTACCAACCTAAAGCCTCTCAATGAGACTCTTGAACCATAAGATGCCCAATCGCCTTATACTTAAGTTGTCCCAAGCCGCCACCTTCAGTGGGTTTGACAGTAGGGGGTATCTGACTCTGCTGATAGCCCCCCTATAGCGCCAGGGATACTAAGGAGGAAGGCATGTGTCTTACCTTCCTCCTCAGCGCCAGTCCCGCACTGCTAGTGGGGTAAACTCCGCTCTGGAGGACCCTTTGGAGAACTGCAGCATCATCCGTTCTGCCCCCTCCATTGATTATGATTAGAAGGGGAGGGTTGGAAGATGTGGCAGTGCTCCTAACCATGTTCCGGAGCAAAATTTACCCTAACGGCACGGGAACGGCGCCGAGGAGGAAGGTAAGATGCATACATTACTCCTCAGTGTCCCTGGCGCTACAGGGGGCTATCAGCAGGTTAGATTAGTCTAACCTGCTTATAGTTCCCCTTTAAGTTGGTGGAAAGGGTCGGTCATAATAGATTTTCAACAAGGGTTTGTTCTATGTAAGTGCTGATAGAAATGTTGTCTGGTGGTGGCTTACCACTCCCCGTAGGAAACACATCAATGTTTGGCACAGCCAAAAAGGGATGCCGGTAAAGAAAACAGTCAGTTATACAAAAATATATGGGCACCTAGGCATCTAGGCACACCTGAAACTAGCTTTGCAATTGTTGTATATATGTCTGAAATGCAGGCATCGGGTATGCATGCCTAAGCAGATCCATTCATTTCAAAGTGCTGACCCTAGTGTAAAGTAGGACTGTTTGGCACATTTGCAAACATCTTCCCAAAAGCGTGGCTACTTGTTATGTTTTTTAAACAGATTTGGCTGTCTCTAATATAATGTGTATTACCTCATATATGTCTTCAGGACAGTGTAATATAAGCCATCACTGCAATATGTGTAGCTATGGAGCTATGAAGTAAACAATAAGTCAAGCACATCTCCAGAAGCAACAGCAGCATGGAGAACATTATGGAGCAATGTAAGCTGTGAAATCAGCACTTGGGTATATTTAATACTTACTACAAGCTCCTGTGGTCTCTGTCTATCTCTGTCTCTCACTGGTCACTCTCCTCTTCGACGCTTCCCACCCAATAGACTTCTGTAAGCCCCTGTAATCTTCTGATCTCTCAGTGAGCTGATACAGACTTTGGGTGCGTTCATATGTACAGGATCTGCAGCAGATTTGATGGCGCAGATTTGAAGTTGCATATTCAAAGCAAATCTGCAGCTTCAAATCTGCTCCAGATCCTGTACGTGTGGACACACCCTTGAGCAGTTTTTCAGATTGACTGATGAGCTTAGGATGAAGGGTAAGTGGGAAAGGAGCCTGAGAGTAGAAGAGGCAGTAGAGTTAACTGTATTTTTGTAACAAGAATCTCAGATCAGAGAGATGCGATTTGTAACATTTTATTACAAAATACACGAAAACGGACAAACATGATAAGAACGATTGACTCTTAACATCTTAAGAATGAGCCTGGTCCTTTTGTTTAGTGCAAGAGGGCCTAAGGATACCCCACTACTGATATCAGCAGATTCTTGAATCACCTATGCACTGCGAGTAAGACCTCACAGATGGCTGAACAAACTCCTCATCTTCTCCAATGTAAGGCCGAATTTTGACTAATATTTTCGACAGACCCTAACTTGGCCCAGACTAGCCTACTACGGAGATGACAAACTTGCCAAAAGGCGAACGATCTGCATTTAAATCCCATTGCCTGGAAAACATGGATACAGCCTGAGGACTGCCTGGAAAACATGGATACAGCCTTATGCTATATCCATTTTATCCAGACGGTCCTCGGGTGGCATCCACCTTCTCTAGGCAGTGGGATTCAAATGCCCCTTATTCAGGTATTATTGGAAATAATATATTGGAACTCAAGTCATACTTCCATTTCAAACGCTAGTCAACATCTTTATACTTCAAACACTATAAACCACAAACAACCAATATACCACCTAAGTAAAACATATGTCCATTATATTGATAGGTCCATTATGCAGGTCCAAATGTCATTTTATAATTTTATAATTATATAATTTTAATTTTATAATACCAAATATAATTATTTGGTAAAGTTATCATTTCTGATATAAATATAATACATTTGTTGTAATATTACCAGACTTTGGAAGATTACTGTCCAGTTTACTCAGAGCTGTTAGTTGGCATCCTAAGGTAGAGCAGCCTGAAGTCTACATATAGAAGATGGCTACATATTATTTTCCACTTCACTCATAAATCCTCAATGATTTATGATTTCAAGACATTTGCTGATCCCATGGTTTAATAGAATTAGATGACAGTGGAACATTGGTTCCATAATGGTGAGCGCCATACATATTTCATCAGCCATTATCCATCTTCACTACAGCGAGACATTCATTTTGAAAAATATTAACACATTATCCAACGCACTTCTACAGTAATCAACCATGAACAGTATGGACTTAATGGGTAAGAATATGTAAATTAACCCTAGCCCTACTAACATAATTCTTGATCTGACAATAACCAAAGAAACACAGACTTTTGCTACTACAACAACAACAACAAAGTGGTTTCCTTTTAGTTCAATATTTCAGTGCAATACAATCATTTTATCAATCAAACAATTTAAGAAATTATGCAATTTTAGCATAATTTTTTTAACCCCAAGTTAATGGTTGCATCCTATATATCTTGCACTTGTACCCAAATTGTAATACACTACTATTAATATTTTTGAGGTGGTTTCTGGACTGAAAGACTATGCCTGTAAATTCAGTTGTTTGTATATGTGGACAATAGGATGGCTTTACCATCAGCAGCTGAGCCAAGCCGTGACAAACCATCATACTCATCTTTGGTCTCAAAAAAAAAAAAAAAAAAATCTAAAAAGCAAATGGGCCCAAAGCCAGGGATGGAGAAGAATGGAAAGGACCTTCTTGTGGACTAAAAAGATATTGTATTTCCCTTCCATGCAATGTCAGTATATTGTTAACCAGTAGGGTAAAATTAATATTCACCTAAGGCTGAGTTCATACTATTTTTTTTTGCAAAAAACAGATGTATTTGTGTGCATTTGTTTTTTCACTGACTTTTATTATAAAAAAAGGGAACATAAAACTGATCAAAATGCTTTTTTTTTTTTTTTTTTTTTTTTTTTTTTTAGCATACACAAAAATGCGGTCGACCACACTTTGTGTATGCTAAAAACACAGATGCGTTTTGATCCGCTTTTTGATCCTTTTTTTTTTTAGAATGAAAGACAATGGAAAAACTGATCAAATTGGATGGACATCAATACATCAAATTTTTCATCCGTTTTTTTTATCCATTAAAAAAAAAAACAAAAAAAAAAACCAAAGGATGAAAAAAACGACTGCAAAAAAACCCATTGTGAACCCAGCCTAAACGGTATGTGAGATATAGTATCTCATAATATAGTGACATATGTAGCACATGTTGAAAGTGGCAGCAATCATTCTCTATGGATCTTAAAAGGGATTATCCATGTTTGGGCATAAAATAGTGAAGAAACGTACTACCCGATAAACCCATACCTGTCCTCTGTGCAAACAATTTTGGTAGACTATGGTACCTAGTGACAGTACAACTAGGTACCTTTCAGACTCTATCAGGTCTAATAGGATTAGAATCATTTCTGGTATCGACTTCCACATGTCTGTAATGATCGCAATCTGTATATAAGTTACAACCCTAATCCAAAGAGAAATAGAAGAACTAAACTCCCGCATTGTGGCTAGAACGAATGCTGTACATTATAAAAAAAAAAAAAAATCCCATTCCAAGTAGATGCAAAAGCTATCCTGCACCCATGGATAGATAGCAGCCATTATATACATATGAACGGATGGACACAACATTAAATATACATCATTTCTCAGAATCCTGAATGGGAACAGAATATGATAACGCCGTTATACAGCTAATACTTGATGGAGATACTGAAATTTACAACTTTGAGCAACTTATTTGTATTGGTCATAGTAAAAGCAGGGTTGACCTGAACATCTTACAAGACTGTTGTATATCATCAAAAAGTTACTGCCAAAACAGATGTTCTATGAAAGGCCCCTCCGGCGGGAACAGAAGATTGTTAGGAGATCTCACAGCAAGACCAAGTGGGTTCTCAGCTTTGTTACAGGGTCCTTCCTCATCCTATGTTCTTCTTTTTCATCTGTTTGGGCCGACGGGCTTTCAGAATAGTGTAATTTGAGTATGTTGTGTGCCAACTGGATACGAAGGGGACATAAAATGCTCGAAACAGCTTAGATGACCTGAAAGAGATGCAGAGAAGGTTAATACAATGTGAAATAAAACCATAGGAAAAAATAAGTGAAACTGTCTAGACAAAGGAAATTCCAGTGTAATATAAAAAAATACCCCCTGTGACAAGTGATACTGCTATGATAAGTATTAGCAAACAGCAAAAAATCGACTAAGGCTATATGGAATCTAAAGTGATTTTCCAAATATATTTCATGACAGGTCAACAGAACATGACATAAATAACTTGCTGGATGTCACTGAAAAGGCCTGTTTTAGTCTACATCATCCATGGAAAAAAATGGGATCAGTGCATTAGAGGAACAAATAAAGGTGTAAAGTGACACCACCTCAAAACAACACCCCTGATCTAGAACAAATTGTTTTTTATTGGACTCTCAATTCTTATGGACAATTTTACGGACTAAAAATTCTTTAAATTTAAAACAAGAGAGATGAGCAAACCTCAAGCAAGCTCTGGTTTGTCTTAACCTGAACTCTCTACATTTTATTACTGGAGGCTGAAGAAGTTAGATGCAGCCCTAAGGGTGCCTGGAAAGTATGGATACAGCCATAGGCCATAAGCTGTATCCATGTTTTCCTGGACTCCCTAGGGCTGCATCCAACTTCTTCAGCCACCGGTAATAAAATGCAGTGTTCGGGTTCAGACAAACCAAAAAATGCTCAGGGTTCACTCATCTCTAATAAACATGCTTCAAGGGGGCTACCCTGCTAGAAGACCATTTTCACTGTTTTGGGTGGTCATCTCAAACAGGCATCCATCATAGTGGACTAGAGAGAATTATTTTTTTTTAAATGTGGTCCGCATAGCAACAATACTCTTCAGCCATAAGGACAGTTTTACATGCACATTTTTGCATCACTAATATAGACCCAAGTCCAGGCCTTAGGCCGCATTCACACATTCGGAGAGCTGTCCACAGCTGCACAGACTCATTCATAGGTATAGGTGACTACGGCCCTTTTATGGATCTGTAGCGACTATGCATGGGTAAAAGGGTCTAACATTTAGTCATTCAATCATTTATCATTATCTTTGGGGTCCCCCACTTATCAACCCCTTTCATTAGCCCAAGTAGAGAGATGCAAAGAAAATAAATAGTACACACTATTATACCAGGTGTGTACACAGGCAGAAATATAGAAGAACGGTGTACTATGATGTACTACTCTCTGTACCGAGCAGCCGAAAAAAGCTGCAAATGGATTCAGCAACCAGACCTTCCATAATAATCGGGACAACTAGTGTCCATTTGGGAAGCTTCTATCACCTGAATTTTGCTTACCAATTATATAAAAGTAAAGGAACAATATTCTAGGGTAGCACTATATTTTTTGTTTCTTATGATGGTAGAAAAAAAAATATGATCATATTCACTAGCCAATTTTTCAAAGCTGTTCTTTTATATGAAAAGTTTTGGTGAGCACCATCTATTTTACGCTTATTAGTTAAGCGGTAAATAAGGGTGTTAACCTCACATTATCGCCTAACCATCCCATTAACTGTATGCTGCTCCAATCACAGCAATAAGGTAAATGAAAATTGATATATCTCCAGTAATGTCTATACATCACTGAGTAGCAGGGATGGGTAGAGTAGCTGCATCTCATGAGACCAATTACGCAAGGGAAGAGTGTGTCATAGCCGGGAGCAGAAACGTCTGCTCCCTGATATGCTGAAATCCTAGCTCTCGCCTTATCTGTAATGAAATGGTTCCTGACAATGAAGTGTCTGCTCGGTGTAATTAGGTGGCTGCTCTCTAATTCAATTACCATCTCCATGTATCAGGAGCTCATCGCTGACTGTACAGGACCTGACGTCAATTGAGCTGAAACCCCCAGAGGATCAAGTTGGGCTGTCATGCCTCTCAAATCGTCTTCATCCTTAACCTTTTCTATGCTGCACAGCTTTAGGCCAAGGGATGACATTTAACATTTCACTACTTTTGGCCTAAATCACACAAGAAATGCATCATAAAAAAAACTAAAGCTTATATATGAGAAATGAGAAAATGTATATGTAGTTAACACAAAAAGCACTGTTAAAGAAGAAACCTCCCCCCACAGACAACACCAAAGATCATTACAATATCATCATACTGTATATAATTTATCCAGCGCTAACTAGGTTAATGTGGATGGACAGTGATGAGCCTTCTAAAGAGTGAACCCCCACCATCTAACAACTGTAAAACCCCAATGGAAGACCTCTCTCCCCCCAACAACTGTGAACCACCATGGAAGACCGCTCACCTCTCAATGACTGTGAACCACCATGGAAATCTGCTCACCCCCCAATGACAGTGAATCACCATGGAAATCTGCTCACCCCCAATGACTGAACCACCATGGAAGACCGCTCACCTCCCCATGACTGTGAACCACCATGGAAATCTGCTCACCCCCCAATGACAGTGAATCACCATGGAAATCTGCTCACCCCCAATGACAGTGAATCACCATGGAAATCTGCTTACCCCCAATGACTGAACCACCATGGAAGACCGCTCACCTCCCCATGACTGTGAACCACCATGGAAATCTGCTCACCCCCCAATGACAGTGAATCACTATGGAAATCTGCTCAGCCCCCAATGACAGTGAACCACCATGGAAATTTGCTCACCCCCAATGACTGTGAACCACCATGGAAATCTGCTCAGCCCCCAATGACAGTGAATCACCATGGAAATCTGCTCACCCCCCAATGACAGTTAACCACCATGGAAATCTGCTCACCCCCCAATGACAGTGAACCACCATGGAAATCTGCTCACCCCCCAATGACAGTGAACCACCATGGAAATCTGCTCACCCCCCAATGACAGTGAACCATGATGGAAAACCACTCACACCCCAATGACTGTGAACCACCATGCAAGACCACTTACCCCCCAATGACTGTGAACCACCATGGAAGGCTGCTCACCCCCCAATGACAATGAACCATGATGGAAGACCACTCACCCCCAAATGACTGTGAACCACCATGGAAGACGTAACATGGCAAAAGCAAAAGACCAAATCCTGATGGTTCAGGAAAAGGAGATCTACTACCTAGAACGAAAATTAATATGGTATTATAGCATTGTGATCGATCTGTGTGGGAGTTGTATTGTGAATCTAAGCAAAAGTCAATGATCAGCGTGACGGCATGTGATTTCAATTTTATCAATGAAGTAATTCTGAAAGGGGCTGTAATGTGTGTCACACTATAAGAGGAATGAAATAAGCATACAATTGCAGCTTGCAGGCCATGGGAGTGCTGACATGGTTGTCTATTGTTTCATAGTAATCTTGGCACCAAAATGATGCATTATTCTACACTAGTGGTCCGGTTGTCATGGCATACTGGAAGTTTCTTTTACATACATAACCATAACTTTGGTTTTGTTTTTTTTAATTTTTACCTAGGAAGGATTTTATTTAGAAATCATGACCTACCATAACCCATTTATCAGAGAAAATTACAATAAATGACATGTACTGTAACTGAATTTATTACATAAGTAGAGATAAGTGAATCCAAAATGTATTTCAAGTCTGGTTTGATAAATCACATTTGTTTCATTCACATTTGGCAGTATCCTGATTGCCCTTGTAAAGTAAATAATGAATCAGGGACTCCTGTCAAAAGGAGGAGTCCCTGCTTCTGTATAGTACACAGAGCAGTGGTACACATTTAGTGGACTGAATGTTATATATATAAGCTGAGACACATAGCTGCAAAAAAGAAAAGGAACGGCGCACATAGCGTGATACTGCAGAGCTGGATTTGTGAGTATCTATGAATAGGTGTTGCTCACCTTGGGGGGGTAGTGCTCCGAGCCCGACACCGCCTGATGCTTTGTAGAAGTTTTGCTCTTTACGCTCGCTGCCCGTCCGAGGATCCGAAGAAATCGGTCAGGAAATCAAAGTGAAGATTCACTCATCGGAGGCAGGATGTGTGGAGTACTCGGACGTCTGGCGCAGTACTCCACACATCCTGCCTCCGATGAGTGAATCTTCACTTTGAAGCTGAGACACATACAACATTGCCATTACCTCCACGCTACTCAATGTACAGAAGCAGAGACTCTGCCTTGGATAGCGGTCTCTCTTTCCTGTATAAGTGAATCGTCCGAAATGAATCATGAAAAGTTCAGATTCTAACAAATCTAAATTTTGGGGGGAAATTTGGACTGAATTGACTTGCTCATCTCCATGTATAACATAAACCAAAGAATAGCAAACCAGTACAAAAATGACTATTTTGACAGAACTATTGACAGAATTCTCATTGTTATGCAGGCACGGTCTGCCATGGCTGCAATAAAGCCACTCAGAAGTTCACCATGTCTACTGTGCACTGAAAAGAAATTATTTTTGGGCGGCACGTCTGTGTCGAGGGTGGTGCTCGTAGTAGGAAAGGATTCCTATAGCATCATGAAAGTTCGAATCTCGGCACTCACCATTTTCATGCTTCAAGAAATCTTTTATTGTAGAAAATTCATCAGGTTTTTTTTACAGTGGTAAAAAACAGGCCGTTTCGGCGTCAAGCCTTCCAGTTGAGGAAGGCTTGACGCCGAAACGTCCTGTTTTTACCGCTGTAAAAAAAACCTGATGAATTTTCTACAATAGAAGATTTCTTGAAGCATGAAAATGGTGAGTGCCGACATTTGAACTTACAGTGCACTGAAAGGACACATGCTGCTGCAAAATGCCATCTGTATATTACGGTAAGGTTAGGCAGACAAACATATTATATATATATATATATATATATATATATATATATATGGATATATACATATATATACATGTTAGGATAGTAAAATCTGAGTTTTCCATATTACATTTTACTAAAGTATCTAAGTCATGTCATGCTTCATGGCTTTAAATTCAAGTTTTTGTTAAAAATAGAGCGAAATGATGAAAAACGGAGGTCACCTGTCAGCCATCCTCTGCAGGAAACAGTTTATGGAAACTAAGGCTAAATTCCAGCACTAAAATATAGCTGGGGAGAAGAACTAGAGGTTAAATCTGTCTGAAGTCAGGATTGCTTTTTCTGCTAAAAGCAGCCTGGAGTAAGTGTATGTCTCCTCCATGGAAAGATAGTGTACGTAAGCAAGTGCGTCAGAAGGGATTAGGAAGCGCAGCTGCCTGCAGAGGCCGGAGAACACTGGGGCATCTTGTGGTGCTGCAGCACAAAGCCTACAAGGGAGCCTGGCTGTGACAAGTGATTAATGAAGCATAGGCCTGCTGCAGACGTGTGTCTTATGCTTTACTGCTGAAGGGGATATGAGTAACATTTATACAGAATATATATATTTATATATAGTTATCAGAATCTTGCTGTAAGGTAGGGGTGCAGCTAGGCATCCTTCACTCAGAGCACATATACCTAAAACCTATTATGCACTGTAATACATGTAATTACCATACATTGTGCTATACACCACACATACATGATACAGCTAAATGACACAGATTGACATACACATATTATACACCCATACAGAATATATATATATATATATATATATATATATATATATATATATGCACACACACTACACATACATACAGCACCAATACCAATCACAAACACATATACACAAATACCACATACAGATTATGTTACAGTGACACACATAACACTTACTATGTATAGCAGGTAAAAAACTTTTGACTGTTGTAACATAAAAAACACAACAATCACTGAGCTCAGGGAGTTCAGTGACAAAGGGGTTATCCAGGATTTAACAAAAAAGCCCAACATGGCTGCCTTCTTCCAAAAACAGTGCGTGTTATCTTACAACTCACTTTAATGGAACTGAGCTGCAATATCATACAGAACCTGAGGACAAGAGTGGTGCCGTTTCAGCAAGCAAGTAGGTTTGTTTTTGAACTTTTGGGTAACCACTCAGTCAAAGAAGACTTGTGGGTAACCAAGGGCTTGTGGGTAACCACTCAAAGAGATCAGTCGTAAATTTTAATTGATTGGGGTTTGCACATCAGATTCCCACCAAACGAGACAGGAGGAGCGTTTAGCTAAGTGCCTCTCTCCTTGTCTCTATGCATTTCCTAGTAAGTCTAAGGAGCCTGGCTTGTGCATCAACAAGAACTAAGCACTTAGCAGCCCTCTTCTTCCACCTTGTTTAAGCAATTGGTGAGGGCCTGAACACTCAGACCCTAAGGGTCCTATTAGACAATGCAATTTTTCATGATTAACGATTGTAAACTAGATCGTTTTTCGTTAACCTGAAATTATTCAGCATATTACACAGAAAGATAGTTGTTAGTTATGATTGTTACAACGATTGTTACTGCGTTCATTTATGACAGCTGGGGTAGGATCTGTAGACACCCTTATACTGTGCCCCTACACATCCCTACCCAACTAGGGTAGGGATGAACTACTTGAAACCCCCCCCCCCCCCCCCCCCCCCACACACACACACACCCCTGGGTAGCTACATATGCCATATCATCAAAAGTGTTAAAAGATATATATACTGAAAAACTCTGGCACAAAAGGAGGAGCTATCAGGAGTCTCTGTGAATTAGGATTCTGTATGTGACCAACCTTTACCTACTCAAGAAGAGTGTGAGTAATCTAAGTGACCTTATTATTAGACTATACATATTGCGGGCAATAGAGGAACCATTGGATGTTTATGTATGTTGTTTTATGTTTTCTTTGGTCATTGTTTGGTCAGTGGTTTGCTGACCCTGTTACATTTTCCTGTAAAATTGAAAATTTTTCAATAAACTATGTCATAATTTATATATATATATATATATATATATACACATATATATATATATATATATATATATATATATATATATATAGAATAAAGCAGGAAGACGGCACTCCAATAAAGTGAATAGGTGCAGGTTTATTCACCCGTATACGTACAGCGACGTTTCGACTCAAAGCTGAGTCTTTTTCTCTTTTTTATATATATATCAGAATGCAAAAAGATGCAGTTTCACAGAGTATCCTCCAGCACATCCAGAAGAGTATAAAATAGGCTATGATGGGCAATATAAGAAAATGCCAACATTCACTTAAAAAGGAGGTGTCAGTTTCCCTCATGCGTCTTCTCTACTAAATTCTATACTTGTATTTCCCATGACATGAATATCTTCAGGCATTCTGTGGTTCTTCCTATGACTAATAAATTGACAGCTGGATGTTACCAATGCACTGGTCAATACAGCACATAACTACACACGAAAACTGTTCAATACATTTCCAGGAGCTACAACAAAGAAACACCACAATGCAGAGTTCTAGGAAAAGAAGCTTCAGAAATGTTATTTTATGGGAAATGCAAGTACTTACTAAAACCTGAGCAGATAGTCTTTATAGATTGGTCTGTTTGTTTTGTCCAGAAACAGTACCAGTCTTGTTAATGTATTGTATTTACTATGGGGCTGAACTGCAATATCAGACATGGCTTAGTGGCGCAAAAGGTGTATTGTGAAGCCCCAGGGTCCCAGTGCAAAAATCTGTAAAAAGTCCTCCAGCTACAATGCCTCTTCATGGAACAGAATGGCCTCCGGGCTGGGTTTCCACATATGTGTTTAGAATGCGATCTGAATGCGGTGAAAACTGCACCCCAATTTCTCTTCAGCAGCCTCAGAAACCAGGGCCCAGGTGAGACGGCTACCTCTCCACCCCCTTTAAGGAATATAACAAAAATCTACAAAAAGTTGTCTATGATTTCAGACAAGCTATTTAAAGGGAACCTATCATCATTTTCATGCTGCCTGAACCATGAGTGATCAGGGCGGTTCCTACCCGACCAACCTTGACTGAGTCGTACAGGGAGAGATCCATCAATCAAGGCTGGTGGGGTGAAGTGTGGCTGCCGAAGATTGCCCAGATAATTCATGGTCTGGACAACATAAAAGTAATGAAAGGTGTCCTTTAAGGGCTTGTGGATAAGTCCCCTGCTCTGACTCCAAACCTGTATGGAGGATTTACTGTTTTACTCTCTGTATATACCTCTGATGGTGGGGTATGCATCCCAAATATAGCCCCAAAAGATAGAATGGTTGTGAACAGCATAATACAAGAACTCTTTATTCTTTATAAACATACCAATAAATCTAGGTTCACATATGCATTGTCTTCCATCCCATTCCATTCATCCTTTACATCATCGGAGCAGAAGAATGAAAAAAAAAAAAAGTCAACAAATCCACTGCATACCAGACACCAATGGCGCCCAATGGAACCCATAAACTTTATTGGACTCTGGGATTCCGGCATGGTGTCCATCATTTGACCAGGCCAAAAAATTCTGCATGCTGGGTTATTTTGTCTTGTCTTTTAGAAGGAATATGTGACGGAGCCTCCCACGTAGATGTGAACCAAGCCTACGTAAACTCATGGCCACAGATAATGCAAAACAAAGTTGTAGTGGATGATTTTATGTTCAGGGGCCTCCGGGGAACAGGGCTGCTTCAATTTTCATGTGTTAAACTTTTCCGTTTATTGACAATGATCCCCCAGCATTGAGCTGGAGCTATAAAAGTCATCATCAAAGTGGCGTTGAAGTGCACTTAATGACTCGGGTGCACAGCTATGGGACGCACTTCACACAGTTTTTACAGCTCAATTTTCCCTGATAGCTGCTCTCTCTCTGGTTGATTAAACTCGCAGACACCAGCCATACGCGTCAGCTTCACTTTGTTTTACACTACTAGGGTGGGGGATGTTCATTAGCTTCAGCAACAAAAGACAATTGCTGAATGATTTAGGATTATTTCAATATAATGCAACATAGTTACATGGTGGGATGTGCCGAGCCTATCCTGTGGCAGAAGGGGAAATAAAAAGAAATCCACAATAGCATTGTATATATTGATAGTGACACAATCACTTGTACAATAAATCTCTTGTACAATAAACCCCTAAATGGTATATTGATTCTAAAAGTGCATGTATGGAAAAAAGGAGGAGGCATTAAAGGGGTTTATCCCAAGATTATAACTTACCCGCAGGACAATTTATAAGTATCTGATCATTGGCGGTCTTACCAGCAGTCATGAGAATATCGGTCTCCTATGTGAATGAAGAATGTGCCTGCCCACCTGTGCTTCATTTACTCACCATGGCACTGCGGAAAATAGGTGATCTACAAAACATGGCAATCTGCAATCCCATTGTAACTGGAGTGATGGTTGAGTATGCATGCAGCCACTCCATTAACTAGACAGGGGACCTCTGCTCTTGTGACTGGTGAATATCTCAGCAGAAGACGATCAGGTACTTATCACCTATGCCATGGGTCTCCAAACTGCGGCCCTCCAGCCGTTGCAAAACCACAATTCCCATCATACCTGGACAACTAAAGCTTTGGATTTGGCTGTCCAAGCATGATGGGAAATGTAGTATTGCTACTGCTGGAGGGCCGCAGTTTGGAAACCCATGACCTATACTATAGACAAGTGATATGTTATATTATATATTTTGGGATAACCTCTTTAACTGCATGGTGGCTCAGTGATTAGTCTTGTGACCATAGGGTCTAACCATAGGCATAATCTGTGTAGTAGTAGTAGTATGTTTAAAGGGGTTGTCCGGCGATAAAAAATTATTCACAGAATAACACACATTACAAAGTTATACAACTTTGTAATGTATGTTATGTCTGTGAATGGCCCCCTTCCCCGTGTTTCCCCCCACCCACGCTAGACCCGGAAGTGTGGTGCATTATACTCACCGCATCTCGTGTTGTCCACGGTCTCCGATCCTCAGCAGTGACGTCTTCTTCGGGAGGCCGGCGGCCACGTCATCAGCCGCTCAGCCGCGATTGGCTGAGCACAGTTATGCTCAGCCAATCGCGGCTGAGCTTCGGATGACGCTGCAGAGGGCGGCCTGCACTCGGGAAGATGCGCCGGCCTCCCGAAGAAGACGTCACTGTTGAGGATCGGAGACCGTGGCCGGCACGTGACAGGTAATGTATAGCGCACCACACTTCCGGGTACACGGGTGGGGGTGGTGGGACACGGGGAAGGGGGCCATTCACAGACATAACATACATTACAAAGTTGTATAACTTTGTAATGTGTGTTATTCTGTGAATAATTTTTTATCGCCGGACAACCCCTTTAAGTAAAGTAAATAATATAGAAATAGTATAAGTAAATAGGGTCCCCTCCAGTCTATTGTTTCATTTGTCCATGAGTGTGCTGTAAAACATAACTCTAAATGCTGTGCAGAAAATGATGCAACACTGCAATGAAACAACGCATTCACATTGCATTACTGCATGTGTGAGCACAGTGTTGGCTGCATTTCTAGCAGTTGCAGTAGAGCACAGCTATGACCAGTGACAGCAGCTTAGACGCAATGTTTCAAGATGACCTTAAAATCTACTTTTGATCCAAACTGCTGTATAAACAATCCCCCCGTGCTTTATAATAAAGTTCTGCTACCTTAGGTCAGTGCATCAACAGATTTCAATGACCATAAGTACAGAATCATTTCAAAGTACAGAAACTAAACGAGGAGATAGAGAACATTTTATTAAATTACTACCATACATAGAAAATGAGCCATGGTACAGATAGTTCTAGAGATTCACCTTAAAACGAACCTCCAGCTATAAGAAAAAAATAAAACTCTGTAGTGCTTAATATAATCTGTAACTGTACAAAGTCGTTCATTAGCAGTCCTTCTTTCTGAGCTCCAGCAGCAGTCACCAGACATAAGCTCTGTCTCCTAGCCAGCCTGAAGGACTGCAGAACGTGATTTTTCATTTATAACGTCTCATTTCAAAGAGGTTTTCCCTTATTTTTATTTACTTTGCATAGGGGACCCTGTGTGCTGCAAAAATAAAAATTACAGCATACTCACCTGCCCCAATTCCCTGTTGCTGTCATGTCAACTCTAAAGGAAATGCCCCCTAAGCTATCACTGGCTGCATCTGTGACCCACCTCACACAGTGATTGGCTAAGCAGGCAGCATTTACTGCAAGTTTCTCATATAAATCTTTTAGGATTAACCTATCCTGTGTAAGTATACATGGACTCCTAAGCCCAGAATGAACAGATGATTCATGAGTAAATTAAAAGTTCTACACCTTGTTTTCCCACTAAATTATACATCAAACTGCAGGGCCCCTTCTGGTGGCAGATCAGACTGCACCACAGGTTCCCTTTACATGAGTTTATATTTGCTTTCCCCTACTCAGCCCATATGTTGAGTGGGGAATTAGGCTGGGTTCACACTTTACTTTAGTTAGTATTGGTCAGGAGTGGGCCCAAGACACAGAAAAAGGTGCTAGAGTTGTTGTTTTTTTTCTGGTTAGTATACTACACCCATGTCACCTACCACTCCTATTATTTACATTATTTATTCAACCACATGTAAAATTTGTCCTGTTTATATCAATAGATTTGGTCTTATAGTGGGAATACTAATAACGGTGATAGCCCAGACGCCTCTCCCCTTCACACCTTATTACAGCATGGCCTGGCAGAGCTTACAGTCATGCTCATTATCCGCAATCGCTGCACGCCTGGAATGTGTGCTAATCCCACTTTCACATATTAATATCTGCTTGTTTCTGTTTTGACCAGACTGGCATAGTCTTCGGTACAATCCTATTAGCGATAGCGTATGCCCTGACAGCGCCAGCTGGGAAGGTGAACGCCAGGCTCTCTAATCACCCCGTTACCTGGGAAACCTCACTGACTTCTCCCTTTACTGCTCGACTTGCAGCTGCCGATAAAGAAATACGGGAACATTACATTTCACATTAGACCCCTGGTCAGGAGACAGCACGTGTTGTGGTTTCAGTCTACATTCACTAGTATAGTCACTATAAATCCTTTGGAGGTATTCAGCATTTAAACGGCTCTTACACATGAGATAGCTGTCAGCCAAATAGCCATCTCTCCCAGCTCCTACAGAAACAGACGCGCTCAGATGATCCAGACGTGATTGTTTTCTTCCACTATAGAGAGGGCAGACATCCCTTACAGAGCTTTTCTCCTAAGGGATAAAGGATAGTGTCTGGCTGCCCCCGCAGGCGGATTGTAAGACAACTGCAACAAAACTTCTGATTTCAGATGGCATTTAGCTAATGTGTATAGTCAGTATACCTTTCATTTCTAAAGTTTCTTACACACCTGCATAGTTTTGTTAGATTAACCCTTCAGTTTGTTGACAGGGTCATTTTTAACCCTCCAAGAGCCCCTCCATTGTGGACAGATATTTCTCATTCTCTCCATTTCAGAGCGGCAGTCTGCCAGTAGTGCACACACAGGACTTCCCTTCTCTTACTTGTCTGGACCATCACAGCAGAACACATACACCTTGCTATACTATGCTGAAGTGCTGATGAAGTTGCACTGGACTGAACCACTGGCACTATGTCCGGGTAGCCCCTCCCGCAGCTCCCTGCGCTTGCCAACAGTGCTTGTAATAGCACAGGCAGCGAGCGGGGAACGAAGAGCAAGTGGGCACTGACCTGACAGGTTGGCACTCGCTTGCGCCTAAATATTGGGCTGTCTAATATGGCCCTAATGCTCCGACACTGCAAGGTAGGATGTAAGCAGATTAGAGATGAGTGAACCAGGTTCGGGTTCGAGTCGATCCGAACCCGAACGTTCAGTATTTGATTAGCGGGGGCTGCTGAACTTGGATAAAGCTCTAAGGTTGTCTGGAAAACATGGATACAGCCAATGACTATATCCATGTTTTCCACATAGCCTTAGGGCTTTATCCAAGTTCAGCAGCCACCACTAATCAAATGCCGAAAGTTCGGGTTCGGATGGTAGTGGTAATGCAGCTGGATGTTGTGCTGCAAACGATTTTCTGTCATGTTACCCTTGCTTTGAAGTACAGACATAGATAGGTCACAGCACATTAGACAGCGGTGTCTATAAAAGCTGTTACATAACACAAATGAACAGAGACAAATCAAAAGCAAAAAGAAAACAAAACACATAAATGGCTGTTCTGAGCGCAGTGTAAAAACTGGCAATACAGCATAATAACATAGAAAATGGGCAGAAAAGGATCATCTGACTTATTCAGTCTGTGATGGCCTTATATTACTCGATTTTTCAAGGTCCTCATAGATATAATGGAGTGATAATACTACTACTGAAGTCGATTATAGGAAATGTATCACCTAGAACCTGAACAGCAATTAGTGACATGCTTTACAGCAAGCCTCATGGACATAGACACAATGAACATCTCCTATTCTTTATATGGGACATATTTGTAAGCATTTTCTATTGTGTTTGCTAACTACTTGTGTCACCTTCCGCTGTACACATCACTTGCTAGCTACCCCTTCCTTATCAGCACTTGACACATTCGCGCTGGATGAGGTAACAATATCACAGATGAATTCTGTTTTGGAAACCCATTCATCAGCATCATACTGTAATTTGTGGAGTGTGGATGAAATTTTAACATGTAGGTATATTTTAAACCATTAGTTATATGTTTTTTTTCCCTATAGGTGCCAGTGTAAGCAGTGCCCAAAGTGTTATAACATATGGAGAAGAAGTCAATGGGGAGACTGAAAGTGATGTTGTTGACCAAAGCAGAATACAGCTATTCTTTCTTAAGGCCGCATTGCACAAAGCGAGTATTAGCCATATTTGGCCGATTATTGGCCATTACTCCCTATATCTGCTTTGTGCAATAAAAGGCTGACATGCATGATGTCGGCTGATCGTTGTCTTTCAATATGTTGAAAGACAAACGACCACAATAGCAACAATCTGCTGCCGTCGCCCTGTGTAATAGGAGCAGAGGCAGCAGACCACCGCTATCCTCTATGGGCTGCCCGGACAATCTAACAATTGCCCCGGCAGTACCTCTTGCCCCCCCCGCTCACTGTTGGCATGTGTAATAGTGCCGGCAGCGGGCAGGGGAACGAGGAGCAAGCGATTGTTGACCTGACAGGTCGGAGGTCACTCGCGTTGAAGTTCGGGCCGTGTAATAGGGGCTTTAGCGGTCCTCTACAAAATGGAAGCCATGACTAATAACTTTGAAGCCTACTAAGAATCACAGTACTTTCGGCTTATGTAACAATCACATATAGAAAATATAATATTGCATTCATCTGCCAATGTTTTTTGTTACCGTTGAACAAGTAGAAATGTGTTTTTTCCTAGAGGGTTACATAAAGCTTTGCATTCATTAAAATCCAGTATGAGACACATATTCACAATACATGGAAGAGCACTGCGGGGTGTCTACAAATATGGCACATATTATTCCGGTCATAAACTTTATTCTATTGTGGTAACAAAGGCCCAAGGCTGCAACAAGGCAAAGAAAATGAATTAATGCGGCTAGTTAGCTCTGCATGCGGGAGTATGGATTGAAGCAGGGGAACTGATGGAATCCTTGCAGCTGAAAATCTGTCCGCCTTGCATTCTAACCTAAGTGAAGACGTGGGCTTTTACGTCAATGCTGTGTGACTTAACCTGACAAATGGCAGGAGAACAATGAGGACCGTGCTGAGCCAAGCTCTTTTTTTATTTCCATGAGCCCTTGGGACTAGAAAGCAAAAATGAGTGTCTGATCTCTGGAGGGGAGCGCGGCGCTGTCTGCGTATTGGGACGCACACATGTAATGAATGATAATGCCCTAACCTTGGGACAGTGAATGCTGTCCTCTCCACCTGAGGGGCTGCTAATGACGCAAGTGAAGACAGAAAAAAAAATCTAAGATAGAGGGAAAGTGACGGCTTTGCTTTTAATGGCGTCCTTGGGGGGGGGGGGACAGATCCTGTTACTGTGACAGTAAAGCGTGATAACTTTCGGCGGCTATCTCCACACTTCATGAGTGCAGAGATAAGTTAAGGTGCCCTTTATGAGGAAAACAGGTTTTGTCTACGTCAGAAGCAGTCAGCCATGCAGACACTGCTATATCAGTTTCAGGAGCTATTATAAAACAGATGCTGGAGCGGATAAGGGATAACAGCATCCTCCATTATCATTTCTAGGCAAATGAAATTCACAACCGTACAAGAACTTTTTTTTATCTTCCTCCACTATGTGATTTCTTTTTTAAAATTAACCCTAAATCTAATATATATATATATATATATATATATATATATATATATATATATATATATAGAACCTTCTGTGATAATTCACTGCATTATATATCTTTACAGGGCTTGGGTACAGAGCCCCAAATGCTCGGAGGCATAGATGTAAGATATCATGTTAGCTTTGAAGCTTCTTACACAAGGCTATACATTGGACTCAATAATGGGCTTATACTTTAAAAAAAAAATGATTTACCTATCCTTTACATCTTTAAAGGAGAAATCCGGCAATATATTTTTTTTTTATTTAAGTATTGTATTGTCCCCCAAAAATTATACAAATTACCAATATACACTTATTATGGAAAATGCTTATAAAGTGCTTTTTCCCTGCACTTTCTACTGCATCAAGGCTTCACTTCCTGGATAACATGGTGATGTCACGACCCGACTCCCAGAGCTGTGCGGGCTGTGGCTGCTGGAGAGGATGATGGTAGAGGGATGCTCAGTGTCCCTCCAGTGCCCTGTGTCCCTCAGTGTCCCCCTGCCATCATCCTCTCCAGCAGCCACAGCCCGCACAGCTCTAGGAGTCGGGTCGTGACATCACCATTTTATCCAGGAAGTGAAGCTTTGATGCAGTAGTAAATGCAGGGAAAAAAGCACTTTATAAGCATTTCCTGTAATAAGTGTATATTGGTGATTTGTATAACTTTTGGGGGCAATACAATACTTTAATAAAAAATTTTGCCGGACTTCTCCTTTAAGTGAATGGAGCAGCAATGTGCATGCTACACTCCACTTATTCACCTTAGAATAGCTGAAGATAGGCTGCCACAGTGCTTATCCAAAAGTAAACGAGTAGGTTCACCTCTCAACTATAATTATGCTCATTCAATAATTGTGGTTCTTACCTTGTAAAGAAAGTGTCTTATAGGATCCGGAGTGGTGCAAACAAAGTCCAGGAGCTTGCTGGACATTCAGTACATCAGTCCAATATAAAATTTTCCGTAGCACTCAAGCTCGTAAAATCATGATCCTTTATTTTTCACGAACACAAATACATCCAAAAGATACACAAGGAGTGAGCAGCGTTTCAACGTGACCGTCTTTTTCACAGCTTATACACCAAATACATAAAAAGCTCATATATATATATATATATATATATATATATATATATATATATATATCAAAAAGTAAAAACAAAAAGGAAGTTGACCACTTACCCCCTCCTCCAACTGAGCGTCTAGGTGAATGTAATGCGCATGTGTCAAATCAAATCAAGACGCGCTTGTAACACCTGTATGCAGACGCTGTGGTGGTGGGGTTAGGTGATCCTCCTAGTGGATGAACATAAACATTACACACTGCATTAAAGACAGAAAAACACACGGAGATAAGTATTATCATAATCTGATTTCACATTATAATTTAGCTAATAAATATACATCAAATCTGTTTTATAGTTGAGTCCTTTGGGGAAGCGAGTGTCCATATTCAGTATCCAGAAGGCTTCTCGGTTGAGAACCTTCTGTGACCAGTTCCCTCCTCTGCAATCTTTATAAACTTTTTCCAAACCAAAAAATGAAAAATATTGCAAGTCGCCATTATGCACAGTTATAAAATGTTTTGCTGCACCTGATACATTTTCGCCTTTACGGCTAATATCATAAATATGTTCCGCGATGCGGGTTTTTAATCTTCTTGTAGTACAGCCTACATATGATTTACTGCAAAAAGAACATGAAATAACGTAAATCACATGGTCTGTATTACAGTTTAAAAAGGACTTAATACAAAAACTCTGTCGGACGATAGCCGTTTAGCTCTATCTAGCATCCAGGGGGCGTATTTCCTTTTCCGTAATCTCTCATCTATTCTTTTGACCTCTCTAGCATAGTCCTCTTCTCTGGAGCATGCTCTTTTTGTCCTGAGATACTCTCCTTTTGGAATTGCAGAAATCATATGTTTAGGGTGACAGCTAGTGGCCTCCAGAATGCTGTTGCAAGCGATCGACTTCCTGTATATAGAAGTTATAACCGTACCATTTGCCACATCTCCCGTGAGAGTAAGATCAAGGAAGTCGACCGTCTCCAACAGACTTGTACTGGTAAACCTAATATTATAGTTGTTCCCATTGATGTATTCAATGAAATCCTCTATGGGCGGTACATTGCGATCCCAAATGAACAGGAGATCGTCAATGTACCGTTCATACCACACAATACATTCTTTGAACGGATTTTCATCCCCAAAGAGGAACATGTCCTCCCACCACGACATGTATAAATTTGCAAGCGTGGGGGAGAAGCACAACCCCATCGGGGCTCCAGTAACCTGGAAGAAGTATTCCCCTTCAAATAAAAAATAATTATTTTTAAGGAGGTAATTCACAGCTGACAAAATAATTCATTAATTTCATTAGAGTATAAATTTGCTTTCTTGAGATGATTTTCACCTGTTTCATACATTATTAGACATAAATAAATTTACAAGGCTACTAACGGTGAAAAGACATTTTTTTGAAAATGAGGCCAATAGAGGTGAGAATATACAACAACCTCATAATAGAGAAGATGTACCTATTATGGCTATATGTGATTTTAATGAACAGATGATAGTGTCACATTTAAAAGATCATCAGTCTGAATGTAATAATGATTTTTCCTCCGCAGCTCCTTTACCATCCCGAGTCAAAAGTAATCCTGGGTTTTACCCCAAAAAATCGAGGGTACCCGCCCTCGATATTTTTCAGTATGCAGTAGAGAAAGAACTTAGATCCTTATGCGACCTTGCCCCCAAGAATAATGCGCTTTCCCATATGTCCAAAGTCCTATCTGAACTAAATACAAGCAGATTAATTGTCAGAAAGGCGGACAAAGGGGGGGCAGTGGTCGTGATGGATCTTGACCTCTATCTGCAACAAGCATACGTGACAATCATACATATAGAAAGATAGATCAAAACCCGGAGAAAATATGTAAAGCGTCACTACAGAGGCTGCTCCAGGAGGGCAGGGGTCTGGGTATCCTCACTGAAAATGATTGTAAATTTCTGATGGTTGAGGACCCTATAACCCCTGCCTTCCATGGACTGCCAAAGGTCCACAAAGCCATATTAGATCTCTAATTTCAAGTATAGGCTCACTTTCTGAGAAAATCAGCATTTGGGTAGATGAACTGTTACAACCCATAGTCAAGAACTGAGTAGCCTACCTGAAAGACAGTAAGGAGGTTCTGAAATCAATGTGCAATCTGAAATGGAAAAAATCATACAGGTGGTTTTCATGCAATGTAGTGGGTCTTTACTCATGTATTCCTCATGACTTAGCATTAGTCTCGCTTGAATATCATCTCAAGAAAGCAAATTTATACTCTAATGAAATTAATGAATTTATTTTGTCAGCTGTGAATTACCTCCTTAAAAATAATTATTTTCTATTTGAAGGTGAATACTTCTTCCAGCTTACTGGAGCCCCAATGGGGTCGTGCTTCTCCCCCACGCTTGCAAATTTATACATGTTGTGGTGGGAGGACATGTTCCTCTTTGGGGATGAAAATCCGTTCAAAGAATGTATTGTGTGGTATGGACGGTACATTGACGATCTCCTGTTCATTTGGGATCGCAATGTACCGCCCATAGAGGACAACTATAATATTAGGTTTACCAGTACAAGTCTGTTGGAGACGGTCGACTTCCTTGATCTTACTCTCACGGGAGATGTGGCGAATGGTACGGTTATAACTTCTATATACAGGAAGTCGATCGCTTGCAACAGCATTCTGGAGGCCACTAGCTGTCACCCTAAACATGTGATTTCTGCAATTCCAAAAGGAGAGTATCTCAGGACAAAAAGAGCATGCTCCAGAGAAGAGGACTATGCTAGAGAGGTCAAAAGAATAGATGAGAGATTACGGAAAAGGAAATACGCCCCCTGGATGCTAGATAGAGCTAAACGGCTATCGGCCGACAGGGATCGTTGGTCTCTACTGTTTTCTTCAAACACCCATGGAGACAACAGTGGAGATGATAGATCCAATAGAAGAATAACCTTCAGTACACCGTATAGTCTACAATTTTCTGAAATAAAAAGGATTTTTAATAAACATTTACCAATCCTGTATCAAGATGAGAAATTAAGTAAGATCTTGGAAGGAGGGTGTGATGTAGTTGCGAGAAAGGGGATTACGATTGGTAACATCATTTCCCCCACAGTACCAAAACATAATGTGAACAAGGGCAAAACATGGTTGTCCCAGAAGGGTTTCTTCCCATGTGGAGGACCCCGGTGTAATATATGCAAATATGCAAAAAGGACAGTTAATTTTAATATAGACGACCAAAAAAAGTTTTTGTATTAAGTCCTTTTTAAACTGTAATACAGACCATGTGATTTACGTTATTTCATGTTCTTTTTGCAGTAAATCATATGTAGGCTGTACTACAAGAAGATTAAAAACCTGCATCGCGGAACATATTTATGATATTAGCCGTAAAGGCGAAAATGTATCAGGTGCAGCAAAACATTTTATAACTGTGCATAATGGCGACTTGCAATATTTTTCATTTTTTGGTTTGGAAAAAGTTTATAAAGATTGCAGAGGAGGGAACTGGTCACAGAAGGTTCTCAACCGAGAAGCCTTCTGGATACTGAATATGGACACTCGCTTCCCCAAAGGACTCAACTATAAAACAGATTTGATGTATATTTATTAGCTAAATTATAATGTGAAATCAGATTATGATAATACTTATCTCTGTGTGTTTTTCTGTCTTTAACCCCTTAAGGACAGAGCCTGAAATGGCCTTAATGACAGAGACAAATTTTATGAATATGACCAGTGTCACTTTAGTCATTAATAACTTCGGGATGCTTTTACCTATCCGGCTGATTCTGAGATTGTTTTCTCGTGACATATTGTACTTTACATTTCTGGTAAATTGGAGTCGATACTCATAACAAATCTTTATGAAAAAAACCCAAATAATGTGAAAAAATGTGAAAAAATGCATTTTTCCAACTTTGAAACTTTTTTGCGTATACAGAAAGTGGTTATACCACATAAATTATATATTAAATAGCATTAGCAACATGTCTACTTTATGTTGGCGGCATTTATTAAACTATCTTTCATTTTTTTTAGACGATAGGAAGCTTAAAACATTAGCAGCAAATTTCCAAATTTTCAGTAAAATTTCAAAATCAGATATTTTTAGGGACCTGTTCAGGTTTAAAGTGTATTTGAGGGGCCTGTATGTTAGAAAGCCCCACAAAGCACCCCATTTCAGAAACTGCACCCCCCAAACTCTGCAAAAGCATATCCAGAAAGTGTTTTAACCCTTTAGGGGAGTCACAGAAATAAAAGCTAAGTGTGTAAGGAATTTGAAAATTTTAATTTTCTGTGCAGAGATTTTATTGTAATCCAATATTTTTCATAATTATAAACCTATTACCAGAGAAATGCACCCCAATAATTATTGCCCCGTTTCTGCAGTTTATAGAAATACCCCATATGTGGCCCTATTGCGCTATTTGACGCAACCACAAGCCTCAGATATAAGGGAGCGCCTAGTGAATTTCAACGCCTCCGTTATATTTGGTCATTTTTGACTGTACCACTTCAGGTTGGCAGAGGCAAAAACACCCCTAAAGTGACACCATTTAGAAAACTACACCCCTCAAGGAATGTAACAAGGGGTGCGGTGAGCATCTGGACCCCACAGGTGCTTCACAGATTTTCCGAACAATATGGCGTGAAAAAAGAAAAATTTATTTTTTACACTAAAACGTTGTTCTAGCCTTCAATTTTTCATTTTCTTAAAGGGATAAGAGGCAAAAAAAGACAAAAAATGTGTAGCGCAGTTTCTCCCGAGTACAGAAATACCCCACATGTGGCGATAGAGTGCCAAGGGGGCGCAGGACGAGCCTCCAAAGGGAAGGAGCGCCAATTGGCTTTTGGAAGCTGAATTTCACTGAAAAGGATTTCAAGGGCCATGTCGCATTTACAGAGCCCTCGTGCTGCCAAGACACTGGAAACCCCCCACAAGTGATTCCATTCTGGAAACTACACCCCTCACGGAATCTAACAAGGGGTGCAGTGAGCATATGGACCCCACTGGTGACGGGCACAAATGTGGAACAATGTGACGTGAAAGGGAAAAATTTCATTTTTTCACTTTCATGGCACAAATGTGCCCGTCATCAAGGGGTCCATATCCTCACTGCACCCCTTGTTAGATTCCTTGAGGGGTGTAGTTTCCAGAATGGGGTCACTTGTGGGGGGTTTCCAGTGTTTTGGCAGCACGAGGGCTCTGTAAATGCGACATGGCGTTCATCATCCATTCCAGCCAAATCCAACCTCCAAAATCCAAATGGCGCTCCTTCCCTTCGGAGGCTTGCCCTGCGCCCACATGGCGCTTTATGTCCACATGTGGGGTATTTACGGACTCGGGGGAAATTGCTCTACACATATTGTGTGTTTTTTTCTCTTTTAACCCCTTGTGAAAATGATAAATTCAAGGCTAAACCAACATTATAGTGTAAAAAATGTAATATTTCATTTTCACGCCACATTGTTCCACATTTGTGCCCGTCACCAGTGGGGTCCATATGCTCACTACACCCCTTGTTACATTCCTTGAGGGGTGTAGTTTCCATAATGGGGTCACTTGTGGGGGGTTTCAACTGTCTTGGCAACACAGGGGCCTTTTGAATGCAACATGGCCCCTCGAAATCCATTCCATCCAAATCCAGCCTTCAAAAACCAAATGGCGCTTCTTCCCTTTGGAGGCTTACCCTGCACCCGCATGGCGCTTTATGTCCACATGTGGGGTATTTCCGTACTCAGGGGAAATTGCTCTACACATTAAATGTTTTTTTTTATCTTTTAACCCCTTGTGAAAATGAAAAAACATGACAAGATTAATGATTTAGAGTAAAAATTTTACAAAAATTACACTAAATGTTGGTCTAGCCTTGATTTTTTTCCATTTCCACAAGGGGTTAAAAAAGAAAATGAACACAAAACGTGTAGGGTAGTGTCCCCTGAGTACGAAAATACCCCACATGTGGGCATAATGTGCCATATGGGCACAGGGCAAGTCACCAAAGGGACAGAGCGCCATTTAGAGGCTGGAATGGAGGATGGAGGCCATGTCGCAATTACAAAGCTCCTGTGCTGCCAGAACAGTAGAAACCCCCGACAAGTGACCCCATTCTGGAAACTACACCCCATAAGGAATCTAACAAGGGGTGCAGTGAGCATATGGACCCCACTGGTGACGGGCACTTACGTAGAACATGTGCCGAGAAAATAAAAAATACAATTTTTTTCATTTTCACGTCCCAAATGTGGCCGTCACCAGGGGGCCATATCCCCGCTGCCCCCCTTGTTAGATTCCTTATGGGGTGTAGTTTCCAGAATGGGGTCACTTGTGGGGGGTTTCTACTGTCCTGGCCGCACAGAGGCTTTGTAATTGCATCATGGCATCCTCTAATGGGAATGGCGGCCATACCTATTTAGCTGGGGAAAAGGGACAATTCTAATTTATTTGGGGGTATTAGGCCAATTATTAGATTATAAGGTTGAGAATGACAGGTGTCCATCAAACTCAACCTGTGTTGATCCAGAGGAAGGCAAAAACCCTCGTAAGGCAGACGACAGTAGCCTCATCACAGGGGAAAAATTCCTTCCCGACTCCATAATGGCGATTAGAATAATCCCCGGACCAACGTGACCCCTAAAATAGGAATAAGGGACAGAATTTAGATAATGTAGAACCCCAGTGACGTGTGGTGCGCCTTGAAGCGATCCAGTATGCAGAGGCCCGGGGTGATCAGGACAGGCGTCACACTGGAAAATGTTGTCCTTCCTGATCCCCCTGTTACGCCACACTCTCCACTTCTTCTGGGGTCTCCCTTTCTCCAGTGTGGGGGACGTCACCTGGAAAATGTTGCCCTGGTGCGATACGGGGTCCTTCATATCCAGAAGCGCTGGGTCCGCTCCATGGCTGCTAAATATTAGGGCTCTATTACTACTTCTGATATGTTCGGATCGTGCCGCAAGCTACAGTAGCTCGGGCAGCGAGGGACCAGAAGAGGGGGTGCTGGGATAAAAGTTATCCCCGTACAGGTGGTAACCTTTATCCAGCAGTGGGAAGATCAGTTCCCGGACGATGTCCCCACTAACTCCGAGGATGGGGGGGGGGGAGTGGGCATCTGGGGGCTGGATTCGGGTGTCCCTTCCTACATACACTCTAAGGGTACGTGCACACTGCGGAATCGCAACAGATAACCCTTCGTGCATTCCGCAGCTGGCACCCACCGGCGGACTGATGCAGGCGCACGTCTCCACACGTGTCATAGACTCCATTCTATGCACGGGCGGATTCCGCTCTCCGTCCAATGTGTTCATTCTTTGGATGGACGACGGATTCCGCCCGTGCATAGAATGGAGTCTATGACACGGGTGGAGACATGCGCCCGCATCAGTCCGCCGGTGGGTGCCAGCTGCGGAATGCACAAAGGGTTATCCTTCGCCATTCCGCAGTGTGCACGTACCCTGGATCTGTAAGTGTACCCAGAGGTACGCTCACACAGTTTGTAGAATTTCACACCATACCGTCATCTCTTATTGGGACGGTACTGGCGGAAAAGACGTGTCTGGGGGGCAGCGTACGCTATGCTACCCCCCAGACACGTCACAGGATGATGAGGATGAATGGAGGAAAGAACGATCCCCCCCATTCATCCTCACTGGCTGTTTCGGTGTCGGAGGTAATAATAACGTATCCCTCTGACGCCGAAAACACCCTGGGGGCCGTCTTTATACGGGGATTGGTATATGGGGTATATAGTGGTGTAGTGTCAAACTTTATTCAATGTAGTGTGGTGTAATGTAGTGTTTTTTACGTGTTTTTTTACAGTAAGTATAAAAAAAAAACCTACGCCAACAAAGGAGTTGCTGCTAAATGCCGCACTTATGTGCGGCACTTATAAGCAGACCGTGGCAGTAGGATATAGAAAAAAAAACACCCTACGCCAAAAAGGAGGAGTTGCTGATTAGCAGCGCACTTTCGTGCGATGCTGATCAACACTCAGCGGCGATAGGGTGCGGAAAATAGAAAAAAAAAAATTTGAAAAAAAAAAAAAAAAAAAATTCTACATTCTGAATATCCCTGTAGCTGCTGATAAGTGTATTACACATATCAGCCGCTAGGGGGCAGCAGAGCGCAAAATACGGAAAGAGCCGACGCTGGAGCCGAAAATAGCCGAGAGAAGCCGAACGTGACGTCACGGAAGAAGCCGAAGACCCGAACGAAGACGAGAACGCCGCGAACCCGGAAGACGCCGATCAGGAGCCCGGGACAGGTGAGTAATGTACAAATACCTGCTCTGGACCCCTCGGCTACCTAGCTGAGGGGTCCAGGGCAGGTATTTACTATTTTGTGGGACTCTGATCGCCGTGCCACCGGCCCGATCGCCGTGAACGGCCGGCCGGCCGTTCACGGCGATCGGGCCGGTGGCACGGCGATCACCATTACTTTTTACAGTAATGGCGGTCGGTGCCGTCCTCGGACAGCACCGACCGCCATTTTTTTCCGGGTCATCGGGTCGCCGATGACCCGGAAAGGTTCCGATCGCCGCTATTGGCTGATCTGAATTGATCAGCCTATAGCAGCGATCGTAAGCACGGGGGGTGTTAACCACCCCCCGTGCCGTGAAGCTAAGATGGCCTGCTATGATTTATAGCAGGCCATCTTACCCGACCGCTGTGTGTGAACACGCAGCGATCGGGGAAACATCGGGCGTAAATTTACGCCCTGATGCGCCAAGTACCAGGGCGCGAGGGCGTAAGTTTACGCCCGATGTCGTTAAGGGGTTAATGCAGTGTGTAATGTTTATGTTCATCCACTAGGAGGATCACCTAACCCCACCACCACAGCGTCTGCATACAGGTGTTACAAGCGCGTCTTGATTTGATTTGACACATGCGCATTCCATTCACCTAGACGCTCAGTTGGAAGAGGGGGTAAGTGGTCAACTTCCTTTTTGTTTTTACTTTTTCATATATATATGAGCTTTTTATGTATTTGGTGTATAAGCTGTGAAAAAGACGGTCACGTTGAAACGCGTTGCTGCACACTCCTTGTGTATCTTTTGGATGTATTTGTGTTCAGGAAAAATAAAGGATCATGATTTTACGAGCTTGAGTGCTACGGAAACTTTTATATTGGACTGATGCCACAGTGCTTGGCTATTGTCAGCAGTCCCATAATGAATGAATGAAGCAGCAGTCGGATATACATGCTGCTGCTCCATTGACTCGATTGACTCCTGGGACTCCTGTTCTCATCAAAAGCAAGTGTTCATGTGGTCAAGATCCACCAAACAGAAACTTATTGCTCATCTTGTAGCTCCCCTGCTCCCTTCGAGAGGGATTTTTAACTTAGCGATATTCCTATCTGAGCATTTGATCTCCTTGGGGTGTTATTACATGCAGCGCTAGTGGCTGTGGCTAGTTCCTTGACTTACTGCAAGCTCAGATGCCACCTGGATATGATCAGTATCATGTGAATGCTTCCCAGGGCTCCTAATATTACCCTGACATCTCCATCTATCTAAATTAAAGAAGTTATCCAGTGCTACAAAAACATGGCCACTTTCTTCCAGAGACAGCGCCGTTCTTGTCAGTTCCTTGAAGTGAATGGAGCTTAATTGCAAACCACAACTGAACCTGAGACAAGAGTAGTGCTGTCTCTGGAAGAAAGTGGCCATGTTTTAGTAGCGCTGGATAACCCCTTTAAATCAGCTTAGCATAAACCACACTCAGCACCCGGGATTACACTGACGTGCAGGGCAACATCGCAACTTGCATCCGAGAAGCATCGGAACTACTGAAGTGCTTCATCCTGTTCATCGGACTTTATTCGGAGCATGTACACAGTATAGGTCACAGAGGTTGGGTAATGCCAACACTTTCCACGTAGATGGCACCCTTCCTCATGGCACGAGTAAGGGTGGTATGTACCCAAATGTCAGCCATAGAGAGTTCTTCCTGCAGATTGGCACAGATGTTAGACAGGCTAATTATCACATTTTTATTGTACAAATCTTTAATAGATGGCTATAAAATGGAAGTCTAATGGTATGACCCAAAATTATTGATGTCTATGGAAGCTGTTATATTTTTTTTTTGCTGTTATTCTGTTACTTCAAGTTTTGCAAAAAAAAAAAAAAAAAGAAAATGCAAATCCTTTCCTATATGATAGGTATTGGTTTCTTTGGTTAATATTCCATTTTGTATCATAGAGAGTGTTACTTCAGACATGGTAGCAAATCCCAATGATCATACCTTGAGGCATCCAGGAACGGTTTATAAGCTATAACCATCCATTCGTCCTTGGCTGAGTAACGTGGCTCCCGAGGTGTCTTGGTGACGGTATCAAAATCAACCAAATAGTGACACTTAGCAATGTCCACCTACAAGACAACAAGACAACATATTTTAGACTGCAGTGACAAATCTAATGTTTTTAGTGACAGCATGACAACCGATTACTCTCACAGGACAGAAGTGATTTTTTTTTTCACTTTGTGATATCTTTGGGTAATTTAGGTTTCTAATGTTAATTTGTTCATTATAGGAACTTATACCTATACATTTATTATGGCTACTTAAAGGGGCTGTAATATTGATGGCTTATTATTTAGGACAGGTCATCAATATCTGATTTGTGGAAATACGTAGTCTGCTATGAGTTGCCAGGCACCACCACAATGAGCAATTTCCTTGGCGCCTATATTTGCCCAAACTGCAGCAAGGCCCCCCACTAATCCTAAGGATAGGCTATCAATTTCAGAAACACCTTTCATGTACTTTTGGGTAATATAAAAACTTTCTAAGTGTACAAACCCACACACCGTATACGCAGCAGATACGCAACAAATACGCAGCAGATTTGATGGTGCAGATTTGATGCTGTGTTCAGTTATTTAGATCTAATCTGCTGCGTATTTGCTGCGTATCGCAGCAGTAAATACGCTGCATATACGGTGTGTGGGTTTATGCCCTAATAGTACAAAGTAGAAATCCAGATGCCCAATATATCTTGAAGAATTGTGGGACAATGGTCACAAAACAATGTACAATATTTCATCCAATATCAGCATAAGAACACAGGTAACTAACCAGAATTACTTATTACTTTCTCCATAGGTCTTTACATTTTTACATTATATGATGTTTTATGGACTATTCATATAGAAAAGTAAACTCTCTTACAAAGAGAGGTGCTTTGTGGAATCATAGATGAGTGGTACAGTTGAAGCAGCTAAAAACATGGGATTACAGGACCAACATGCCGGACTGTGTAAAAAATTCAAGTCTGGCCAAGTACTTTATTTTTTTTTTTAAAGGCAGAGGCAGAACATAATAACCAGTCCATACTTACCTCTCCCCGTGCCTGCCATCCGCCGCATGACCGAACCTGGGACCCCCACCACAAGGTATTTGTGATGATGCCAAGACTTGGGAAATGCCCATCCCGGGTGATGAGCTGGCCACTCTACCAATCAGTGACTGCAATGGGTCCCGCCTCAGTCACTGACTGGCTGAACGGCCAGTCAATCAACCAGGACGTGACATTGTCTCTGGTTGAAATCCCTGAGCCCGAAGGTGGTCCCGGTGATCCGGCACTGAAGAGGACTTGGCTAAACTTCTCCTTTAAGGCAGGTACAGAAAGAATGATGCAAATAATGATATGGCCCCCATCAAGCAATTCTATGGTGACAAAAATGTAAAGCTCGATTCATAGGATTTGAAGAGTGTCCATAGGATCTCTTCTTCACAATAAATGAGTGGTATAAAAAGGCAAAGTGATCAGCTAATAAGTGAGCTAATCTGTTCATCTGCTGACTGGATTTTTTGCGTGGCCTGTAAAATTATTATTGGCTGCACATGTCCCTGTGTCGACAACTAAGTGATCATTTGTACAGGCCAGCCATATGTTTACCCATGTAAAAATTTAGTAAAAAAGCACCGATCTCTGATCTGCGGTTGTCCCTTGTAAAAGGGCTGTAAGACCTTCCAAGCTACAATCCTTAACCCCTTAGGGATCAAGCCTATTTGGACTTTAATGACCAGGCTCCTTTTTCAAAATCTGACCTGTCTCACTTTATACGCTTATAACTCAGTGATGCTTTATCGTATGCTAGCGATTCTGAGATTGTTTTTTCCTAACAAATGGTACTTTATGCTAGTGGCAAAATTTGGTCACTGTCTTGTGTTTTTTGTGAAAAACATCAAAATATCATGAAAAATTTGAAAAATTTGCACTTTACGAACTTTGAAATTCTTTGCTTCTAAAAAAAGAAAGTCATATCACATAAATTAGTTAGTAAGTTACATTATCAATATGTCCTCTTTATTCTGGCTTCATTTCGTAAACATATTTCACTTTTTTAGGGTGTTATGGGGTTCAGAAGTGTATCAGCAAATTATGAAATTTTCATAAAATTTCCAAAACTGATTTTATCCCTACAAGGGCTGGAGGAAAGTATTCACAATTAGGCCGGAAAAAAAGGGAAAATAGAAATTTTCCAATAATATATTTGTTAAGATTAAAGTATCTCATTTTCATAATAAACATGAGAGAAAATGCACCCCAGATTTTGTAACGCAGGTTCTCCTGAGTACAACGGTACCCCATATGTGGGCGTAAACCACTGTATGGGCACACAGCAGGGCTCAGAAGGGAAGGAGCGCCAATTAGCATTTTCAGTGCATGATTTTTCTGAAGAAGTATCTGAGCACCAGGTGCGTTTGCAGTGCCCCTGTAATGTCTGCAGAATAGAACCCCCCCAAAAGTCACCCCATTTAGGAAAGTGTACCCCTCAAAGAATTCATCTTGGGGTGTGGTGAGCATTTTGACCCCACAGGTATTGGAGGAAAGTATTCAAAACTAGACAGTAAAAAAGAAAAAATTGAATTTTTCCAATAACATGTTTGTTTAGTTTTAAATTTTTCAATTTCACTAGGAACAGGGGAGAAAAAAGCACCCTAACATTTGTAACGGACCTTCTCCTGAGTACAATGGTACCCCATATGTGGGCATAAATCACTGTATGGGCACACAGCAGGGCTCAGAAGGGAAGGAGTGTTACAGGCAATCCGTGGATTTCAATGCGTCCGCGAACGTAAAACTTATATCTGACGAATTAAACTTGATTTTGATGTAAAAAAATTTCTGAGTGGTTTCTCGGGCTGGGCGCAGTATTTAAAGTAAATGACCTGCTTCATCCCGTTTATAAACATCAAAATCAAAATTAAACAACAGCCGTAGTTTCACGTTTACCCCGTACGATCGTAATTCTACGGCCGTAGTATTGGTCGCAAAAGTCCGGTCTGTTAAAACAACGGCCGTTATTTTACCTAGTGTGAACATAGCCTTAGTTGGTAAGAGACAGCTTACTATTAGGCCTAGTGGCCAGTATGAAAACTCTCAGGATAGACAGTAAAATGGAAAATTTGAAAAGGAAAAAGCCATCCTTTTTAGTTTTATAGGACATGGTGCTCAGCAGTGAAACAGGTTATCGGTCCATTCATGAAGCATCATCAAGGAATCAAGTATCTGTGACAATCCCACATGTAATCATAAAAAAAACTTTTCTTCTTGGTTTTAAAATATCTTGTGAGGTGTATACTTTAGAGTAACAGGTGATGGCCATATCACCAGCACTCAGGGGGCCTGGAGGAAACAGCTGCTGCCTATCCCACAGGAATATATACATCTCACGTTATATTTTAATGTGAGTCAATGAAGAAAAGAAGAAGTCGTTCATTATCACTTCATCGGTAAATTCCGCCAATATTTCATTCTTTGATGAGGGTTTAAAAAACAGGAATATCAATTAAGACAATGATGTTGTTCCACTGTCGTCGTAAATCCTAGGAAACAAGGATCTATCGGAGCAGCGTAATAGGGTCTCCAAGGAACAGGACAAATGATTACAGGTTCCTGGGATTAATCAGAGCGACTACTGAAGACGAGGAGTATGATGTCTATAAACCTGAGGAAAATAACTAGATGCAGCGACAAATTATCCCCGTAATGAAGCGTGGCCGAGCTAAATGCTCTCTCGCCATCTCTGTCTTCAGGTTGGTTCTCCAGACAAATGTGCACGAAGAGGAAAATATAGCCAAAGCTCATTCTCCGAGCATCATTCTCAGTCGATGGGAGACAGAACGTCAGCTTTTCCCTGATAACATATTATTTGTTGATTTTGGCTTGTAGGATAAAGATTTCTGATAAAGACAGGTCTGTCATCTTCAAGACGTATGAGCTCTTACTGTCAAGACTGGAGTGCACCATATATATTATCAGGTGCCAAGAGGCAGAACAGTCTGGCATGAAGAAGTCAAAGCCACAGAGGGAAAAAAGAGGCCTGTAGTGGTGAACCTAGAGACAAAAAAATACTCAAGACGGAAAAAAAAAAATTAAATGTAATAAGTAAAGAAATGAGTGGTGGTCTCTGACCTAGGCAACAAGCTGTCAATAAGGGGAGGGAAAGAGCGGCATATCAGGAGAAGGAGGCAAGTAAATGAATTATAAAAAATATTTAACTTGACAAGCCCTATGAGCCCCCTGCCCCAAACCACTGGTACCGTTATTTTGCCCTTGTGCCTGTTAGCAGCATTGGAGGCATTTCTCGGCCCCACAAAGCACCCTTCTTGGCCGGGCCACCTGCAAGTCCCCCTTTTAAATGATGGAAATTCATGGACGGTGCTGCAAGTTTAAAAGTTGTTTTTTAGGACAATAACTGCATCACCTGCCGAACGGACCCCAGGACAGATCTTGGATTAAAAGCAGTTATCCGAAGGTACAAGTGGTTTGGAGGGGTCAGATTGTGGGTACAAAGTCGCTTTAACTGTTTGAGACAAATAAGCAGCTAGCCTCTTCTATTAGCTTATTATATTTCCTGCCACCAGAAAAGAAACCTGCTGCAGCTCCCAGGGTATGATCACTGGCAGAAGCCATACAGCAAACCATCCGCTCCAGGCAGAAGAAAATGCAAGATTCATGAAACGCAGGGCACAGATGTGCTACATATCCAAGCGATCTTATGATCAAAGGCTCCGCACAGCTGAACTGTAGACATATGTAAGCACATGGCTGCTGCTAAACAGGTAAATCTTAACCTACAAGGAAGCTTCTGGGGAAAGACAGAGCGCTAGTGATAACTGGTACAATACAACAAAATAATTGGCGTGCTGGTATATGGAAGGCAACAGATAACTTGCGGGTAGAAAGAGCAATCGAGATGGAAGAATTCATGATCCTTCCTGTTACCATGAGGGTCCAGAATAAACAGTTTAGTCTGAAACAATAAATTGCTTGTTATCTCCTTACAATTTCCTTGGGCAAACCCTGGCATAATATGCCATGATGTGATGTATATTTAATATGAAACAAACGTGTAATATGTTCACCACTGAAACCAAGATACAGCTGCAGAAGATTACAAAAGGCAACAAAATTAGGATAAATCAATCAATCAAGAAGAAACTTTATAATATATCTTATTAGTGAAAAATGCTTGTCTCTTTTCTTATGAAAACCCCCTTATAAAACTGCCTCAAGGCATGTCAGGTGTATCATATCTTTGCTGGCAGTGCGGGATGAACACTGGTACCATGCTACACATTTGGTGGGACTGCCCAGTCTTAACGCCTTTCTAGTGCTCCATCTTTGAAATCTATACTTAAATCACAGACAAACTTACTAACTAACTAGTCCTCCATGAACTTCCTATACTGTGTAGAATCCCTTATGGCTCAGGACAATGATCAGTAATACAAAGAAGAAAGCATTTGGATCCCCTGGACCACCTTCAAAACTGACACTCTTTTCTATAAGTGGCTAAATTAGCCTTAAGAGGACCTGTCACTGCCCCCCAACCCCCCCCCCCCCCCCCGGCTGACCCCCCCTGCTAGAGCCCCCTATACTCACCTTGTTCCCGAGGTCCAGCTTCTTCAGCCGATCCCAGGACGGAGATATCACTGTGTGAAGCCCAGTGCACGCTGATGAGGTGAGTCTGACGCTGCTGAGATGAGTCCAACGCCCATAGAGAACGACAGCTCCATTCATTCTTTATGAGCGTTGGACTCATCTCAGCAGTGCGCGCGAGCGCCGGACTTCCCACGGTGATGTCTCTGTCCCCGGACCGGCTCCAGGAACGGGGTGAGTATAAGGGGCTCTAGCGGGGGGTCGGCCAGGCTCTGACCGGGCACTGGGGGGGGGAAAGGTTCCCTTTATATAGAAGGCAAAGCAGCCACAGGGATGGGGATTGCAGGTTGGTAACCAGAGGGGAGGAAAATGCCACATACTAGTGATAAAATGGCCAGAAATAGTGCTGCTCCTCATGTACATACACAGAACAGCTTGTCCTGAAAAGTTACCTGAAGTGACAATTACACCTTAAAGGGGTATTTCAGCACATAGGATAGGCATAAGTGTCTGATAGCATGGGGTTCAACCTCTGGGAACCCTGCAATCTCCAGAACAGGGCCCCGCTCCATGAAAAAAACTGAAGATATCAGGTGTCTTATGTGGATAGGGGATATATTTTTCAGGGACTAGAACATCACTTTAATAACATGCCACTTGTTGGATTTCAGTATTACACAGAATGATAGTCGTTAGTAACGATCATTGTAACGATTGTTACTACGATCGTTTACTACATCTAATCCCAGCAAAAGAAGAAGCAATTTGGAATTATACTGAACGATTAGTAATATATGCAGAATTACAGTGAATGAATGTAGAATTACAGCGAACAATTAGCGAACAATTAGCGATTAACAATGATTTTAGGGTTAGATCCAAATCAACGATCAACGACACATGAACGATTTTTTGATCATTGCCTGCAATTACATGGAACGATTATTGTTTAAATTGGAACAGTATAATGATTTTCCGCAACAAAAATCCTCCCGTGTAATAGGGCTCTTAGACTTTGCTCAAATTTGTATCATGGCCTCCATTCTAAAAAGAAACCATGACAACTATGCAGGATCAGTTTTCTGACTCTACACATCCTGTAGGGTTAAGCAGGTTTCGGTTTACAGCAAGATATTGTACTACAAAGGGAACAATTATTAAAGAAAAAAAGGGTAAAGTTCACTGAACCCCAATCTAATAAATCGGCAGTCAATTAGTTTTGTCTTGAAGAAGTTGTTCTGCTTTTCAAGTTTTTGGATTCCCGGGAAAAGTCTGGAGACTGTGGGCTGTCTAATTCGAGATTTCTCTAGGGGAATTGAAACACTTGGAAAGTGGCATTTACAAGACTAAAAGAATAGATTCAGGTTTGGTAAATCTTTTTCTACTCTGTATTGTCTACAGGTCGTGAACCTTAGGAGGGACCCACACAAGGAATAAAAACCAGACACTGCACCTTACATCTTTAAAAGGGCTCAGAAAATAGATTTCCTTACATGGAGCTGTACAATTTGTGACTAGTCATCTGCGCTCGATTGTGCACAGCATCCATAGTGATGACATGTCATATGAGCTGCTCACTGTTGGACAAGATATCGCTATAGACATCATACGCTACATCTTATTCCTTGCATCAGAAAGCTGAGCCTGGCAGTGGAAGGCAGCAGAGAAGGCATACTAAAATTTATTTTTCCACTTTTGCACATTGGCAAGCTTTTTTTTTTTTTAATAAAATCTGGCATATCTTAAAACCTCCTTATATAGAAGCTGTGGATAGTAAAAAGACAAATTAAAATGCACAAAAAAAATCTGCTTACAGTATAGTTAAAGGTCAGCGACCAGTCTAATTCTCAGTCCACCTCTGGGTCTTGCCCAGACAAAAATGAGGACTGGACCAGATTTCTCAGTTAAAGTGACTCTCTACCCACAATGTGCCCCCCTCCCATCGCTTGTACCGTCAGATAGCTGCATTTAATCCAAGATCTGTCCTGGGGTCCGTCTGGAGGGTGATGCAGTTATTGTCCTAAAAAACACTTTTAAACTTGCAGTCCTGTGTCAAATTAGAGTGGCCTAAAGTATCTGTGCCCTAACTTTGCACCACCCCTTCGTCCCTCCTCCCCAACCTCCTCATCATTAGAAATGCCACTGGGCAGGAATTTCTCCTAATCATCACCTGTCTGAACACTGCACATGTGCTGGATCATTAAGGCATATGTGCAGTGTTCAGACAAGTAGTGATTATGTGAAATACTACCCAGTAGAGATGAGCGAGTAGTGAAATATTCGACTTTCGAGAATTCGAAACTAATAGGCACAGATATTCGACTATTCGAACGAGTATTCGATCCCATTATAGTCTATGGGAAAAAAAATTGCGGCACTTGGAAATCAAAATTCGACCATTGGAGGTCACCAAGTCCCCCATGAAACCTCCCAAAATGACGCAAACACCTCCAGAATGACACTAGGACATTAGGGGGAGCATGCCTGGGTGCACCAAACACCCCAAAATTGCAGTATAATGCCACTCTCTGCAGTTGCGAAGGAAAAATATTTGCGAACACTTTACAAACATTTATGCCAATGTTTACACATTTCGTTCGTATTTTTTGAGCAGTGTTACATACATGATTCCAATGTGCGTCCGCAGAGCGTCATGTTATTTGCGCGTATCACGCGTAATGCTGTACGAATGTTACTGGAACAGTATGTATGACGTGCCTTTTTCTGGGCAACTGGAACAATATGTATCACGTGCCTTTTACTGGGCTACTGAAACAGTATATATCAGGTGCCCTTAGTGGGCTACTGGAACAATATGTATAACGTGTCCTTAGTGGTGTTAAACAGGGACACTATAAGTCACTTGTACACACAGGGTACTGGAATGAATACACCTGCTGATGCTGATGCTGCTGTTATATCATCTATTTCTTAGCACTGAGAAGTGCTTTGGATTCAGAGATTACTTTTTCGCTTGATCTTAGCCCTGAAAAGGACTTTTGGGTTCTGTAGTAAGCCTGCCTAACCAAAACCCTACTAAAACCTCTCTCCCTGCTGCAAGATCTTTCTCTGGATAGGTTGAAAGTTCATCTGCGGTCGAGAGGCGGGAGCAAAGTATTTAAGAGTCAAGGTCATGTGGTTCAGCTATCCAATGAGGGTAGACGCGGTTTTCGCGCTGCATGCGTACTCCCTGGGTCCCTCACGGCCTCCCTGCATGGTCATTGGATTAAAAAAAGCGGAAACTTTGATGGGAGGGCTTTCGAATGTTTCCCGCGTATTCGCCTTACTACTCGATTGAATTTGAATCTTTCGAATACCGCAATATTCGATCCAATACCTACTTGATCGAATCGTATTCGCTCATCTCTACTACCCAGAGGCATTCCTAATGATGCGGAGGACGGGGAGGAGGGACGTTGCAAGCCTAGGGCTGGGGTACTCTAGGCCACACCAATTTGACACAGCTGCAAGTTTAAAAGTTGTTTTTTAGGACAATAACTGCATCACCTGCCGAACAGACCCCAGGACAGACCTCGGATTAAAAGCAGCTATCCGAAGGTACAAGCGCTCAGGAGGGGCAGATTGTGGGATTGTGAGTCCCTTAAGGACGGCATATGTCTGCAAGAGGTGTTCAGAGGGGGGCCGCGCCACGACCCTGCTCTGAACTGCCGCAATCCCGACTGCTATCTGCAGCATGGGACCCGCGACTACTAGCGGGAGCGGGCCGATTGTCAAACATGACAGCTGCATCTAACAAGTGTTATTTGCAGCGCATCTCTGGTGTCTAGTGGCGGGATCCCCCCCGCGATCGCATCGAGGAGGGGGGATCACTTGGTCTTACTGGGCCGGGCCTCAGCGTCGGAATGACGCTGATCCCAGCTCGGTATTGTATTGTAATGGTCTGTATCGGTGCTGTATAATACAGCTACACTGATCTCTATGGAGATTAGTGTAGTTGTATTAGAAGTCCCCCAGGGGGACTTTTAATTAATGTATAAGTGAAAAAAAAGTGTTTTCATCAATAAAGTCTGAATCACCCCCCTTTTCCCATGTTATCACATTTATGATCTCGCACTGTAAACGGTGTAAGCGCAAAGACCGGCCAAAGTGCAAAAATTTTGCATTTTTGGTCGCATCAAATCCAGAAACATTGTAATTAAAAGCGATCAAAAACTCGCATATACGCAATCAAGGTACCAATAGAAAGAACACATTATGGCGCAAAAAATGACACTTCAATCAGCCCCATAGACAAAAGGAAAAAAGCGTTATAAGCCTGGGAATAGAGCAATTTTAAGGAATGTTTTTTTTTTCTGTAGAAGGTTTTATTTTTTTAAAAGCCATCAAATAATATAAAAGTTATGCAAGTTGCATATCGTTTTAATCGTACCAACTTGAGGAACGTGTCAGTTTTTTTAGAAGAACAAACGGCATAAAAATGAAAAAACCCCAAAGAAAAAGAATTGCGTTTTTTTTTTCAATTTCACCACGCATATAATTTCTTTCTGGTTTCGCAGCATATTTTATGCAAAAATTAAGTCTGCTATTGCAAAGTACAATTAGTGATGCAAAAAATAAGGGCTTGTGGGTTTCTAGGTGAAAAAATGCAACTGCTATGGTCTTTTAAACAGAAGGAGGAAAAAAAACAAAAATGCAAAAACGAAAATTGGCTCCGTCCTTAAGAGGTTAAATGACCTATAAGTCTCCATACATATTTTATGGCGTTCTTCTCAGGTATAAATATTACCCTTTTGGTCCTCGGGCACAGGCCTTTCTGCAGGCAGCCAGAACCCGGTTTTGTACTGATAAGGAGCAAGGACCCCAAAACAGCAGTCTACAGATGGGATCCTTCTCTTTCTGAGGAAGTTCTGCCTTGACTTGTTTAAGGAGTATTCTCACCCTATAAAGATGGCTTCCTGGCCACCTCCAGCCGGTTTCTGGCTGCCAGAGGTGGTTCAGAAGTCGAAAACAGACAAAGTGCAAGACTTACACAATCTGCATAGCTTGCATTGACTTTATTGGAGTTGTGCAAACTGCGTATCCCTGAGAGCTACACTCTTCACGTGGCCTCGGAAGTGCAAATCACATTAAAGTCAACAGGGGTTACGCAAATTGCAAATCTCCTGCTCTTTGTCTGTATTCAGATTCTCAACCACCAGGAAGGGAGGCCAGGACGCCATTTTTAAAAGATAAGAATAACCATTCAAATTCCAAGCCTTATACCTGAAGCTTCTTAAAGGAGTATAAACACTGACATGAAGGAAAAGCTCCAAAAGGTGGCGCCAGAGAGCTGCTCTGCATATCCTACCAAGAGGAAAGACATTTACCACGAGTGGGACAAGAGCACTCCATGCAGACTTTGTCCCTGAGTGAACTCAAGGCCCTGGTGCTACATTCAGGGCTGGCATACAGATAAGGCAAAAGGAATACTTGCCAAGCATCATGAAATCAATCCACCAACGAAGTATAAGAATTAGTAAGTGGAAAATGCAGCTTTTCTTAAAATTCATTATATTCACTTGCACTGAGCACCCCATTTGGCTATTCAGAAGGACCCTGGGGTGACATGTGCACCTTTGGTGTCAGAAGTAATAAGCAGCTGCCAGATACCCCTCACCAAACATTGCTGGGGTTGCCCCTTATACCCACTAGATTTCTGTGCCCACCAGCCTTGATCTGGCCCCCACTGTACCTACCTTATATGTACTAAGCGTCCAGTGTGTGTATATATATATATATATATATATATATATATATATATGCAAGGACACTGCTACACTTGTATGTGTGCTGATAGAGCCACTTTGGCACCAGATGCAATGATAATATTTTTTCAAGCAGAACATGTATTCCTGGGTTAGAATCTGCTGTTTTGATATGCTAGAGGAATCTCATTCTCCAATAAATAAGCTTGGATTTGCTGTGTCACTGTTTTACCTCCCGAGGTCTGTGTCCAGAACAGCATCTTCATACCGGCTAGTTAGACATAAAGCAAAGCAGTGTGTGCAAACAGGACGTTTCTCCGGGGGACAACAAAACAAACTGAGCATTGACGTCACGGAGGCCACTTCCAGCCAGGGATATTATCTTCCTTATAAATATGTTTCACACAGAGCTCAGAAGAAATAAATCACATGCCTGAATTGCTCAGCTGTACCGAGCCGAGACCGGCACAAAGGAGACCCTGCATGACGTGAAGAAGCAATTAGAGTCTATTTGGGGGCCGAGCCTTCAGCCCATTTTGCAGCTCCTGAAGCTTTCTGGCTTCTGGTGACTTCTGTTAATGGCTTTAGCAATTTTAAACAGCCGGAGTGAGCGAACACAAAAAAAAAAAAATCCAGTCCTGTGCTAGCAGAACATTTCCATACGTGTCAGACTAAAGAAGAATAAATTCATGAAGAATTGTCGGCTACAATATATATGGACAAATATAAAAAAAAAAAAACACATGTGGGATCTGGACTACACCCAAATACCCATTTAAATATGTGTCAGTAGAGTTATATGGCAGCTTACATCTCAGTCCATGTTTTACTTGTTTAGTAGTTTTCCTTTATTCTTTAGATAGTTGCTCAGTAGACTTATATGGCAGCCTACATCTTAGCCCATGTTTTACTAGTTTTCCTTTATTCTTTGGATAGTTGCTCAGTAGAGTTATATGACAACCTACATCTTAGCCCATGTTTTCTTTGTTTTGTAGTTTTCCTTTATTCTTTGGATAGTTGCTCAGTAGACTTATATGGCAGCCTACATCTTAGTCCATGTTTTACTTGTTTACTAGTTTTTCTTATTCTTTAGATAGTTGCTCTGGGACCTGATGGATCCTGGACTTCTTAATCATAAGTCAATAAATGTAATATATTGTGGAGCCACCAAGGACTAGAGAATTCGGAATGAGCATAACTTAAAAGGGATAAAAGCAAATAACACTCAAAACCTACAACTTATATTTAGAACCAGGAGGGATGATATATGATTTTTTAGTGCAACCCAATCAATGAACAAATGAGAAACCCATAAAGATCCAAGATCAGCACAGCCCCTATGCCACAATAGTGGTTCACGCATCACATGTGTCTCCTAAGCCACACAGATGTAGCCTATGGTTATATGGTAAAATGGTTGCGGAAATTTCTTTGGATGCATTTTAGAAGGGGATGTCTCTGATGAGACAACCTCTTCCCTTTTGTTCATACCTCACCATCTACTGTCTGCAAAGGAGAAAAGAGTAGAAATGAGCAAACCGGGTTTGAGTCGATCTGAACCCGAACGTTCTGTGTTAGATTGGCTGGGGCTGCTAAACTTGGATAAAGCTCTAAGGTTGTCTGGAAAACATGGATACAGCCAATGACTATATCCATGTTTTCCAGATAGCCTTAAGGCTTTATCCAAGTTCAGCAGCCACCGCTAATCAAATGCCGAAAGTTCGGGTTCGGATCGACTCGAGCATGCTCCAGGTTCGCTCATCTCTATAAAAGAGACGTCAAGCCGTCTCTTGATCACAGAGCTGTTATGCATTAGCAGGTCAACACCCGCCAGGTCATTATGTCCTGTTTTATTACTTTTAATAGTCCAGTTGCTGACCGCAGTTTTAGTTTTTACCAAAGGATTGCTTTGGTGTAGCATGGATTCCTGACGGGTTTTTGTTGTATCTATTTACCTCTGTCCAGCTGCCAATAATACTGTTAAAGCGTTTGTACAGGTAGCAGAAAACAGCTAGTGCCACTTTTCTCACGGCTCTGAAGAATACCTTCTGGAGACATGATGGGGTGGATGTAATTCCCAATCATTCTATTGTGGGCAAAACCACGCGATGACCAAAAGCAGTGCTGGTAGCTATGTGTAGGGTTAGTATTTACTTTTTGCTTCTTTTGCCTGGTTTTCTGGTCTCCACTGTCAGTTTCCTTCTGTAGAATTGTGTTGACCTGTTCCGTGTGATCCTTTGCTTGTTTTTTTGTTTGTCTGGGTCATTTTGCAAGAACTACAACTTTTGTCTGCAGTTTTCATCCTTGTTAAGTTATTACTCACTCACCTGGCAAGTATCTACTGCAGTCATCCTGGTGAGTGCCTATAAACTTTTGCTTTTGACATCAGATACATGCTTGTATGAGTTTCTCGTTGGTGGATCTCCCTGTTCTACCCTATCACTAGTCCTCAGGGCATCTGATTAAAGGAGAGCCATAGCTAAGACCCCGGAAAGGCAGCTGCTAAAGGTGAAGCCTTACTCAGCAGTTCACATTACTACAGAAAGACTTAGCGACTTATAAAAGGAGTTTGCTATCTATTTAATCAATTTAGTAAATATTGACAAATATAATACCCGATGAGGAGGACGAGCAACAGATAAAAGTATAGAATTCCTACAAACAGTTAAATTCTTTCTGAAATTTCAACCTGCTGAAAATTTTTTGTTCTGTAGCATTCACGCAGCAGACTTCAAGCCAAAAAGCGCACGTTATTATTACTCCCCTCTCTCCTTCCCTGTTGATCCAATCTGTACCATTCCTCTAATAGCCTTTGACAATAGAGCTGACGAGCTTTTCAGAGTCGAAGCCCGTGCTGATTTTGCCTGAATATGCTGCTGATGGCAACGTGTGGAGCTACGTTCTAAACTCACAAGACGGGTCCTGAATAGGATGGTAACAAGCTCTGCTTCTCCCTGTGTTCAACCCACCCTTTGGGAAATGGGGCTGTTGGAAGATAGGACACGAGCAACGTTATTACCCTGACAATCGAAGAAAGACAAAGCCTGGTTTATAAGCAGGGACTGCTGGCCAAAAATCAGACTGGTACTTTTTTTCCTTCTTTTGTCCCCACCAGCAAGCTTATTAAAGACTCATTAGCTGTACTTCTTGTTACAACATACTACAATTAACTAAGTGAGTGGTTGGCAAATGAAAAGTAAGGATGTTAAATCTATATATATTAACTGAAATGTAACCATTTACATGCCAGGTGCCCTTCATGCGGACAACAATACAGTGTAAAATCACCAACAGTTTCTACTCTTCTGTCAAAGTCATTCAGTTGCCAAACTGTTTTACACCGAAAGTTCACAAAAAATCAAATTATGATGGGTGGAATGCCTGCAATTAAACATGGCGTAATCTCTTGACTCCCAGCATCCAGCCCATGAGCTAAAAAGCCTCCTCCATGTTTACTTGCACGTCCTTGTCGTTCTAATTGTAGCAGTGGTGCAAAGTTCTGTAGTGCTGCCCCGTTCACTTGACAATGCCTGGCCTTGTTGCACCCCTGCAACAAACAGTTCTCATAAGTAAAAGGTATCATGTAAGTTAGTGAACATGTTTTAAAGGGGTACTCCAGCAAAAAGCTTTTTCCCAGTAATTGAAACACACAACAAAGTTATATAGCTATGTAATATGTTTCTATCACCTATCTTCCCCCCTTCCCTATCTTTTCCTCCCTCAACCCTCCACCAGGAAGTAAACTCAGTCTTACCTGATGACTGTTGACCCCAGGCTTCTCTGTGGCAGCCATTTTGTGACAATGACATCATGAAGAGGAAGACAGGTCTAAACCCTGGTAAGCCAGCCTCCCTTTGTCAGATGACACAGGTTGCTCAGCTCTAATTGGCTGAACAAGATGTAAGCCATCTAACAGTTTAACAGTCCGTTAGACATCACAGGAGACAAAGTGAATTATGGGAAAGCCAAAACCAGGAAGTAAAGAAAAAAAAGAAGCCACCAACTGGAGCTTCAGGGACCTGCAAACAGCAGGAAATTCAAGAGACAGACTCAGGAGGAATGGTAAATGTAAAAACTATGTTTATGATTGATTTTATTTTTTTTATCAGCGACAGCGTACCCCTTTTAAAGTGAATGGCCCCCTCCCCAGCGACCACTTACTGAGCTGGCAGTACTGCTAGATAGCAAATTTACAGTATTAAAAAAGCGAATCACTTCATCTCGCTGGTTAGCCGACTGCTTTTGAGCGCCGTGCCACTCCACTCTGGGTGCCTGGACAAGTTGGATCCAGCTGGGAGAAGTTTTCCAGGACTAGATCCAGCTTTTCCAGGCACCTGAAGCAGCACAGAGTTTAAAGGCAGCCAGCTAACAAGCAACTGCTTTGCTTTATTAATGCTGTTAATTCGCTTATATCTAATAGCAAAGAAAGTATTCACAATATACCTATATAATAAAAAGGGCAACCCCCAGATCTGGCTCAAAAAGGCATCTCCTGTTGAGATGCCCTAAGCTCCTGCAAGCAGCTATCTGCAGGAGACAAATCTTTCATCTAACTGTTAAAATGAGATATTAACAAAGCGAACCCTCCATGTTTATGGGAGATTAGGGAAAATAGCGATTGAATGATATATACAGCTGTCTTAGGAATAAAACCTGAACTTCTTCAGCACAGGGGACCATGATTATGTGCAATGCAAATTATACTAAAAATATGCATGAGTCTTTATATGCCTGAAAAACCTTGAAATTAAATTTATACTTTCATATTAGTACAAATAACCAGCGCGTAAGCACAGATGGCGTTCACGGTGCGATGACATCAGCCGGTGCTCAGTGCTTGCTGCGTGCAGGCAGAAATAGAACTGGTTTCTGAGTCAGGTCTGCAAATAGAAGTGCAGAATGTGGGGTCCTATTCTGATTGAAGGCTGACAGATTACCAAGAAATCATACCCAGCATGGGAGAAACACAGCAGCATTTAAGCTAAAAAAGTCACTGACGTCACTGCAAATTAACATTCAGGTTTACAAAGACAATTGTGAACACGACCATAAGTGTATAATAAAAGTTGTTCCAATGCATCAGGGACAACCCATTAGGTCTTTATTTACAAAGCACAAACCTCTGCATGATCTCCCTAAAAATGGCTCCATGCTGCGCTATAATGAAGCTGCTAAAAAGGTAGCGGGAAAGGAAAAGAAAAAATAATAATAAAATGTATAGACTGAAACAGCCAGGACTGAAATTCTCATTTAATCAACGAAAAACAATAAAGTCGTGAGTATTACTGCACAGGATAATGCGGGGCCACAATGCAGGCACTGTCAGTCTTTTCATGCTTCAATTATACCAGGTGTATGGCAGATGTAGATTTCCCTAGAAAACTAAAAGGATTCATTTACCTTTTAGGGATGTCAGTAAGAGCCCCAGCTTTAAAGCAACTCTGTATCCCCCAACCCATTCCACAAATTTGCTAGTACCATCTGTTTGACGAGAGTAAATCCTTACCGGTCGTGTCTTCTAAAATGCGTCCGGTGCCTTGGTTAGAGCAAAAAATGATGTTTTAAACTTGCAGCACTGTGTTCTACTGGAGTAGCCTAGAGTGTCTGTGCCCCAGGTCTGCGACACCTCTCCATGCTTCCTCCCCACCATGCTCTTTATTAGGAACAACCCCCAGGCAGGATTTCTATTCATCGCCTGTCTAAATAGTGCATAGCGACACAGGTGCGCTGTTTAGACAAGCAATCAATTAAAATTCTGCCTGGGGAAGAAAGAAGGGGTGTCGCAGACCTAGGGCAAAGACACTCTAGGCCACGCCAGTATGACACAGTGCTGCAAGTTTAAAAGATAATTTTTTGCTCTAAACAAGGCATGGGTCACATTTTAAAGACACGACCGATAAGGATTTACTCTCATCAAACAGATGATACTAGCTGATTAGTGGATACAGAGTCGCTTTAAGACATTGGAAAGTATTAATGTTCCCCTGATGTCCACATGGGATTGCTGTCAGCTGTGTTACCAATGTCCTTGCAGCCCTTGTTTAAACTGTATACATTACCTGTCCAGGCTGCAGGGCTCCTCTTGTGCTCTGCTTCTCCCCGGTCCCTTGCTCCAGCTTCGGAGCGGCCTGTCTCAGCTGACAGGCCGCTCAGCCAATCACTGGCCGTGGCGGTCCCATTCTGTGATTGGCTGAGCTGCCTGTCAGCTTAGACAAGCCGCTCTGAAGCTGGAGCGCGCAGGACCCGGTGACAAGCACAGCGCAAGAGAGTCCTGCAGCATGGATAGGTAATGTATTCTTCTTTGCATATCATCAGCCGCAGGACGCGCGTAGCGATGCGCGGTCGGCACCCGACAATTATAGGTCCAAACCTATATTAATGATCAGCCAATGACAACGATCATCGGCTGATCGTTGTGTTTATTACACGGAACGATAATCGGCCAGATAAAGCCGATTCAGCCAATTCTCGTTCCATGTAATAGTACCCTTAGTCTGTGTCTTTTGACTGGAGAGAGTGGAGATACGCCGCTGACAGACATTTCTGGCAGGAGCTTATCTTCTTTAGTGCAAAGGAATGGGTTGTTAAGATTCAGCTAATAAGACCTTACTAGTCTTATAATGTTATTCTTTTAGGAATATCAATGATGGGAGCTACTAGATAGAGAAAGTGTATGTGTGTGTGTGTGTGGTGAACTGAGACAGGTTGTCTGCTAAAGATGACCCAAGCCGTACATGAAAGGTAAATTCTTGTCATCTGAACCCATAAGGCCCTGGGCAGCTGTCCTTTGTGCAAATATCATTGTCTCTACTGCTGCATGTCCACTGTGCTGCAATGTGATCTCCCCCTCCATTTAGCTTCTCAGCAGCAGCTAATGTAAAAACGTCACTTCTATGTCTTGTATTTTGCTCACATAGCACCTTACAAACCAAGTGCCTCAGAAACCCTCTTCTCCCCTCCACATGCCATCTATAGTAGTGTACTGAGTCAGCCTGCTCAGGGCGATTGGAGTGTGTATTGTGCTGTCATTGGGTAGACAAAGAAAAATTCTCTAGACAGCAAGCTATGGGTGCCGTATTATTACTACTATATGGCTGTGTGCAGGTTTGTTGAGGTTGATTAGCTGGGAGCAAGGCTTAGTTGCCCCAAGTCACCAGTCACATGGTTTATGATAGGCATGCATGACAAATTGTTACGATAGCGTACCTAACCAATAACTATAGAATCATTCCAACACCAAATACTCAGTCATGGATTTTCCTACATTTTAAATAATTACAATGCAACATACATAAAGAGAGAATAATATCAAAGGGACCTGTCATTAGTGTTATGCTGCCTGACCCAAACACAGATTAAGAGATTTCTAACAGAACACTAAAGGTCACCATACACCTTAAGGCCCTATTCCATGGAACGATTATCGGCCGTTACGGCCAATAATCATCCCGTGGAATAGAAGGCAATGATCAGCCGACATTGTTCATGTTAAAAGACAAACGACTCATACAGCAACGATCTGCTGCCGTCGCTCCATGTAATAGGATCGGCGGCAGCAGACCGCTGCTGTATACTATGGGCTGCCCGGTCGAACTAGCGATCACACGGGCAGCCCCCCGTGGCCCCTCCCGCACTCACCCGCTCACTGTAGCCGTATGGAATAGCGGCAGCAGCGAGCGGGGAACGAGGAGCAAATGAGCGCTAATAGCACTCGTTTGCTCCTCCCAGTCGGCCCGTGGAATAGGGCCTTTAGACTTTAGTTGGCTGTATTCACCACTCGAGGGCTCTCCTAAGCTATCAGATGATCTCGATAGTGATAGGTGTCAGGGATGATGTCAGGGATGATGGAAAATCACCGCCTGACCCCTTTGTTCAGGAAGAGATAAGCCACAATCAAAGCGCTCCAACTGTGGCTTACCCCTCCCAGATAGAACAAAGGAACACTCAGCCGTGGCAAATGGTCTTGTATATGGGGAGGACAAGTGGCCGGTGGGAGAGATAACGCATGACTGAACGATTACTCTTGCCGTCAGGGGACCTTAACAGATTAACAGATCTTGTCCTATTTGTGTCTAGGAGGAGATCTGTCATTTACAGCCAGGGACCCCCTTCCCCACCATATGGCTCAAGAGCCTAGTTTAGAGCCTAAGATACAACTATGGTTTTTCTAAAACAGTTCAGGTGTCCAGAGTCATGGATGATTCTTAAGAGGGGGCTGTCAGTGTTTTATGCTGCTTGGTTCAGGCAGCATGAAACTGGTGACAGATTCCCATTAAACAGAAGCAGAATATTACATTGTACACTAATATTTGTATGTTTAACTCACATATCGAGATGTCTCTTCCAGATTCTGATCGTTCATGTCCTTGGGGATAATTCTTGTAGCTTGCCTCCCCTTCGCATAGGGTTTCGGGAGCTGCCCTCTGAATTCTGATTCAATGAACTGAAGCTGCCAACTACACATAAGAATCAAAATAAAAGAAATATTAGATGAGCTCACAAGTCCCATGGGTGAATGTAGAACCAAAGCATAGGCTTATTGATGTATGTACACAGCAATCTGCATTGATGCAATGCATACAAAGAGGTTCATGTAATGTACCCAGACCATATCAGCTGCAGCCGAAACGTAGGATTCTGGGTAATAAGTCTGGAGCTCTGATTCCTATGTGTAAAAGCTAGATTCAAAAGGGAATAAAAACCAAAGTACAACCTTGTATCTCTATGGTGCCACAGTTATATTCTTATTCAGATCACTGAATCAAATACATGTGAAATATATCTAAACTGCAATATCAGAGAAATTGTTCTTTTATTAGGGCATTAACTATGAGACTTTATTCACATTAGTCCGAATAACACAAAGTAACCATTCAACTCACTTGTCTGGAAGAAGAAAATTGCTTGGAAACCGATACCATTCTTTGCCCACACATACATTCACAGTCTTACTCTCCGGTACAGTATGAATAGCCGGGTCCTTGGCAATTCTGTAAAACTCAGGGTACAAATCTAATGGAGTATGGTAGCCTGAAACACAGTTGTTAAAGGGAATGTATCATCAGAAAAATATCTATTATATTTTTTATTATACATATTCATTTATACATTTTTCGTTAATATCTGCACAATAAATTCTAAGTTACTGCAGTTCTTATACTGGCCACTATGATGAATGATGACTCCTGCACCCTGTAGCTCAGCTTTACAGTGGGACGGAGAGGCATTGCAAGCCTAATGCATGGGGTACTCTAGGCCACGCCAATTTGACACAGGCCTACAAGTTTAAAAGTTGTTTTGTAGGACAATAACTCCTGCCAAACAAACCCAAGGACAGATCTTGGATTAAAAGCAGCTATCTGACAGTACAAGTGGTTTGTGGGGGCAGACTGTGGGTACAGAGTCGCTTTAAGCAAACAATAACTAAAAACATAAGACATTCTCTTAAAAGGAGCGGTCACAGCTTCCAGTGGTGGGTTCTGTTTACACCACCAATGTGGTTTCCATCATAAAATACCAGGTTTGTCATATGACAGATAACCCAGGTTCCCTATGAACTTCACCGACTCATAAAGTCCCATCTTGGGTCTCTCATTTTGACTGAAAGATCAGTGTTCCATGTAGTGCTATTCTACCAGCGGGTTAGGGCAATCTAACCCGCTGATTGATCCTAATAGGGAACGCTACTAAGAGGCACATGGTCCATTAACCATGGTGCTCTAATGTGCCCTTATTTTATTGATATGCAAATTTGCCATTTGGTGGACAGGGCTGCTTGAGCCTTCAAACAGAGCATGAACCGATGGACTCAACCAGCCCAGACACTAAGAGGCCTTTTACTTTATGTATGGAGTGTATTTTGAATCTGTATCCACTGATGTCACCGTCATAGATATGATGCTCCCCATTACAAGCTCTCAATCCTAGAAAAGATTTGAATTAACTCACCTCTAAACAAGGCTATGGAACGGGAAAACGACAAGAGACCGAACAGCAGGACAGTACCAATGGCAAGCCAGTTGGAAGAGACTGTATAGTGCTCCAGACGGTACCGTTGAAATAAAAAATGGTAACATTTCTAAAACAAGAAAAAAAAATAGAACATGTAATATATTTCAATATATTCTATGTTGACGTTATTTGTAGTCATACAAAGGACCAATCCTATTATAGCAGCATTGTAGGTAACAGCCATAGGTATCGGCACAGATTTTGCATATAGATTTAGGAACTTTCACCTACTTTTTTGTGCTGTGTAGAAGGCACAAAATAATTCACGCACTTGTTATAAAAGTGAGTGGAATACTGTATGGTAGTTTATTGCCAAAGACTATTACATATGTCCTCAATATGAGTGAAATCTACACAGTTTACTACATCAAGGTATAGGATCATTTACATGTGACAGCAAATGGACTAGGTATTGTACACGTCCATAAAATCATAACAAACTTTACCTTAAAAAGGCACTGTCACTTTAAAAAGAGACATGACTAGAGATGAGTGAACCTCAAGCATGCTCGAGTCCATCAGAACCCGATCGTTTGGCTGAAGTTGGATAAAGCCCTAAGGCTTTGTGGAAAACATGGATAAAGAGTCATTAGCTGTATCCATGTTTTCCAGACAACCTTAGAGCTTTATCCAACTTCAGCAGCCCCCGCTAATCAAATGCCGAATGATTGGGTTCAGATGGACTCGAGCATGCTCGAGGTTCGCTCATCTCTAGACATGATTAAAGTTTTGATCAGTTGGGGTCAGGGTGTTCAGCCCCCCATTGATCATTAGATACAGCAGGGAGAAGTGCTCGGCTAAGCGCTTCATTCACCAGCTTCCATCTCACTGCAGGAGACAGTCTCCATTGTAAATCTAGAGACAAGCTCCTGCAGAGAGACAGAGGTCACAACTTAGCTAAGTGCTTATCCCATCTCAGTACCTATGATCAGTTGTGGTCTGAACACCAAACAAAACTTTGAAATGCCTAAAGACATAGTAAAAGTCACAGGGACATTTAAATGCTAAAAGGGAAACAGTAACATCTCTGGTACTCTGTAAACCGCATCAGTACCTTGAAGTTGCCGGGCACAGTGTGGTAGTCTGCAGCCGGGCAGCATTTTCAAAATATTAAATCACATAAGATCTTTAGGCACATCACTACCTGTTACTTTTACATCATTGTAATGCTCGTTTTTTGCAGGTTGGGTTGTAATTTTTTTGTAAACTACTTCTGGATACAAATAATTTATGGACTTTACTTTTAAGTGGCTAGATGGAGGAAAAGGGAAGCAAATATGCCTTTTTTATGCGTGACATAAATAATTAAGTTAAAATAATTAAGTTAAATAAATAAGTTAACAATATTCCACGAGTACCTAATGTGTAATTTTTTTTAATTATTATTTATGGTAAACATATTTAAAAAAAAAAAAATGAAAAAGGCATGGTCTAATAGGCAGATGCCTTAAAAAAAACTTTGGATCCTGGGGTGCTAATGTGCCCTGATGTTAAGGTCTTTAAGCAACAGCCTAGGAGTAAAGATTGCTCAGGACATAACCATCTGAACTACCACTATAATAAGGCAGTAAAGTGGGTGACGTCTCCGCAGCAGTGGCCATAAAAAAAGTATACATGAGTGTTCGAGGGGTTAAAAAAAATCAGGCCTAAGGAGTCAATTGTTTATTTTCCTGCAAAGAACGAATGATGTGTTCAACGTCCACAGTACGAAAGCTCTTTATGACTATCAAAAGGCTCACAACGTAACAGATGATTGAGTATCTGACACTGTCTGTTATTGCGAGACATTTTCCATTGTAAAGCAGAAACATCTTATTGTTCAGCTCAATGCTTCCTCTGTTCAGAAAATTCACAGCAATTTCATTGGGCAGATGGAAAACAGCAACAAACAATCTACAGACAGTGGCAGAACGCCGTCTTACGTTTTTACTTTGGAAAGGTTATTGTCTGGAAACCTCTCGGATCCGGTACTTGTACATAAGTCTGTAGCACTTCAATTCATCACAATGGTTTCAATTTAAGATTGCTTCCTGATGTACTGTGAAATGGGCCCTATATAGAAGTACTCGCTACAACCTATCCTGGATGAAGAGTCTTGTCTATAAAACATATTACCATTGTGTCTACCCATCACGTTAGGATCATTATCCTCACAGCAAGATAACTAATGGCAGGGCAGAAAAACACTTGCCGATCCAAAATGTACAGAGACTTTTTCACTGTTCTATGCATGTGGCCAGTGATCATCTCCTCTGCTTAAAGCGTCTGTCGGCAATTCACATTAGGGTTATATTACATTCTAAATGGAACAGGAAAAAAAAAGACATTATATTTACCATACTGATCCACAGAGATCAGCTACAGCCAGTGACTGGCTATAATGGTCATCACCAGTAGAATGTAAGAATCTGGCACAAAAAACGGACGAGTTGGGATGGCAGAGACAGGGGATAACTATGGTAAGCAGTTTACTATGGCATTCGTTTCTACATTGGACATTATATTATTTTTTATCTTTGTAAATTCTGTACATTAAAATTCATACAATTTTTATGTTACTAAAAAAATATTAAAGGGCATGTCCACTTTTAAAAAATAAGAAGGGATCACCGCCAATAATTTGGACCCAGTGTGTTCTACCAGTAACCCTGGAGAATCAATTGTAATCTCAGAATGAATACAGCAGCAAATGTTCAGTTTTCCTACAGTGCCCCCACAGGAGAAATGAAGCATTACAGTGAAAAAATAGGTTGTGCATGTAATGTTTGGACATTTCCAATAGTATCTAGAATTAATAATAATTAAAAAAAAGCCCTTCTTTGTTAAGCATGCCATTTTAAAGTATTCCTGACACATCAAAAGTTTTTTGATGGTCGGGGACGAATTGTTTAGACTAACCAGGAGCACAAGTGAGGAGAGACACATGATGCTGCACGCCTACTCTGTGTCTATGTGTTGTCCCTGAAGACTTACATTTTGCGGCTGTCTCAATCACACAAAGTCAGGTAAAAGTATGCTAAATTGCTTGTTCTTCTGATTGTTTGTGGTCTAAAAAAAGATTTTTTGGGGGGTAATGATGCCCCTTTAAGGGTGTTATTCAGGACTGTGTGTGTGGGGGGGGGGAAACAGCTCCTTTTTCCTTCCAGAAGCAGAAGACTCTTGTCTTAAGGTAGTGTGTTGTACTGCAGCTTCAACTGAAGTGAATAGAACAGAGTTATAATACCACTCAAAAACGGAGGACAAAAGAGGTGCTGTTTCTGTAGGACAGCGGCTATGTTTTGTTCAATCCTGGAAAACCCCTGAATATACTGGAGTTATCAGAATGTCTCAAAAGATTGTGGGTCTGTAACTTCAATGGACTGTAGCTCAACATTGATAATGTGCACTACAGGGCATTTACAAACCTTGCCTGGGTGATATCCTTTAATATGTGGAAAATTTCCAGGTAACTAGATGCCCTTTAAAGCAAACACAGAACCGTACTGGTGCTCGATGTAAGCAAACCCTGTTACGTCATACAGTATTTCTAGCTACCCATGCATACATTACCTGCAGAGCAGACAGGGCTACGGCCCCACACAAGCAGATCAGCGGGTAGACAGGAAAAAGAAACCTCTCCTCTTTATGGGGTCGTGTGAAGAAAATCAAAATCCAGATATACATGGGAGCCAACGTAAGCCAATATGGTCTACCAAGATTCTGAACTGCTGGAGCAAACATAACAATGCTGTTAGAGGTTACAGCATGGCAACGTCTTGAGAACAATTCTATCAAAGAACACAGTCAGCCATTCTTCAGCTTTATACTCTGCAAGAGATAACATTCTGCTTCACAGCAAATGCACACAAGAAATATGGAAGTCTAATATTTAGACAAAAAAAAAAAAAAAGAGTCTGGTGTATAGATGAGTCCAGCTTGAGCATACTGGAGTCCCATCATTCGGCATTTGAATACTGGTGACTGAAGTTGTTGGATGCAGCCCTAAGGCTGCCTATGGCTGTATCAAAATTTTCCCATACTCCCTAGGGCTGCGCAGGGCCAGCGTCAGCAGAGGGCTTACCCGGGCAAATGCCGGGGCCCACAGCGCCTCTAGGGGCACAGACAGGAAGAGGGGCCAGGTGTTCTAATGGTCAGCCAACTCACTGTAGTGCAGTAAATATCAGAAGACAAAGGAGACGCAGCAGGACCTGCACAGATTGAGAAGAGTAAAGGACCTGATCACATGACCTGAAGGTCCTCATCCTTACAGTGTGAAGAGTGGCCCAGCAGAGAGGAAAAGAGAGAAGACTGAGCTGTAAGTGCTGTGTGTATGTGTCTGAGTGTATCAGACTCAGTCAGTCAGTGTCTGTCAATGTCAGTGTCTGTGTCAATAATGTGTATTTGTGTATGTTAGTAGTTTCTCAAATTATTGTGCATAGTGTGTGGATGAAGGGTGCATAGTGGGATGGATGAGGGGCCCGCTGAAGCTCTGCTGCCTGAGGGCCCGCAAAAACCTGAAGCCGGCCCTGGGGCTACATCCAACTTCTTCAGCCACTGGCATACCTCCCAACTTTTGCGCAGAGGAAAGAGGGACAGTCACGGCAATGTTTTTGCCTCGTCCTCGGCAAACTAGTACCCCCTTAGTATGCCCCTTCGTACCACCTTAGTACCTTCTTAGTATGCCCTTTAGTACCCCCTTAGTACCTTCTTATTGCCCCCTCAGTATGCCCCTTAGCACCTTCTTAGTACCCTCCTTAGTATGCCCTTAGTACCCCCTTAGTATGCCCCTTCGTACCCCCTTAGTATCTTCTTAGTATGCCCTTTAGTACCTTCTTAGTATGCCTCTTAGTACCCCCTTAGTATGCCCCTTAGTACCTTCTTAGTACCCCTTTAGTACCTTCTTAGTACCCCCTTAGTATGCCTCTTAGTACCCCCTTAGTACCTTCTTAGTACCCCCTTGGTATGCCCCTTCGTACCCCCTTAGTACCTTCTTAGTATGCTCCTTAGTACCTTCTTAGTACCCCCTTAGTATGCCCTTAGTACCCCCTTAGTATGCCCTTTAGTACCCCCTTAGTATGCCCCTTAGTACCTTCTTATTGCCCCCTTAGTATGCCCCTTAGCTCCTTCTTAGTATGCCCCTTAGTATATCCCTTAGTACCTTCTTAGTATGCCCCTTAGTATGCCCCTTAGTACCCAATCTCGTGGAGCTTCTTGTGCAGGCTTGCATAGTTGCCAACAGTATGACCCAGTAAGCCCCGCCCCCATCGCGGTAAGCCCTAACCAGCCCTAATGCTGACACAAGCTGACTCGAGCTGTGCTCATGTCTGGAGACGTTAAGTGTGTTTATGTCCATGGAGCTTGCTGTAAAGCATATGACGAAATGCTGATAAAACAGCCCAATCAAGATGGCTCCCCCCCCCCGTAATACTGTTCTAAAAATAAAATAAATAAAAATAATTTAGAAGGTAGAAACAAATTACAGAAAAAGAACATGTTTAATTATCCGAATTTAATCAATAAAAATATTTTAGGCGACACATTTTCTTTGACAGATAAAAACATTAACAGTAGACATTAGCTATTTAGAAGAATAAAGATTATCCATGTAGACATTGTGAAAGAGATATTGTAATGTTAATTTTATTGTGGCTAGACCAGACTATTATGACCTTACTTTACAAACAAGACTTAATAAATGGTTTAGAACTGTCCAAGGATATCAGGTGACCAGGAATCTATCCCAGTTGTATGACCTGATATCTGAATTTCTCTGCATGATATTATTGACTCTTCTCTTAGCTGATTTAACAGAAAGAGACTGGGCTTTCTAGCTAGCCGCCATTTGTATTCTACCCACCATGCATATAAATGGAAAAGTTTAGGTTGTTAAAAAGGAACTCCGGCAATTTTTTTTCCAGTCAAATCAACTGGTGTTTGTAATTTAGATCTATTTAAAAATCTCCAGTCTGACACAGTGCTCTCTGCTGCTACCTCTGTCCGTGTCAGGAAGTATCTCCAAGTAGTAGATGGAGTAGATGGAGCTAATTATGTGCAGACTGATGGATCTTTAGTAACTTAAAGGAGACCTGTCACCTGATCCCGCTTCCTGATCCGGTCGGGTCACGGAGATATGAGCGCCCGAAGCCCGGCGCGCGCACTCATAGGAGAGTCCGACGCTCATAGAGAATGAATGGGGAGTCCGATGCTCCGTCATTCTCTATGGGCATCAGACTCTCCTGTGAGCGCGCGGGATCAGGTGAGTATAGGGGGCTGTAACAGGTGGTCGGGAGCCTGTCACCCCGGCACGGGGGGGTGACAGGTCCTCTTTAATGACTACCTTAGAAATAGCTATGCAGCAATGTAGTCAGCAAGGAAAGAGTAGATCTTATACTTTCTAATATGTAAATCCTTACTGTTAATTTTCTGTAGCAGATGCTCCATCAGCCACGTCAAGGGCAAAGCAAACAACGCCATAATGAAGACAATGTTAAAGTTGAGGAAGCCATTGATGAAGTAGAAAGGCCAAGGTTCTGTGCCTGAATGGAAAAGAAAATAGGATTACATTTTTTTAGGAATCAACTATGGTCAGAGAAGAAAGGCAAATGATATAAAAGACAGAAATGCGGAGTGTAATCCACAATATAAAAGAACAATCCATAATTTAGAGACCAAAGAGCAACATCTCCGAGCCAGTAGAATCATTTAAAGGGCAAGAAAAGACTGTTTCCACTCTAATGTTAAATGTGTTAAACTTAGGTACAGGGATTCTGGGATGACTGGAGTGTTATGACGACAACAAGGATTATACTAGATAGGCATTCTGAGACTGAGGAGCTTAAAGGGAACCAATCACCCAGAAAATCAATGTAAAGACAAGGATATGTGCTGATAGATCACCCAGCACACTTCCCAAATATGCCCCTGTAACCTCTGTGCCCCCCTCAATTAGACAGTAATCTTACTTTGTTCAGGTCACGCGCTGTATGTAAATTTTTGCTAAGTAGTCCTGGTGGGCGTATGTAGTCCTGGTGGGCGTATGTAGTCACGGTCCGGGGGCGTATCTAGTCACGGTCCGGGGGCGTATGTAGTCACGGTCTGGGGCTGTAATCACGCCCAGAGGGGCGTAATTCGGAGGCTTGCGGTCCAGTGACGTCATCCGGCGGCTTGCGTTCCGCGACGCGGCCGCGCCGACGTGTTCGGGAACCCGCGCATGCACAGTACGGTGGGAGACGACGCTGACGTACTGCGCATGCGCGGATTCCCGAACACGTCGGCGCGGCCGCGACGCGGAACGCAAGCCGCCGGATGACGTCACTGGACCGCAAGCCTCCGAATCACGCCCCTCTGGGCGTGATTACAGCCCCAGACCGTGACTACATACGCCCCCGGACCGTGACTAGATACGCCCCCGGACCGTGACTACATACGCCCACCAGGACTACATACGCCCACCAGGACTACTTAGCAAAAATTTACATACAGCGCGTGACCTGAACAAAGTAAGATTACTGTCTAATTGAGGGGGGCACAGAGGTTACAGGGGCATATTTGGGAAGTGTGCTGGGTGATCTATCAGCACATATCCTTGTCTTTACATTGATTTTCTGGGTGATTGGTTCCCTTTAATGACACCAGGCTGGGAGACTTGGAGAAGCCACATGGTATATAATGGGAAGACTGAGGAGCCTTATGACACCAGGCTGGGAGACTTGGAGAAGCCACATGGTATATAATGGGAAGACTGAGGAGCCTTATGACACCAGGCTGGGAGACTTGGAGAAGCCACATGGTATATAATTGGAAGACTGAGGAGCCTTATGACACCAGGCTGGGAGACTTGGAGAAGCCACATGGTATATAATGAGAAGACTGAGGAGCCTTATAACACCAGGCTGGGAGACTTGGAGAAGCCACATGGTATATTATGGGAAGACCGAGGAGCCTTATGACAGCAGGCTGGGAGACTTGGAGAAGCCACATGGTATATAATGGGAAGACTGAGGAGCCTTATGACACCAGGCTGGGAGACTTGGAGAAGCCACATGGTATATAATGGGAAGACTGAGGAGCCTTATAACACCAGGCTGGGAGACTTGGAGAAGCCACATGGTATATTATGGGAATGCTGCCAATCTCAGTGATGTTATGAAAGATTCAGAACAAAGTTCGAAGCCTCTTGGAATCATCTTGTCAAGGTAAAATGGATGCGAGCCTCACTGTAAGCCATTGTCAGGTAGAATAAATTGCAGATGCTGTTATCTCTCTCCTCGAAATAATTAAAAATTGCAAGAAGTAGTGAAGTGATGTCTGGACGGCGCTGGAGACATTTTTGTGTAAGGATAGCTCTTCCATTTGATTCCAATCACGACAAGCCCCTTCACAATGTACCGCACGCTTCTCATGTAACAAAATGATTAAACACTCCATGTGTGATGGAACATGTCAAGTGTCCTTATTTGAGCTAGACAGCAAGCAGCATATTTAAGAGTACGGGTATATCTGTATTACGTACCATTTATACGCCTGCAGGTTTTCATTAACTTCAAATGCTGCTGTTTAGCGCCTAAGGGCTCTCAACTATCACTTCAATTCTTCAGAGACAATAAGAGACGGGAGAAGCGCAACCTGATCATTGTCACTCACAACAGATTTGGAACTAAAAAAATTTCTATGGGTTAAGGCTGAATGTGCAGCGTGTATAAGTGGAATAGGCGTGATGAATGTACAACATACATCCCATACATCAGCCTTCCACCCATGAGCTTTCATACATTCATCAAACCTTGTTGGACAACTCTAAAATTTTGGAAACTATTCACAATAAAATGTGTACAGATTCATAGAAATATATATATATATTTTATGTATAACTTTTATTTAAAGGGGTATTTCTATCAGACATTTAAAGGGATGATCAATAGGATGTGTAATCACTTTGTGACTAGTCGGGATCTGACCCCTGGGACCCTAAATGATCATGACGATGAACTGGACAGAGAACTAATGGTGTGCTGTCTCCAGTGTTGGACTGGCCCACCAGAGGACCGGAGAATCCTCCGGTGGGCCCCCAGCTTTAGAACCTACACTAACACTGACTGACATGTCATTTCTCACAAATTTTTCATTGGTGGGCCCCAGATATCCCAGTCCCACACTGGTTGTCTCTCCCTTTGTGAGGTACAGTTATGGAGACATAACACTACCACAGTGCTGCAGCTTTATCCTCAATATCAGTGATTGTCCACCCACTAAACATAATGTCATAGCTTATCCTAGCCATCACACTATAACAGGGTAGATCATCAATGTAAGATCAGCAGGGTGTCGATCATGACACCCAACTCCCCCACCGCTCAGCTAGTAGGCAGAGCTGCAGCTCAGACACATACCCAGTGTACTGCCTAAAATTTTTGTTCACTGTGCAGTGGTGGCATTAGGTTACTGCAGTGCAGATCATATTCATTTTAATGGGAGATGCACTGCACAATGAATGGGGACAAGGCTTCTAAATGTTCATTCTGTATGTGCCGGAGCTCTGGCTTTTCCAAACAGCTCATCAGCAGGGTGCCAGGTGGCAGCACCCACTCAGTGTTACATGCCTGTAAAACCCCTTTGAGTCATATATACAAGATATACCATCAACGTCTTGGTCCCATCTCTGAGACCTGCACAAATAATCCTTGTATCGTTTGGTCATGGAAACTGACATCACAAATTTGCATATATCCATGCTGTCAGTTTTCAGATCACATGTGCAGTGCAGACATACCCAGTGCGCTGCTGTGATCCAGCATCCCACTGTTTGGCTCTTCCGTCCTGCTCTCTGGCCTTCTGGAGGAGGCAGCGGCCTTAAGATACAGCAGTGGCTGAAGCAGGATGGGAGAACCTGATGCCGGATCCCACAGCAGCACAGAAGGTAAGTATACACTGCATGTGTGATCTGTAGAGATGAGCGAACCGGGTTCGGGTTCGACTCCATCCGAACCCAAACGATTGGCATTTGATTAGCGGCGGCTGCTAAACTTGGATAAAGCTCTAAGGTTGTCTGGAAAACATGGAGACAGCCAATGACTATATCCATGTTTTCCATATAGCCTTAGGGCTTTATCCAACTTCAGCAGCCACCGCTAATCAAATGCCGATCGTTCGGGTTCGGATTGACTCTAGCATGCTCGAGGTTCGCTTATCTCTAGTGATCTGGAAACTGACAGCATGAATATATAGATGTCACTTTCCCTTTGCTATTGGCCACACATGCGCTGTTTGCACAGAAAGATATGCGGCAGATAGTAATAAATTTTAAAGCAGTCACACGGATGCAAGCAGCCAAGAACAGGCTTTTTCTCGGTCGTCAACTGATTGCTGTCACTTTTACACAGGTCAATAATTGGCTGAAGGAGCACTCTAGGAACATTCTTGGCTGATAATCTGAAAATGTAAAAGGCCCTTAAGTGCTCACTAAAAACGCGCTACCCATCCATTATTCTTTACTAGAGCAAAAATACAAAGGAAAATAGACCAACTATAGAACACAGGGAGAAATAGATCAACGTATAGTTTACTGTTTAGCTGCAAATGAAAATCTAGTGGCAATATGAAGCCTTATAGTTTATTACGCAGTTAATATCACATAGCTCAGTCGATGGCGGCTTAATCTCCTTATGAACATTGTGATTCAGGAGGCAGCAGGTAATGGTCCGTCCTGTTGAATTCCTTATAGTGCACAACAAAAGATGGATTACTGTGTACACAAGAGCGAGCAGAAGGGGAGCTCTCATCACCAAGCGGACAGCGCGACGTGCCAGTGACAATGTGCGTCACACATGCACAAGTCACTTAACATTCCAATAGTACACAAACACTTATGACCGAGATACCGCCATAAACCTGTCATTTCTCTCTGCCGAACAATTGTCGCCATGTGAATGATGGTGCCTGCTCAATGGGACAAGCAGAAGTAATGGCTTCATACTCAAAAGGAAAGGAAATTATTTGTATCGAATTACAGGAATGAAAAGTCAATGATTTAACAGATTACCAGGCATGGAAACACAATGGTGGTGAGAGCCACATGACTCATTGGACTGTCCTGTAGGTTAGGCCAGACACCAGCTATCAGATGGCAAGAAGGATCCTTGATATTCTGGTATGATGTGAGAATGGTGCCACCCCGCTGATGTTCTAAAGGCATATAATCAGGGGCCACTACAAGGCTAAGATGACACATAGTAAAAAATAATGTGCATTGTATATTAGGATATAGGAAAGTAAAATCTGCAGTGGAATACAGTATAGGGGGAAAAAAAGATAGTGAATAGCGTGCACAAAACCCTTCAATGGCTATGGATATGTCTAAAGGGGTTGTCCAGCGAAAATCTTTTTCTTTCAAATCAACCGATATCAGAAAGATATATAGATTTGTAATTTACTTCTATTAAAAAATCTCAAGTCTTCCCCTACTTATTAGCTCCTATATGTCATGCAGGAAATGTTGTTTTATTTACAGTCTGACACAGCGCTCTCTGCTGACATCTCTGGCCGAGACAGGAACTCTGTCTTGGTTTTCTATGAATCCCCATAGAAAACCTCTCCTGCTTTGGACAGTTCCTGTCTCGGCCAGAGATGTCAGCAGAGAGCACTGTGTCAGACTGAAAATAAAACAACATTTCCTGCATGACATACAGTGGCTAATAAGTATGGAAAGACTTGAGATTTTTTAATAGAAGTAAATTACAAATCTATATAACTTTCTGACACCAGTGGATTTGAAAGAAAAAGATTTTCGCTGGACCACCCCTTTAAAAAGCATTTACTTATTATGGTGCAAAACCTATTTTCTCCATACATCTTTATTAAATATTTCCCTTGCTTTTTCAAAAATCTCAAGCCTTCTAGTCCTGCAGAAAGTGGTGTATTCTTTCCGGTCTGATGTAATCCCCATGTATGACTCAATAACCAACTGGGTGTAACCAATTGGGTGGTATCCCTACATCTAAGTTGATAGTGTAAAACAGTGTAGGGACACGCCCCAAAATTGGTAACACCCAGTTGGTTATGGATTTATAGTTTATAGTGGCGTAGCTACCAAAAACGCATACCCATACACTGAGGGGGCCCACAGGCTCATAGGCCTTTAACGTAAGAACTCTCACAGTTAAATAATGTAGCACTGAAAGAACAAGAACGCATCGGCTGCCAGTAATGCCAGTCACTCTCGTGGCATTGCACGTATATGATATAACAGCCGTCCAGGAGTGGTGACAGGTTCTTCTTAAATCAATAGCTGAACCAAAATTTGTAACAAAAATGTTTTTAAATTAAAAAAAAAATTCTGGTCCTGAACTATATATAACTATTAAGAAATATGCCTCTATACCAGTATACTAGTGATTAGAGATGAGCGATTTGCTCATCTCTGCTACTACTAGTGATCTAGTAGTAAAACTACTAGTGATCAAGAACATACCAGTTTTCTTAAAATGGTACCCCGGCAAATTTTTTTTTCCATTTCAAATCAACTGGTTTCAGAAAGTTATAGAGATTTGTAATTTACTTCTATTTAAAAAATCTCAAGTCTTCTCATACTTATCAGCTGCTGTATGTCCTGCAGGTAGTAGTGTTTTCTTCCCAGTCTACAACAATGCTCTCTGCTGCCATCTCTGTCCGAGACAGGAACTCTCCAGAGAAGGAAAGGTCTCCTATGGGGATTTCCTATTGCTCTGGGCAGTTCCTGACATGAATAGAGGAGGCAGCAGAGAGCACTGTGTTAGGCTGGAGAGAATACAGTATATCACTTCCTGCAGGACACACAGCAGCTGATAAGACTGATACTGAAAGACTGGAGATTTTTAAATAGAAGTAATTTACAAATCTATATAAACTTTTTAAAATCAGTTGATTTGAAAGAAAAATAAAATCACTGGAGTACCCCTTTAACAAAGAAGCTACAGTCCTGCATACAGACCAAACACTATGGGGTAGATTTATCAATCATGGTGTAAAGTAAAACTGGCTCAGTTGCCCCTAGCAACCAATCAGAAAGGTGGAATCTGATTGGTTGCTAGGAGCAACTGAGCCAGTTTCACTTTACACCGTGTTTGATAAATCCCCTCCTTTAAACTTTACTTTAAAGGGAACCTGTCACCCCCCCGTGCCAGGGTTTAAGGCCGCCCGACCCCCGATAGAGACCCTTATACTTACCCCTTCTCTGCAAGTCCCGGGACGGCGATATCTCCATCTGGAGCCGTGCGCGTGTGCTCCTGAGATGAGTCCAACGCCCGTAGAGAATAAATGGCTCCATTCATTCTCAATGGGCGTCGGACTCATCTCAGGAGCGCGCGCGCACAGCTTCCGATGGAGATATCTCCGTCCCAGGACCGTCTCCAGGCGCGGGACTTGGAGAGAAGGGGTTAGTATAAGGGTCTCTAGTGGGTGGTCGGGCGGCCTTCACCCCGTTACGGGGGGTGACAGGTCTCCTTTTAACTATATTTCAATGAGAAAAAGAGAAAAGACTTCATGTAGGTTTTACAAGGTCCCAAGGCATTTTTATAAGTGGTCCATTGGATCCAGCTTTCCATGTGCATAGGAATATATTTCAAGAGGCCTGGTGTTAAGGAGAGCGCCATGATGCAATACCTTCCCCACTTGACAATCCTTCACAAGCACTGGCATAAACAGAGTTAAGAAGACAAGGCTGCCATGCTGATGCTGGCTGCGGGAGTTCACCTTCCTTCATACATCCGCTCCCCCTGCTCCCCTTCTATGTGATCGATGCAATCAGCCGGGAAATCACAAGCGCTGCTCTTAATCACCGCACTGTTGTGACAGCTGCTACCAGCTACGGCAATTTGCTGCAATCAATGCCACTTAAAAAGGGTACAGCACAGCGGAGTGGTGGGGGAGGGGGAGCAGGAGAACAGAGGGGAATGAGAAGACGGGAGAGATACTGAGGTAGGGGGGAAATGGTGAAGAATATAGTGCTTACATCTTCAAGTGTCATAAGACAGACTGATTCATTGCATTAAACATAAAAGAGAAAAAAAAAACTGTATAAAACTGTAGCCACTACTGCTCGACCAGACATTGACACTTGAATGCTATCTGTGGCACATAATTCTACTCAACCAGTGGAAGCTGCATTATATACTGCATTGAAAAAAAGAGAATTCTTGTATATAATAACACTAATATATAAAAACTGATAATAATAAACTAAACAACAGAAGCAAAAGAAAAAAAAAATGTTGTCAAATATTGAAACTGACTTTTAAGTGATCTTCTCTCTTTGGCTTTATTAGTCTACTACAGGTAACAAAGCGGGAGATTTATCAAACTGGTGTAAAGTGAAACTGGCTCAGTTGCCCCTAGCAACCAATCAGATTCCACCTTTCATTCCTCACAGACTCTATGGAAAATGAAAGGTGGAATCTGATTGGTTGCTAGGGGTGACTGAGCCAGTTTAACTTTACACCCTGTTTGATAAATCTTCCCCAAAATGTCTATTGTATCCACACTGCACAATTCCACTTGGGGCCTGTACTGTATAGTGGTGTTTATCTGCGGCCCTTTCTTTTTGGGGCCCAAAATTGTGCTTAAAGGCTGGCTTCACACTAGCAAAATATGGATGCAAATATAGATTGCATGGCTGCAAGTCTCAGCCTGGCAGTAGATATAATGACCTGCACTTACAGCTGTTGGTTTGGGTTATTAAAGGGGTTGTCAAGCGGAAAAAATTCTTTCCAATCAATCGGTTTCAGAAAGTTATATAGATTTGTAATTTACATCTATTTAAAAATCTCAAGTCTTCTAGTACTTATTAGCTGCTGTATGCCCTGCAGGAAATGTTGTTTTCTTTTTAAGTGTCACTGTCGTTATAACTTTTAAAATCTAAATCAACAGTAGATGTGAAATAAAGAAAGTTTGCAATATACATTCATTATTTTTTGGTGTTGCTATCATGCTGTAATACAAAGCTGAATTTACAAGAAATCCAGGTCCAGTCTCCTGAAGGTAGATTTTCTGACTTGTGCTGCTTAAAGGGGTTATCCAGTGTGGGGGCTATTTTTAGATGTGGCCGGGGAGGAGGTGGCTGAAAAAAAAAGACGTCCACTCACCTCCCCGGTTCCAGCAGCGGGTCCTGCATCGCGGCGCTCCGGTGCCCGGTTCCCGGCCGCTTCATGATCTCTGACGCGGGCCCGAGACATGATGTCTCAGGTCCGCTCAGCCACTCAGTGAAGGAGGCGGGATCCTCAGGCGCCTCCTTAACTGAGTGGCTGAGCGGACCTAAGTCTCGGGCCTGCATCAGACACCCGGGACCCGCTGCTGGAACCGGGAGGTGAGTGGACGTCTTCTCTTTCAGCCACCTCCTCTCCGACCACATCTAAAAATAGCCCCCACGCTGGATAACCCCTTTAAAGAGAACCAATCACGGCCGGAAAAAAAAAAAAAAATTTCCTTATTGGATGTATATTGTAATTTTAAGAATGTTTGTAAATACAATCAATCATTTTTACTGCCGCGTTTTTTAATAACAGACGTTTTCCTTTCCTGTCTCTCGCCGGCTCTTTTCAAAAGAGCCGGCTTGAGACAGGAAGCTTCCGTCATGCAGAGCGGCAGCAAGGCCAGGCGCCGCCATCTTGATTACGTCACTTGCGTTCCAACGGTGGAACGCAAGTAATGTAATCAAGATGGCAGCCCACTTCCTTGCTGCAGCGGACAAGAGGATTAGGTAAAGTATAAGATACAGACGGCAAAGGCAGTCTGTATCTTCATTTTGTCTACTTATGAAAATACAGACTGCCTTTGCAGTCTGTATTTTATACTTTACCTGATCCTCTTGTCCGCTGCAGCAAGGCCGGGCGCCGCCATCTTGAATACGTCAATTGCGTTCCAGCGGTGAAACGCAAAGTGACGTCATCAAGATGGCGGCGCCCGGCCTTCGTGCAGCGAACAAGAGAATTGGGTAAAGGGATAAGATACAGACTGCAAAGGCAGTTTGTATCTTCATAGATAGACTTAGGGAGAGATTACCTTTGATAATAGGGACAGTGATTTTTCGGTGATTGCCGAAAAAAACAGACTAAACACAGGAATTCCGGCCAATACAGAGAGTCACAGAACATTGTGTCAGTCAATTACATGACTGGCTTCTCTCTGTGAGCTCTCAGATGGCCTGGGTTTTTTTTCTGACCGTTTCCTGTTTTTTTTTAGAAAAAAAAAGTTAGAAAATAGGAAGTGCCCTGTGGTTTGTGGGACATGCGGCCAGGCTGGGACTTGTGGTCATAATACGGTTGCATACACTTTAGTGAAACCGGACTCAACATTAGAGTTTTGAGCCTTTTTGTTGTTTTTGAATAAAACTGCACATTAGACATTAAAAAAAAATAAATGCAGTGGAACTATTAGATGGCATCTGACCCATACATTACAAAACACAGAATCAGAACTGACAGTTTGTTTGTTAAAGTAGTACTCTGGTACCGCGCTAGACAGTTCCTGACATGGACAGAGCTGGCAGCAGAGAGCACTGTCTCAGACTGGAAAGAATACACCACTAACTGCAAGACATACACCAGCTGATAAGTACTGGAAAACTTGAGATTTTAAAACAGAAGTAATAAAAATCTATAAAACTTTCTGACAAATAAATGAAAAAAAAAAAGAAAAAAAAAACATTTATATATGAGAGATATCTTGGTCACAAAATTTTATTCAGTGACTCATAATATTAGGCTACCAATCCTTTTAGGAAGAAAAAAAAGCAACAGACATCTCATCTATCTATTTAAAAGGTCATTTTTTATTTATTTTATTTTCAATAAATTTGGAATTACCCTTTTTTAAATTCAACTATTTTTTATTGAAGCTTTTCCAAAAAAAAAAAAAAAAAACTGGTTTATTTAAAAAAAAAACAACTTTTTTACACAAACCAAACCTAAGAGAGCATACCCTCTCATCCCTTCCCACCTCACTCCCCCCACCCCAGCCTTCCTTCCGTAACACTGCCTATCAACCAATTGACCTTTCCAACAATCTCCGCCACTGTGGGAGGATCCTCATCAAGCCGATGCTTGGCGATCAGTTTATGTGTCATGAATAAGATACGAGCCACAGCAATCTGCTGAACGACATCCAGAGCTAAGTCCTCTACACACCACAATATATATACCAGTGGAGATTGCTGACACTCTAGTGCATAAGCTTTACGTATGGCCGATGTTACTCCGCTCCAATACCGGAACAGCTTGGGGCAGCGCCAAAACATGTGTAGGAGTCCCTATACATGGGTGTTGAGATCCCCATATATCTTTTGCCACACTTCCAGCTTGAAGGAGTTTTATACCCCTTACAATTGACAACTCTGTTTATGGGTCCCATGTTTTCTTCTATTAGCCAAGTTCACAGCTGGGTTAGGCCTCTATGCACATTCCCTATAAACTGCAGACTACTGGTCTACTATTTAGACTGCTGGTCTAGAAATACAAATTTCAAGGTGATTCCATATTTTTTTTTTCTATTTGATCTGGAAAAACATATGGCATTAAAATAATTTCCTTTCATGTGTTTGTGGTATGTTCCATGAAATTGCCAAAAATAAAGATGCTGGGTGACCCTTCTCCAAGTATAGCAATTTCTCAATTTATCTGCCAGGGGTTGTAATAAAGTATGTGTCCCATGTCTACAACACACACTACCCCATTCCAAATTTTCTCTAGACATAACATCAGCACCAGAACTGGTCAATAGGAGATTCATGAATTGGTTTTCATAGTGGAGCAAAAATACAGTCTGGCATCACTCTGCCCAATGCCAGGCAGGAGCCACGTAAGGCACACAGAGAACAGGATTTAGAACGTGACATTTCACAAGCACATAAAGGCGTAAACTGTCAGCCGTGAAGTGTATAAATACAAAACTGAAAACAAATCATAAAATAATTACAAAGTATAAGGTCTGTCATTTCTCTCCTCCTGTTAGTCTTGGTGAACGGCTGCAGTTTGTCCTAGTAACATACGCTTATATTGATTTAGATTACCTTTCATAAAACAAAATTCAATAAATATATTTGAAAAAAAAAAGCCATAAATGTCTGCATGGCGTTCTTCCTTTCAGACTACGTACTTTTCAGCTGACTGTATTACGCACTTTTTTTTTTATAACATCCCATAAATTACATTGCACAACATCTTTTATAAGTGGATGTTTAGCTAGTGGACATAACGCAGCTAAGACTTCAATAAATGTGCAATTAGTATGAACAAAGGCCCCGGCTAAAAGCCGTTTTCAGATGATTGTTTGCCATGTACAGAGGACAGGATTTTACATTTCAGCATAAACATGCTCACCGACTCCCCCAGTGTGCTCATTAGGAAAAAGCAGAAGCAGCCTTTATCTGTGCACGGGGCTGTAATCAGGAGCTATTCCCTACGTGTGTCACAGCTGAACTGGATAGACACAATGCGTCACTGGAGACCAGATCAGTCAGCTGCTGACGCAAGGTGTCTGTGAAGAGGAGGAAAAAGAGAAGTACAGGCAAGTTCACCGTGAGTCATGTTTAAAGGCATGTAGCCGTTATTTGCACGTTACGTGTACAATGTAGAGTTCCCCAGGTATCCTCTGCACAAGGCAAGCGGACTAGTAACAACGTATCAAGTCTGCAAAAAATAAGGCTAAGAAGCAACAATGATGAAAGTTATAAAAACTATAAGTGACTGCGATCGGTTGAAGATAAAAAACTAAACAATCCTGATTTAGAACTTCTTACACATCGGTTACAGATTAGGGAGGAATTTATCAAAATGATTCTAAATGGAAAGTGATTTATATTATGCCTTATGCTTTTAGAACTTTTATCTCACCAAGTCAAATGTATGAAAATGGCGCGCGGTATAAATTTGGAGCGGACCAGTGGCTGCGCCAGCTCATTAAAATGGTGCATCTTTGCATTTGTTCCATTCTCATTCACATGTAAGTGTGGTGTGGACTGGATTGGCAATTTGTTAAATAAGAAGTGGCACTGAGAATGTACATACAAACAGAACTTTTCTGAAAATAGATGTGAGTGTTGTCACCTTTAGAAAAGTTGCAAACTTTTGTGCAATGAAAAGATTGAAAAAATTTTGTGACTTTTCTACGTCAAAAGACATACATAATTCTTTTTGGTTTTATAGTGTTAGTGCATCTTAAAGCGGCACTATCAGCAGGTTCTGCCCAATGAACCTGCTGATATGCCCCAGAAGCTGGTAATAACATCTTTCTTGTCTTCTGTATTCTCTTTTAATTTGCTAATTGCCCATATGCTATTTTTGGGGCGTCGCAGCCCGGCCCAGAGCACTACCATGGCCCATCCAGCCCACTATGCATCTATGAATATGTATAGTGGGCGAGATGCAAGGGGGGGGGGCTGAACAGGCCGTGGTGGTGCTCTGGGCCGGCCAGCGACGTCCCAAATGCTCCTAAGCCCCAAAAATAGCATAGAGGCAATAAGCAAATTTAAAGAGAACGTAGAAGAGAAGAAAGACGTTATTACCAGCGGTCAGGAGAGCTTCTGGGGCATATCAGTAGGTTCATTGGGCATTGTGCTGCTTTAAAGGGTACCTGCGAAGTTGGACTTGAGCTGTTCTTCTGGTAATGTGAGGAGAAACACAGTACACGCTAGGCTGTTGAATTACTGAGGCAACAATGCAACACTAAGCAGGTTCCATAAAAGAGAATGAAATAGGAATTGCACAGAAGTTGGGCTTTGTACAGTTACCTTGGCATCTGTACCAACCAGTGTGGTCCACCAATCTGAAGAATGGACAAGATTTCAACTTTACAGGAACTCTTTAAATGGGTTTTTCTGGCCAAAATAGACTGATGAGCAATCTGTAAGTGCAGCTCAGCTGCTGTTCACTTAAAATGGAGCTGAGCTGCGGTTACAGGTCACCACCACTACTACACTGTGAATGGCTGAAGAGGTTGGATGCCGCCCCCAGGAGTCCTGGTAAACATGGATACTGCCATAGGCTAGTGAATTTGTTTTAGCAGTCAAATCATTGAGCTATGGATACAGCCCTGTTTGTAGGCATTTTTCTGAGTTACATTATGCAATATGGCTGAAGTGCAGGACAAAACATGCAGCCGGGCAGCAGGAAATACATAGCCTTGGCTTTCCATCCTGCCAAATGTACTGTGCACTGCACATACTCCGCTGTATGTCCGCAGCCCGCCCCGTTGACCCCCCAGCCGTCGGAGCGTATACTTCACCTGCTCCCCGCTCCGGCTTGCTTCGGCTTTGCTTCCGGCTTGCTGTTTTCATGTTCCACTCAGCCAATCAGTGCACTGCAGCGGGGCAGTGCACTGATTGGCCGAACAGGACGTCCCGGGAACCCCCAAAGCAAGCTGGAGCGGGGAGCAGGTGAAGTATACGCTCCGGCGGCCAGGGGGGTTAACGGGGTGAGCTGCGGACATACTCGCAGAGGGATATCTATCCTGCTGCTAGTTTGTCTGCCCATAAGGTGTACTAGTCAGGGATCACCAGCGAAAAACCCGCTGCGGATCTGTTACGTGTAAACGCAGCCTAAAGGTGCACAGCTATTTCTTATTCTCTCCATTTCAGGGGGCAGGACCAGGGATCAGCTATCTGCCAGTAGTACGTACATAGTTACCTCCTCCCTTAGTTGCCTAGCCATTCACAGCACAACACTTAGGGGAAGATTTATCAAACATGGTATAAAGTGAAACTGGCTCAGTTGCCCCTAGCAACCAATCAGATTCCATTTTTTATGCCATACAGACACTTTGGAAAATGAAAGGTGGAATGTGATTGGTTGCTAGGGGCAACTGAGCCAGTTTCACTTTACACCATGTTTGATAGTCCTTACTGCTATGCCATGAATAATGAATGGTGAAAGTGCACTGAACAGGCTGCACTGTGCTTGTGGATAACTACAATACATTACTATAGATGGCATGTGAAGGGAGAGGGGTTATTGATGCACTGGGTGTGAAAGGTGCTGTATGAGCAGAAAAGCAAGCAGCAGCTATGAAAGGATTACATTGCGCATTGAACTGAGCTGCCCTTAGAGGTGCCGTCACCCTGCATTCCCACCTGTTTGACGACTGCATTACAGTGAGAACTGAGCTGGATGCTTGTACTTAATGTAGTGGGGGCGCAAGTTTACTGCACATTCGGTTCCTGTTCATGTCAAAAGGAGCCGATGCTCCAATAACCTGGCGCTGCTGCTACGTTGATTACAGAGCCAAATGTTTCCGGCTATGTTCTCACTTCTGAGACGAGCAGGGATCCCGAGATGCCTCTTTTAGGCTGTGGAACGAAGGATACAGATATTCAGCCAGCCAGAAAATGGAGAGGACACTGTGGCTGTATCTCTGGATAGCAGCAGGTTTCAGCAGTAACAAATTCTGACATGTCTGATGACATCTGATAAAAGTTACTGGGAATAACAATTACACTTTAAATTATATTTTTGGAACAGTGAAGATCATTTTCTGCAGGCAGACTTTCTCTTATTATCTGTATACCTCTCCTGCACGGGACACATGCTAAGCCCTGCCCCTACTTCCTTCCATCCTTGTGTTACTAGAGAGAGAGAGAGAGAGACTCATAATCACAGTAACAGTAGTCTGAATAAACATAGCTTGAAATAGATATGCAGCAAAATGTCAGGATGCTATTTCTTCCATTATTGGCTGTTCTTAAAGTGTCACTGTCGTAAAATCTACATCAACAGTAGATGTGATATAAAGCAAGTTTGCAATTTACATTCATTATTTTTTTCTTACTTATCATGGAAAACACAGCACTTCCTGTTTTCTGACTCTTTTTTTCTTAAGAAACAGGAAACAGTCAGAAAACAGGAAGTCCAGTGTTTCCCAGGCCATCTGAGCGCTCACAGAGAAGGCAGTCATGTGACTGATGGAAACATTGAGCCGTGACTCTCTGTACTGGCCGGAATTCCTGTCTGTTTTTTTCAACCAGGACGAGTCAGAAAATCTGCCTTCAGGAGAGTGGACCTGGATTTCTGGTAAGTATAGCATTGTTTTACAGCATGATAACACCAAAGAAATAATGAATGTATATGGCAAACTTGCTTTATATCACATCTACTGTTAATTGAGATTTTAAAAGTTGTGACGAGCGTGACACTTTAAGTTATCTATTAGTGGCAAGATGGTCAAATGATTCTGTGCTTACAGCCCGTAATGTAACGATTATCGGCCGTATTTGGACGATATCGGCCGTTAGGGTCCATAATCTTCTCGTGTAATAGAAAGTAACGATCAGACGACATGAAAGATGTCGGCTGATCGTTGCTGTCATTTGTCTTTCAACATGTTGAAAGACAAACGAGTGTGACAGGAGCCATCTGCTGCTGTCACTCCGCGGAATATGAGCAGCAACAGCAGACCGCTGCTATCCTCTATGGGCTGCACAGACGATCTAGCGATCACCCGGGCAGCCTGCCCGCAGCTCCCCGCGGCTCCTCCTGTACTCAACCGTTTGCTGCAAGCGCATTTAATAGTGGCGGAAGCGAGCGGGGAACGAGAAGCAAACGAGCGCTGACAGCACTTGTTTGCTACTCTATGTCGTCCTGTGTAATAGGGACTTTAGAGACAGACTCAGCCTACCAACAAGCAGTCGATAGCAGACTGCAAGGAAGTGAGACATCTAGTGGTGAAAACCTCACGATTGTATAAGGTAAGGAGTAATTTTTGGTGATTTACAAATATCAGACAGATCATACTGGAGAAAATTTGTATGAAATGAAAGTGACTCTTCTTTATATAAATTACATACAGAGATAACGGACAAGGACCAACCACTGGGCTGCATTTGCACGGTATGAATGATATGAATACTGTGTAAACTAAGACTCTTCAAGAAAGAAAGAAAGAATAAACATTAATAGTTCAGTAATCATTTAAAACATGGGAATTAATATAGAACAGAGTTTTCTGCCAGCAGGGATACAACAAATAAATGCTTCACAAGGCAAGCGGCACAGGACTGGATTGAGACGGTACAAGAGTGACCTCTGCTGATCGGGAACACCATGCACATCTTAAAGTATTTTTCTTTTTAAATTACTATACTATAAGGGCTGTGATCAAAATAAAATTATAAAAGTAAAACAGGCGGATGGGAATCCGTGCTGCAGACTCCACACTGAATCCGGTCTTCCTCAGTGTCTCAATGTAATGTGTTGTGCGCCTCCGCTCAAAGAATAGATGGAGAGCGGAAGAGAGCAGAGTCTGAAACAAACTAGCCTGAGCATCAAGCTGGGAACTAAGTGAAGTGCTCCAGCTTGCACTTCTCCCAGATCTAGCGGGTAGTAGTGTTTCGCCAATCAGTACACAACCTACACCTCACTTCCATGCTATTACATATTGGTATTGGTGAAAGAATACTGGACTGAACAGACTGGCACTGTGCTGGGATGATTTACAGTACCAGACTATGGATGGCATGTGGGGTGAGAAAGGTTACTTATGCACTTGGTTTGCAAGATGCTATGTGCAGAAGGGAAAGAAACAGTAGCAGCACAGCAAGGAAGGAGGTACAATAAGCATCAAGCTGCTGCCAATAATGATGACGACAAGCCAAAGGGATAGTTCTATACAAGGTAGCACTGTGCATATATAGTAATAGGACTACAAGGTCAGCTGCCCAGAACTTTATGGCTGGTTAGATAGATGAGAGGGAAGCCTTGAATTAGCTTTGCTTCCCAGTGTAAATCCTCTAGAAAAGGCATACAGGCATGCAGATGGCAGGTACAAAACCCAGGCTTGCTCACTTCTGCACACAGCACTAACTAAGCTGTACCTCCTCCTCCCCTCTTCCCGAGTTAAATCCTGGTTTCTCTGTTACTAGAGATAGACTGAGCAATGAATAACAGACTGCAGCGAAGTGAAATGCTTAGTGACCAAGACCTTAGAGCTTTTTCCTGAGGTAAGGAGCTATTATATGATTTTTAAATATGTTAGGAATCACACATGTTTGTAGTGACAGTGACCATTTAACTCATAATTCCCTAAGAAAGCGTATGAAAATGAGTTTTGAACAATAAACAACGTCTTTAGTTGATTATAATTCTGGGAATATAGTTCAGATAAGTTTTTCATTTTACAGCTGTGAGTGCTTATGACCTGGGGGGAACAAATGAAGTCCGACATATCAAACCCCTGTTTCATCAATGACCGATGTCATACACATTAGATTTTTTCATGTTTATGATATAGCTGAAAGCCAGCAGACTGGGAGGCAGTAGGGAGCAGCGAAGAACAATGCCGCAGATAGTTTTAGTTAAGAAGCAGAGTGTCTGGCACTACTCTGCTCCTGCTGGCACTATTATAGAGGCAGTTTGGTTAGCAAAACTGAATTGGTTACTAATGGTGTGTTGAAATGTGACTGGACAATGTTCTATATAGCTTGCACAATATTACAGACAATGCTGTGTATCAGGTACCATGGTACAGGGAATACATAGAGTCCATGGTTTTACTGTGCTGTCACAACAAGGGAGACAGTAAGTAATTGTAATAGTGCCAGCAGTGTACATGCACTATATAGACCTAGATAGATAGATAGATAGATAGATAGATAGATAATCATTGGCTGGTTTATCCCATGGTCAATATTACTTGTAATACACACAGACAAACAAGTATTAGGTACGTACCGTACAAATCAGGACCATGCGGTGTAAAGACGTTATACAGGACAATATTAAGAGGAGCTAGTACCAGCTTTCCATAATAATAACTATCAATGGCCACTAAGGGAACCTGTGACAAAAAAAAAAAAAGAAAGTAGTGTTTTTTTTAAGTATAAACAATTACCCTGTATGGTTACAGCATGGTCCTGCGTCCTTGATTAATACTACACATAAAAAAATCACCACACATAAACCCACTGATGAACAAATGAGCAAATACAAAGTGCTAAGTTATTTTCTAGATTATTCACCAACTAACACAACTTCAATACAGGTATGCAATATAAATCAGGCATTTCTGCATATATATGAGAGGTCAGTACACAGAAGAGTCTGTAGGTGGCCATACATAACTGATAGATGTCAGACAATCTCATCAGCCATTCAAATTGTATGGGGTCGCCCCAACTCCAGTAGCAGACAGGAGACCGAAGAAAGATGCCGAATAGATTTTAACATGCCCGACCTTGTCATCTAAATGGAGATAAGACAGCAATAGAGGTGTCTGGCAGTGGCTTACTCCACTTTCCTTATTGCGAATGTGTGCACGCTTGTCTAAGGCACTTATGTATGTGTATGGAGGGGGAGTTTAGAGAAAGAGTACCCCCTTAAATGCGTTGAGAAGAAAATACAAATATCTGACAAATTGTAAGGGTGACATGCCAGTGGATGCCCGGGCATTAACTGATGGCAAAATACACTAGCCCTGTTAAGCCTGACAGAACTGTACAGAGATAGTACACATTCTTCTATAGACTGACTGAGTTTATTATAAGCATGATATGCAAAACTGAGAATAAATATACAAGTTTGTAGCATGAACTTACCAGCAATAATATTAGCGCCACTAGACACCAGTTGATAAAACTCTTCCACTTGTGTTTCAGAAAAAGTAAATCAAAGGCGATGGGAACCCTGAAGACAAACGGGAAATTAAATTATCTATAATAGGTGCTCTGAACAACTATAAGGTGTCACTGTCATTGAAAAAAATCTTTGGACATGTTTTCTGGTCAGTGTCTGGTTGGTGAGACCTTCAATAATTACTAGCATGAGCTGAGAAAAGTGAAGGTCTCAACATGAGCTTGAGCTAAAAAAAAAAAATAATAATAACAAAAGATGTACTAAGGGTCCCTTTACACGCGCAGATAAACCACTCAATCGCTCGTTTGGCGAACAATAATTGACAATTTTTTTTTTAAAGATAGCCATTTAGAGGAGAAGATAAATCACTGTGAAAGGTCGTCAATGCAATTGGAATTGCCTTAGTATATATTCTGTGAATATTCGTAATTGAGTTCCTTGATATATACTGTGAATGATGAGTGTTTACACTGAAAGATTTGAGAACGATTAACAATGATTTTAAGGTCAGCTCAAAAGATGCCATCAACAACGTAGTTTGTTGTTGCATTTACACCATTCAAAAGATTTAACGATTTTTTGCACGATAATCAGCCCGTGTAAAAGGCCCTTAAATTTGATTTTGCAAACTGCATCTAGTTTCTCCATCTCTTTTCTCATGTGGGCATGACTCGTATGTCATTTAACTTTTTATTGTGCTGTACTGCACAGTGATGAGCGGCAATGCATACAGTATGGTATACAGTATGGTCTGGTGGGAGAGCACCTGGCCTAGTGAACAGCGATGCATACAGTGCTGCAGACATAGCTGCTCATGCATCTGCTGAGTCTGGTGGGAGAGCACCTGGCCTAGTGAGCAGCGATGCATACAGTGCTGCAGACATTGCTGCTCATGCATCTGCTGAGTCTGGTGGGAGAGCACCTGGCCTAGTGAGCAGCGATGCATACAGTGCTGCAGACATTGCTGCTCATGCATCTGCTGAGTCTGGTGGGAGAGCACCTGACCTAGTGAGTAGTAGTAGTGAGCAGCGATGCATACAGTGCTGTAGACATTGCCGCTCATTACTGTACAGGGGCAAGGAAACTGTGAGTAAATGTGTCTCCCTGCTCTAGTATGCAGTGACAAATCCACACCAAAATTTGTCTCTCCAAAAATTGCTGCATTCCTGCTACCACCACACAATCACATTACATGATGTATCTACAGACAAACCTTTACTGTGGTCATACTCTGAACACTGAACTGATTAAGAAAATGAGAGTCAGTATACTATAAAAACCATTGTTCATGGAAATACCCATCCTGGCAGAAATGTAGAATAGGCATTCGCAAAAAAACTAGTCTGGAACTTAAAGTGGTAAGTCATACATTGCTCAGCAAGGAAGAAAATAAGATGATAAATGAAAACTCAATGTTGGATTACATTTAGAGACTTCTACAGTTCCTTAAAAAGAATCAGGATGGTTTAATTCATCAGTTCAAGTGCTGCAGCTAATATATGCACCGCTGAGCTCTGTGAGTCTTTTGTGTGTTTATACAGGCTTTGATGTAGACTTCAAAGTGAACTTACGCAGTTGTTCCATCAAGAAGTGCAGACCATATGGATATACATGTGCAAGCTTCAGCAGTACACACACACACACTAAAAGCCTGGGCTGAATTAAAGGAGTCTCATTAAGAATAAAAACTGAGAACCTATACATAATGTTGTAATCTATGCATTAAGGGTGTATGTATGCTAAAAATATAACCGTGCTTCTTACCCGAGTACTACACTAAAAGGCCAGCCCCAGATAGCCCCAGCAGCAATACCCAGCACAGCCACAGACACCTTTTCCATGTACCAGCCTGTCATGGCTATCAGCGTGGTGTACATGCAGAAACTGCTGGGGAGATAAGCTGCAGGAAGAAACAAAGAAAATGAAGTCAGGAACGATGAATAATATTGGACACAAAAGCAATCAGAAAGTGAACATGCAGAATACAAGTGATATCATACGCAAGCAAAAAGGAATTCTGGAAACAGCGCATAATGGTCATAAATGGGGTAAAATTATTTCATTTGTTAAAAAGTTATTACAGTAATAAGGCAGAAACAAGTAGGCATCTCAGAAGGAAAAGGCTGAAATACCCAGAGCTGTTCTGTCCTCCTGTACCTTACACTAAGAGGAGTACGGAGGCAGGCCACTGCGGAGAGAGAACCATGGAGGCAGTCTGCAGTGTAGAGGGCCAAGGAGGCAGTCTGCGGTGGAGAGAGGGCCAAGGAGGCAGTCTGCAGAGAAGAGATGGCCATGAAGGCAGTCTGCAGAGGAGAGATGGCCATGGAGGCAGTCTGAAGTGGAGAGAGGGCTATGGAGGTAGTTTGTGTTCGAGAGAGGGCCATGGAGGCAGTGTGCGGTGGAAGGAGGGACACAGAGGCAGTCTGCAGTGGAGAGAGGGGCATCAAGGCAGTCTGCAGTGGAAAAAGGGGCATTAAGGCAGTCTGCAGTGGAGAGAAGGCCAAGGAGGCAGTCTGTGGGGGAAAGAGGGCCACAGGGGCAGTCTGTGGTGGAGAGGGGGCCACGGTGGTAGTCTGTGGTGGAGAGAGGGGCACAGAGGCAGTCTGTGGTGAAGAGATGGGCATGGGGGCAAGTCAATAACAGATAAGGGGGCATGGGGTCACTGTGGTAGAAAGGGGGCAGTGCAGGCAGGCAGTCTCTTGTTCAAAGGGGAACAATTTCCAAGGCCAACCCAAAAGTGGGGTCCCATTGTTAGATTGGAATCTCCCCTTAGGGTGAGTAATGTGTGCTTTTCACCCACAAAAGGCATACTGGAGAAGACTAGGAAGCTTTAACAAGACACCTTAGTAAGGTGATCCACTGCAGGTTCTGTTGTATGACAACTTTGTTAGGTAGGGGAAAAGCTCCGCTCAGCGCTCACTCAGAGAATAAACCACCCCTTCAATATAGTGCAAGTGAGTTTACTTACAGAAGTGCATTTTAGGGGGTACATCCCTTTCGTAAATTCGTATTAAATCTTTTGAAGGGGAATGTACCCCTAAAATGTGTTATTTTTCGGCATGTATAAACCCTTCTGCACTATATTGGAGAAGTGATCAGTCTCCTGGAGTACCATCATGCAATGTCAAGTGGAGAATTTTCCTTATCTGATATACCTGTTATGGGAACAATCTATGACACAAAGGATGGCATGGGGTGAAGTCGGTGACAAGAGTGGGGGCAAACTGTCAGAGAGGGGTTACTAGTCTGTGGCAGAAAGCATTGGAACAGTCTATAGGAGAGAGTCAGGAGTGAAGGAAGTCTGAGATACAGGGGGCATGGGAGCAGTCTGTGGAAGATAAGGAAGCTTTGGGGCAGTTTGAGGCAGAGACAGGGGCATTGGGCAGACTAACAGAGAGGTGGTCATGGTGCAGATCATGGTAGAAAGAGGGGTACGGGGCAGTCTGTGGTAGAAAATGTACATGGGAGCAGCTTGTGGAAGAGCAGGGGACATGGGGGCAGCTTGTGGCAGAGTAGGGGATATGGGAGCAGCTTGTGGCAGAGTAGGGGATATGGGAGCAGCTTGTGGCAGAGTAGGGGATATGGGAGCAGCTTGTGGCAGAGTGGGGGACATGGGAGAAGCTTGTGGCAGAGTGGGGGACATGGCGGCAGCTTGTGGCAGAGTAGGGGATATGGGAGCAGCTTGTGGCAGAGTAGGGGATATGGGAGCAGCTTGTGGCAGAGTAGGGGATATGGGAGCAGCTTGTGGCAGAGTGGGGGACATGGGAGAAGCTTGTGGCAGAGTGTGGGACATGGGGGCAGCTTGTGGAAGAGTAGGGGACATGGGGCAGCTTGTGGCAGAGCAGGGGACATGGGAGCAGCTTGTGGCAGAGCGAGGGACATGGGGGCAGCTTGTGGCAGAGTGGGGGACATGGGACCAGCTTGTGGCACAGTGGGGGACATGGGAGCAGCTTGTGGCACAGTGGGGGACATGGGAGCAGCTTGTGGCACAGTGGGGGACATGGGAGCAGCTTGTGGCAGAGTAGGGGACATGGGGGCAGCTTGTGGCAGAGTAGGGGACATGGGGGCAGCTTGTGGCAGAGTGGGGGACATGGGAGCAGCTTGTGGCAGAGTGGGGGACATGGGGCAGCTTGTGGCAGAGTGGGGGACATGGGGGCAGCTTGTGGCAGAGTGGGGGACATGGGGCAGCTTGTGGCAGAGTGGGGGACATCGGGCAGCTTGTGGCAGAGTGGGGGACATGGGGGCAGCTTGTGGCAGAGTGGGGGACATGGGGGCAGCTTGTGGGGGACATGGGGCAGCTTGTGGCAGAGTGGGGGACATGGGGGCAGCTTGTGGCAGAGTGGGGGACATGGGGGCAGCTTGTGGCAGAGTGGGGGACATGGGGGCAGCTTGTGGGGGACATGGGGCAGCTTGTGGCAGAGTGGGGGACATGGGGGCAGCTTGTGGCAGAGTGGGGGACATGGGAGCAGCTTGTGGCAGAGTAGGGGACATGGGAGAAGCTTGTGCCAGAGTGGGGGACATGGGAGCAGCTTGTGGCAGAGTGGGGGACATGGGGGCAGCTTGTGGCAGAGTAGGGGACATGGGGGCAGCTTGTGGCAGAGTAGGGGACATGGGGGCAGCTTGTGGCAGAGTAGGGGACATGGGAGCAGCTTGTGGCAGAGTAGGGGACATGGGGGCAGCTTGTGGCAGATTGGGGGACATGGGAGAAGCTTGTGCCAGAGTGGGGGACATGGGAGCAGCTTGTGGCAGAGTGGGGGACATGGGGGCAGCTTGTGGCAGAGTAGGGGACATGGGGGCAGCTTGTGGCAGAGTAGGGGACATGGGGGCAGCTTGTGGCAGAGTAGGGGACATGGGAGAAGCTTGTGGCAGAGTGGGGGGACATGGGGGCAGCTTGTGGCAGAGTGGGGGACATGGGAGCAGCTTGTGGCAGAGTGGGGGACATGGGAGAAGCTTGTGGCAGAGTGGGGGACATGGGGGCAGCTTGTGGCAGAGCAGGGGACATGGGAGCAGCTTGTGGCAGAGTGGGGGACATGGGGGCAGCTTGTGGCAGAGTGGGGGACATTGGAGCAGCTTGTGGCAAACATCAGATCATTAGATCAGGGTGTCCTGGGGGCTATAGGGCAGTTTGTGAGCCGCTACTGCAGTTTCCTGTCTCAGCCACTGAGCCTGGGACATCCCAACCTTGAACCCAAATGTGACTGCACAGCAGGCACCAGGGCTCCATAATACCAGCAGTGATGCAGGACCCAGGAAGTTACATCCATGCTTTTTTTCACCCCTTTTATACAACCTCTAATATTTTTCTTCAGTTGAATTTTGCCCCTGCCTCTTGGTGTCATGTGGGCCCCTAGGTAGTACTGAAACTAATAGGTGCAAAAAGCTACAAGCTTAAAGGGAACAGGTTACTATTTTCATGCTTGTCGAACCATGGGCAGCATTAAACACTGACCTCCTTCCTATTCACAACGATACATACTTCATTCTGATCAGCTGTGTCATTTCGGAGAAATCATAGTTATAACTTTGGTCTGTCGGGTGACAGAGGCGAGTCCCATTCCTGCTCAACATTAGGAGAGTAGAGCCATTTAGAGTGAATCAAGTGAAAAGAAGGTCTGTCAGTGTTTTGTGACGGCTATGGTTCAGGCGGCAAGAAACTAGTGACTGCTTCTCTTTAAACACCTGTATGATGTGTATTACAACTGTAGCTCCAAGAAATTAACATGCGCAGTACTGTACCTATAGATCACAGTCACCTACCAGCAGCCGAACAAAACATCCCTGTGCTGAGGACAAGAAAAGCCAACATTAGCCGCCCAACATGGAGTCCAAATCTTTTGCATACAGCCCTAAAAGAAATGAAAGATATATATAAAAAAGATATGTATAAAAAGATTTATTCATAATAAACATTTCAACTATACACATCAAAGCAAAGACTATAATAAGCTCCATATTGCGCTCAGGAGGTTCTTCAGCAGCAGGAAAAAGTATATCCCCCCCCCCCCTTTCCCGACTGCAGATTATTAAGACTATCTGAGGTCTCTTCAGAGCACTGTGACCTGCATGAAACACTCAACTTTGTTTCTATATATTTAAAGTGTAACTATCATTTTAACAAACTTCTGACATGTCATAGCGACTGTATTGGTGTATTGGTCTGTATCGGTGGGGGTCCGAGTGCTGAGATACCCAACAATCGTTAAAACGAAGGAGCAGAAGTGCTCAGCAGTGTGTGCTTTACTGCTTCTTCTTTCTTCTCCGCTCTAAACCGTTAATACAAGTGGTCTATGGTTATAATGGAAGACATCGGGTATATAAAACAGGCTTACAATTTCATTCCGTAGACTGCTTGTTATAGTAGCTCTAAGCTAAGCATGTCTGCCCCTTCGTTCTAGTGATCGTCAGGGGTCTCAGTACCTGGACCCCCACTGATACACACTATGACATGTCAATATGACATGAAGTTTAGTAAAATTATAGTTACATGTTAAACATGTTTTATAGCCAAAAAAATCTAGAATTACATTTAGAAAATCAGGGTCCTAACTGGGACACTTACTTGTAGAAGTAAAGTTCACACACACAGCTACAGAAAGCCAGAAAGCATCGTATGAAATAGAAGACCAGGACCTAGAAGATAAACAAAAACAAAAGGCACTTTGTAATAATACTATTTTTCTTTTACACAAACAACTAAAATGGTAAGCGAATAGAAATTGGAGACCACACGGAGGGATAAGGGAGAGGAGTAAACAAGGAAGCAGCAATTCCTCAATAATAGTAATAATAATAATAAGCCATTAATACTGCCCTACCTTGTTTGTCTGAAGGATGTTAGCATGGAACCAGGCAGGCAGAGCATGCAGCCAGAGGTAGGCATAGGAGCGGAGCGCATAGGCCGGAGAATACTCCCAGGTCTGGAATCCTTTGCCATATACGAGGTAGTGGGTCTAAAAATAAGTGATATAACATCATTTTTAACAATCAATGTAAGTTATATAGGATGAGCATATAACCACTGATCTACAATTCCCTTAGCCAGTGTAAACAGTGGCTCCTGTTCTGGAGGATACAGCACAACCAGATTACATTGGTGCCTTTCAGAGATGAGCATGCTCAAGTCGGATCACTTGGCATTTTATTACCAGTGGCTGAAGAAGTTGGATGGGGCCCTAGGGAATCCAGGAAAACATGGATACAGCCTACGACCTTTTTCTCTGAAAGGGGGCCATGTAATACAAAGTCTAACCGAAGTAATAGTAGTCACAGGAACTGCTGGTCATCAGCTGATCACCAGTAGTTCCTCATCTAGAGAAGGTGTAGCTCCGACCTACCATTTTATCTGTATTTTGGTCGCAATGGTATTGTAACAGAGGCTGCCATTATATTGGACAGTAATTACATTGTAGTGAAAGGAATTACAGAATAGACCTTCAAGTCTCACTATCATCATAGAAAACTTTTGACATGTCATAGAGATATGTTAAAAGTTTTGATAGGTCCGGGTTTGAGTGTTCAGACCTATACCAATTGGGAGAACGAGCGGGAGATGACAGTGCTGCAGCGTGTCCACTCCCCAATCTGCGTCAGCATAATCAGGTAGGCTCCACCGACTTACAGTATGATCCCAACTAATCACATGATAGGCGAGGGACGCACTTAGCGGCTCATTCTCCTGATCAGTACGGGTCTGAACACTCAGACCGGGATCGATCAAAACTTTGACTTGTCTCTATGACATGTCAAAGGTTTTTTATGGTGACCCTGACATCTTAAGGGTACATTGTGACACACCATATTGCAGCAAAATCTCACAGTGTGAGTTTCTCGCAGTAAAATTCTCTGCAATACTAATTACTATTATAGTCTTCACTCCATTCTCGCAGTGGATTTTCATTTGGTGTAAAAGTCGACTATTTAGCTGCTGTCACGTTGAAAATAATAAAGAGACCATGCTTCCCTGTCAACACTCCCCCGATGCACTCCTGCTTGCTTCACTGCTCAGCGACAGCCCACTCAGCCACTCATTGTACTGTTCCGCCACACCCAGTGATTGGCTGAGCAGGCTGTCAGGGAAGCGCAGACCAGTAAGCATGGTCTATTTATTACCAACGTCACGGCCGCTAAATAGGTAACCCTTACAAGCCTATGGCACTATATTATAGTAGCGGAATGAAAATCCACTGCAAGAATGGAGTGCCATAGACTTTAATTGTAATCCGTACTGCAGCGGATTTTACTGCGAATGAGTGAACGTAATCTAAAGCGGCATTCACCTTTTTTTTCCAATGATTGTGCTGCCACTGTAACCAGCGGAAATAAATAATGGGGGCTGCAGTGCTCACATGGGCCCATCCCTTTAAGCAGCTGGTGCAAGGGGGAGCCAGGAGGTAGCCTGTCCTGAGGATTCTTGAAGAGATCATGAAATTGGATGACCCCTCATAATTCTGGAAAGGTTTTATCATCCTGTGGTGGCATGAGTTGGGTGACCGCATTGGGCATTGTCTTGCCTGATGGCCTTGTTTTCTGTGGCTCGTTGCAGGAGACGAGCGCTACAGATTTACAATAGAACGGCTTGCTGTTCCACCAGACTCACTGCAGGAGTTGAGCTCCTAACTCCTGTGACAGGGTGAGCAGCAATCCGGGGACTGAAGCTTTACCTAGTGACTGTGGGGTCTGAACACCTAGACCTCGACCAGTCAAAACTTTGAATAAGTCTGTGAGACATGACAGTAAAGGCCATGTGACCCCACTCGTAGCCATACACTTTCAATAGTGACCAGCTCTTTCAGTCCTCCCACATACATGAATGACAGACATTCATGTATCTGAATTTGATGGAGTGAGGAGGGAGTAAGCTGCTTCCGCTCTGGCATTCGCTTATCTCTCCAAGAACAATAGTCATGCTTTTGAAATCCAACATGCCCGATCCTTCCCTACCCAATAGTGTAACTACATTTCTCTAAAACTCACAGGTTCCCAATAGTTGAAGGCTTCATCACAGTCAGAGATGTTGCTCAGCAGGGCGGCACAGAATCGGGCAGATATCAGGCATTTAAATGCAGTCGCTCCTTCAGGTGCCCACACTTGTCCAGCTTTGCTACATGTAGGTCTAGAAAATAGAGCACAAAGAGGCATGTGACCGTTATAAAATAGGTTTTGGTTAAAGTGTGCATGTTGGGTACTCCAGCAAAAATCTCTTTCTTTCAAATCAACTGGTTTTAGAAAGTTTTATAGATTTGTAATTTACTTCCAAAAAAAAAAACAACTTGTCTTCCAGTACTTTTCAGCTGCTGTATGTCTTGCAGGAAGTGATGTACTGTTTTTAGTCTGACATGGTGCTCTCTGCTGCCACCTCTGTCCATGACAGGAACTGTCCAGAGCCGTATCTAATCCTCATAGAAAACCTCTCCTGCTCTGGACAGTTCCACTTTATGTGAAGTGTCTAGACAACAGGTATTTAAAATGTGCCAGATTTATTAATGGCATACAGCACAATGATGAAGCAAAGGGGGGTCAGCGGGGGACCCAAAGGTGCTGCAGGAAGACCCAGACGGAGCATGGTTATGTATGAATAGGATCTTTATTAAGGCTGGGTTCACACATAACGGAATCACAGCGGATTTGTGGTTTTGCAACAGCTAGAGGGCCACAGTTTGGAAACCCATGCCATGATGTAGTCCTATTCAAACTGACAGTACAGGAATCGCATTAGATTTCGCTGCAAACTCGCAGCATAAAATCTGTTGCCATTCCATTACGTGTGAACCTACCCTAAAGGGGTATTTCACCAAAAAAGTATTTCTTTACGCTCAACTGGTAACAAAAAGTGCCAGAGATTTGTATTTTACCGCTATTAAAAAATCTTAAGCTTTCCAGTACTAAGCCCTGCTGTATGCCCTGCAGCAAGTGCTGTTCTCTTTCCAATCTGAAGAGCAGGAGGGTTTTTCTATGGAGATTTGCTACTACTCTAGACAGTTCCTGTCATTGACAGGGGTGGCAGCAGAGAGCACTGTGTCAGAAGTGAAGAGAATATACCACTTCCTGCAGGACATCCAGCAGCTGATAAGTACTAGAAGACTGGAGAGTTTTTAATAGAAGTAAATTACAAATCGCTGGCACAAGTTGATTCAAAAGAAAACATTTTTAGTGAACTAACCCTTTAATTTCTATGCAGGGGCATATATATATATATATATATATATATATATATATATATATATATATATGGCTGGAGTAGCTCTTTAAGTTAAGACATTACATTACATTAGGCCCAATTGGAGATTTCTGGGCACTAAGGCTACAGGGGTCTTCATCCTAACATAGTTTATAGCAGTAAAACTACAACTCCCATCACGCGCAGCAGATGGGCATCATTCTTTCATTATGTGCCCAATTGACATGACCACATCTGCCATTGATGTCAATGGAGAGTACAGCCATAGTGGCATGGAGCCATCCCTGCCCCATGCAGGTCCTATCCCAGCTGTCAGGGCCATGCACTGCTATTACTATGGCATAGTGCCCATATACCAGGATGCAGAGAGGCGCCCCCTATCGTACACACGTACACACTACAGCCAGCAGTTCCTCTCTCTCCACAGTAGACATGCGGTTTATACAGGAAGCAGCCCTCACTCAGCTCTGTGCTCCGTCCCCCGGCCCTCCTCTTTATGTTTTCCGCTATTTTCCTCCCTCTCTCCACCGGTTCCTTTCCATCGTTGTCGAGCCCCCTTGGACGCCATTGCTAGTGAGGGCGAGACAACTCACTTCCGCGTACGGGTAAACACCGAGAAGCAGGCGGACGCCATGTTTACTTCTGGCGCCACCGTTTCCTAGTGCGCATGCGTGTGTCAGGATTGTGTAGCATGACGTGTCCCGGAGTGGGTGACAGCTGGATGGAGACAGCAGTGTGCATGTTATGTATGGAGACAATAGACATGGATTCCTGCATGTAGGGATGCTACTTTTTGTATTTCTACATGCAGCCCTTTGCTTACATGTAAAACAAGTGCTAGTCTAACAAATCCCAAGATGCAGTCCTATATATATGCTTAGCAGGGGTGGAACAGACCCTGTCTATATTATGTCCTATTAGGGCAGTGTTTTGTGACCTGTGATCTGGTGTAAAACTACAACTCCCAGCAAGCCCTGGCTTCTGCTTCTCTCAGTCCAGTGTCTAGCAGTCACCCTTCTTATACCAAGAGGTACACTACCCGTAAGTAGCCTCTGAGAGCACTTTTTATAGGGCTGTGCTGTGTTTTTATAGTCCAGCTTTTTCTGTGCTGTGCTTAAAGTGACTCTGTACCCAGGCCTGTATTTAGAGTTCATGCTGCCCTAGGCACTTTGCATGCCGAGGTTACATGCATGGTGTATACCCTGGCACAGCTGGCAGGCCGGCACTCCAGCACCCAGTACTACTGAGCGGCACCCCCCGACTGTCAGTAGTACTGGGGTGCCCTTTTGCTTGATGCCCGCTCTTCTCATCATCAGACGTGATGGAGGAAGGAAGGAGGGCGGGGACTTAATTTGGGGACAGCTTCTGTCCAGTGTCGGACTGGGGCACCTGGGGCCCACCAATATAGAACCAGTGAGACGCGACATGCTGACCCCGTCCTTTCCTGGATTTATCTGTATCTGTGACAAATCTCAGAACACCCTCCATTTATACAGCTCTCAGGGTATGCTGGGAGTTGTAGTCTCTGAGAGGACAACCCTTTAATAAATCACTGTGTGCAGAGTCTCCTGGTGGCTGCAATCTGTGGGTGACAACCATCAGCCCTGAAGGTCCAGCAATACATCTGTCTACACTGTACTACAACTCCTAGCATATCCTGAGGGCTGCAGACTGTCAGTACATGCTGGGAGTTGTAGTGCATGCAGCTGTTAGGTCCTAGGAGGCTTGGTGGAAGATCAGAATACATAGATCTGTGGGGGCTCAGTGCAGGGAAGTGACCCCAGAACATCACTAATAGGGGATAGAACAACAACATCTACTCCTATCCCCTATTAGTGATGTTCTGGGGTCACTTCCCTGCACTGAGCCCCCACAGATCTATGTATTCCTATATGTCGTATAATGCACCTAGGACCCAACTAGAACAGCTGCAGGCACTACAACTCCCAGCATATCCCGAGGGCTGCAGACTCAGTACATGCTGGGAGTTGTAGTGCCTGCAGCTGTTGTAGTTGGGTCCTAGGTGCATCATACACTGGATGCTTTGTGGGAGATCAGAATACATAGATCTGTGGGGGCTCAGTGTAGGGAAGTGACCCCAGAACATCACTAATAGGGGATAGGGGGAGATGTTGTTGTTCTATGCCCTATTAGTGATGTTCTGGGGTCACTTCCCTGCACTGAGCCCCCACAGATCTATGTATTCTTATATGCCACCTAGGGCCCAACTACAACAGCTGCAGGCACTACAACTCCCAGCATGTACTGACAGTCTGCAGCCCTCAGGATATGCTGGGAGTTTTAGTACCTGCAGCTGTTGTAGTTGCATTCTAGTTTAAAAGTTTGTGCTAGTGTACTGTAGTGACCGCAGGGCTGTGTCAGTACACTACCGCAAACCATACACTGACCGATTTAGACCCCAATGGTACACAGGCTCTGCACACTATAGAAGTGATTACAGTGCAGTTACTAATGACTCACAGGTGACGTCTTCTCCGATTGCCGTTGCTCACTTTTTTCTTTCTTCTCCATCTGGCGCAGCCATCATGAAGACTTCTCCGACCACAACTGGTCTGCAGGCGGGCAGAGCAGGGTGACTGGGGAAGGGAGGCAGCTGGGGGTAACTGGGGAAAGGAGGCAGCTGGGGATGGCAGGAGGAACAGCTGGGGTGATAGGGGGAGGGGGAGAAGCTGGGGAGTAGCTGGAGTGACAGGGGGAGCAGGAGAAGCTGGGGAACAGGGGGAGCAGCTGGGGCGATGAAGGAAGCTGGGGCAATGGGGAGAAGCTGGGGCGACAGGGGGAGAAGATGGGGTGGCAGGGGGAGGGGGATAAGCTGGGGTGACAGGGGGAGGGCGAGAAGCTGGGGAACAGGGGGAGCAGCTGGGGCGACAGGGGGAGGGGGAGCAGCTAGGGGTGGCAGGGGGAGAAGCTGGGGTGACAGGGGGAGAAGCTGGGGAATGGGGAGAAGCTGGGGAACAGGGGGAGCAGCTGGGGCGACAGGGGGGCAGTCGGGTTAACAGGGAGGGGAGAAGCTGGGGAACAGGGAGAGAAGCTGGGGCGACAGGGGGAGAAGCTGGGGAATGGGGAGAAGCTGGGGAACAGGGGGAGCAGCTGGGGCGACAGGGGGGGCAGTCAGGTTAACAGGGAGGGGAGAAGCTGGGGAACAGGGGGAGAAGCTAGGGGGAGGGGGAGCAGCTAGGGGTGGCAGGGAAAGGCGGAGAAGCTGGGTAACAGGGGGAGCAGCTGGGGCGACAGGGAGGGGGAGCAACTAGGGGTGGCAGGGAAAGGGGGAGAAGCTGGGTAACAGGGGGAGCAGCTGAGGCGACAGGGGGAGGGGGAGCAGGGGGAGAAGATGGGAGGGCAGCTGGGGTGGCAGGGGAGCAGCCGGGGGGGGGCAGAGGGACCAGCGGGGGGGGGGGGTGGCAGAGGGACCAGCTGGGGGGGATGCAGAGGGACCAGTGGGGGGGGGGGGATGGCAGAGGGACCAGCTGGGGGGGATGCAGAGGGACCAGCGGGGGGGGGGGGATGGCAGAGGGATCAGCTGGAGGGGGGCAGAGGGACCAGCGGGGGGGGGGGGGGGGGGGCGGTGGATTAGCCGGCCGGCAGGGACAAAGGCAGGCTGGGAAGGAAGGTCCCAGGAAGGTCCCAGCGTGTGACGTCATCACGCCGCTGCTGAGCAGGGAAGTTCGGGCATCGCGGGGCTGCACTGTGAGCTTCCGGCCTGTGTGACAGTCTATGCCGGAAGCTCACGCCGGCCCTGCATAGGGGGACCTTCCCTCCCAGCCTGCCTCTGTACCTGCCGCCCGACTGATCCCCCGGCCGACTGATCACAAGACCCCCCCCGCCGCACCACCCGGGCGCGGATGTCAGCGGCGGGGCGGCAAAAAAAAAAAAAAAAAAAAAAAAAATTAAATAAATAAAAGAAATGTGTCCTGCGGGTGCCGCCCCCTGCAGGGCGCCGCCCTAGGCACCGGACCACGGGTGCCTAGTGGCAAATACAGCCCTGTCTGTACCTACAATCTGACCCCCCCCCCCCAAACCGCTTGTACCTTCGGATAGCTGCTTTTACACCAAGATCTGTCCTGGGGTCCGTTCAGTCAGTGATGCAGTTATTGTCCTAAAAAACAACTTTAAACTGGCAGCCCCGTGCCAAGCGGGCGTGGCCTAGATTGTATATGCATTATACTGGCACAACCTCTCTGTCCCTCCTCCCCGCCCTCCTCATCATTAGGAATGCTCCAGGCAGATTGTCTCCTATTCATCAGCTGTGTGAATACTGAACATGGGCTGGATCGTTAAGACACCTGTGCAATGTTCAGACAGGAAAAAATGTTTCAGTGGCATTCCTAATGATGAAGAGGGTGGGGAGGAGGGACACAGGGGTTGTGCAAAGTTAGAGCCCCAGTCGTAGGGCACGGGGCTGCAAGTTTAAAAGTTGTTTTTTAGGACAATAACTGCATCACCTGAGGAACGGACCCCAGGACAGATCTTAGATTAAAAGCAGCTATCCGAAGGTACAAGTGGTTTGGGAGGGTCAGATTGTGGGTACAGAGTCGCTTTAAATATGTCCCTGCAGCACTGACCAACACTGATTTATGTAGAGACGCACTGCCTCTACATAAATCATGTGCGCATGGAGGGAAACCTACGCCAACTCAGAGCTGGCGTAGGTCTCCTTATCATTTTTCGGTGACAAAAATGATAAATTGAACGGACCCCGAATCAGCGCCCCCCCGTTCCACCCCCCTGGCGCAACAGGTCAAAAATGTCCCGATGCAAAAAAAAAATTCCGAAACAGCCATTTGCGAATAAATTTATTCACGTCTATTCTCCACAAAAAAATAACACTTTTTTGGTTACTAAATCTCGCCTCGTTTTTTTATGCAACCACAGCTGTAATCCTTTCCATATTTGCCTGACATAACTGCATGCTGAGTTTTGCAGCAATATGACCTTTCTATCTGGGTGTTTATTTTTCCTTTTTTTTTTTTTGTCAAAAATCACTAGAACATGTGTGACAACTGATTAAAACTTTTGACATCTGAAAAGTTTTTCAAAGTAATGGTGCCCATTTAAAGGAGAAGCCCGGGCAAATCGATTTTTTTAACAAGTGCTGGGGATGGAGAGGATAAAAGAAATAACATGCTCTTACTTCCCCCACTCCAGCACCATGTGGAGTTATGATGTGTGCGACCTGCTCAGCCAGTCAGCTGCTGTAGTGGACTGCACATGTCAGGACCCGGGTCCAGCTCAGACCAGGAATCGGCGGTACATGGCCACCAGTGTTAAAGTATGTTATTTCTTTTTCCTCCCCAGCACTTGTTAAAAAATCAATTTGCCCGGACTTCTCCTTTAATCATCTTTATTTGATTTATTGTAAGATAACTTACATAGGGGAATCGGGTTCCATATAATGCTTCTTATAATACAATGACTCTAGTTAAATTTAAGAGATTGGCAAGGCAAAATAAACTTGCCGCCAATCTCTGTATCGGACGCCTGACTTTGTCATGAATAGTGACAGTCAAGTAGATAGAAAGCTGAGGGCACTCATCCACATTAGTTGCAAAATACTTTATTCCAGAATGCGATTAAAATCTCCTTGATACATATCACTCTTGAGCAGACGCCATACCACTTCACAGCATAGACATCAGCATGATGGCCATTTCACGCACTTTCGCGCTTCATCAGAGGGAGTCATCTGATGAAGCGCGCATGCGCGTGAAATTGTCATCATGTTGATGTCTATGTTGTGAAGTGGTATGGCGTCTGCTCAAGAGTGATATGTATCAAGGAGATTTTAATCGCATTCTGGAATAAAGTATTTTGCAACTAATGGGTGAGTGGCCTCAGCTTTCTATCTACTTGACTGTTTGGATAAAAGATTCTGTTGTGAGGAGCACCTCCATTGCAATTCTCATAGCCCATATTAAATGTCTAATTGACTGCACATAAGCCAACAAAGGGAATAGTGCCGGTGATCTTTCTTACAAATCTTGTGTTATGAATAGTGCTTACTTTGCTCTTTCCGGTGGCTCATTAGGAATGAATAGAGCTGCAGGTCATGGCCGTACCCGCAGCTGTATTCATAACAAAGAAGCCAGGGGCAGATATGGAGATCGGCTGGAGGTACAGAGGTCGGTGGACTTTCTGAAATGATGACATATATGATTATATGAAGGTGGCACTGACCCAAACAACGCAAGAAAAATGTGTATCCTAGCACAGTTGATCAAGTGACTGTTGTGAAAACTGGACTGATTCATGTTTATTTCCTTTTTCTATGGATTCACAAAAAGAGACAGCAAAAACTGTTTAAAAATATCTTTATTATAAAGAGATGATTTACATATTCTGTACATTTTTTTTTATCTTTCATATATTGTACAACCCCACAGAAGCCTGTGTTAGGTTCCTCTATTATTCCTGCTGAAAACGTATGAGTAATGCTGCGTTTACACGGAACGATTATTGTGCGAATTTGCACAATAACAGTCGGATTCAAACGATAATCGTATGTGTAAACGCAGCGAACGATCAAACGACGAACGAGAAATTGTTCATTTTGATCTTTCAACATGTTCTCAAATCGTCGTTGATCGTTTGCAAAAAATCTGCAGATCGTTCCGTGTAAGCGGTCGTTGCAAAAGTCCGGCCGCCCGCAGCCCGGCCACGCATCCTGCAGCCCCCTGCGTCGGCTCGATCGCCACTCCAGCCGCTCCGATCGACACCCCAGCCGCTCCGATTGACACCCCCGCCGCTCGGGCCACGAGCATACCTTACCTGCTCGGCGTAGCGGGCGTTCGAAATTCCCGGCCTCTTCAGCCAATCCTCGTTCCGTGTAAACGTAGTATAAGGCCGCATTTACATGTTTCGCATGGAATACCTGTAACAGAGTCGTCCTGGATCAAAACAGATCTAACGCATATCTTTTTTTAACGTACGAAAAACGTAGCTGGACACATTTTTGTGTACGTTAAAAAAAAGGATGCGTTTTGATCCACTTTCTTTTTTTTAGAATGGAAGTCAGTGTAAAAACGGATCACAACGGATGCACACAAATGCATCTGTTTTTTTTCTAAAACGTATGCAAAAGAAAAACGATTGCAAAAACGTAGTGTGAACCGAGCCTAAGGTTAATAGATACAATGGGGGATCTTTTTTTATTATAAGTTACTGTTTATTTTAAGCAGATTTTTTCACAGCTTTAAAGAGGTTAAACCCCTTTAAAGGAGTTATCCAGAGCTACAAAAACATGGCCACTTTTCCCCCTCTCTTGTCTCCAGGTCAGGTGTGGTTTGAAATTAAGCTCCATTTACTTCAATGGAACTTTTGGAGTCCCAAACCCCACCCAAACTAGAGACAAGAGAGGGGGAAAAGTAGCCCTGTTTTTGTAGCGCTGGATAACCCCTTTAAGAAATGTATGTCCATGATGTGGAACCAGCTCCATTCATCATGCTACCTGAGAATGACCTGTAATCTCCTGTGCAGCTCGTCTCTTAGCTGTAGCTGCATTGTCAGTGCCGATCCATAACTCAGGGCTCGATCACAAGACTGATATTTCAGCCGGTAACACAGACTAGTTTTTCCAGTTTCCACATTTTTATACTGGTCCAGTAATTGAATATCAACAATGTTTCCCTTGGACACTCGCTGTGCTATGGTGTGAAACTTCAGATCATTAAATATGGAGTGATCCTCAACCCAAAAACTAACATCGTGAACATAATATGGAGGATATAGAGAAAAGCTCTGGAAAGGTTTTAAGACCCGATGATGAAATTGTTGAATGAATCTTATATCTTCCGTCCACAGCATGCGCCAGTCTTCAATGTCTACAAGACACATGGCTAATAAATCTAAATTCAGAGCGGCTACGAGAACTCCAGAGTTTGTGTACTGATTCCTGGGAGCGACCACTTTAATAGTCCCTAGTATCTGACCACAAACCGCAGGTGACATGGTGATGGTATACTCTTCTTCACTTTTCTCCATTTTCTGAATGGTCACAGTTTTGGTAGTATCAGCGATGACCGCTGCCGTAATGGTGTCTATGGCAGACTTAATAGTGTCCATTAACAGCTGGAGCTGGGCTGTAGGAGTATCACCGCTGTAGTCCAACAACATGAGCATCTCATGATAAACCGGCATGGTCCTGGGAGATACTAAGCACTTCCTGAAAACAAGTCCACTCACAATGGTCAGAAGATCTGGTCGCAGTTTGAAACCACAAGTAATATCATCTATGAAGCATGTAAGTGACGGTCTGAGGTGATACAGCCCCATGGTATGATTGGTATGGATACTGGACAAAGAAGTTTCCGATCTATTGTCTTTCTCAAGAGGACATAGGTGCTTCTTACAGGAATCACCAGCACTTTCTGCTGCTCTTCGGTCTTTATTAGGAGTCACAAAGTAAAGGTTGGAGCAAGACGCTGAATATGGAGGACCATGATCACCATGACAAATGAGGGGAAAGGTGTCTTGTAAGACGTTCACACGAAGCCTCTGTTCACAATAGGTTATCAGTTCTTCATATAATACACTAATGGGATGACATGTTCTCCCTAGAAAACCCCTGAAAGATGAAAAAGATACATTTTAAAAGGGTCTCATTTATCAACATCTAAGAGCAAATGTTCTCATTATTCACGGCAAGTAAGCTCAACTCGTATCTCCTAAACTACAGTCTGAGTCTGATATAAATTTTTGCTCCCAAAGATATGCTAGGTTTTATTTCCAGGGGATGTCTTATTTTTCCATGAAGAAGAATTCACTTGTCATATGCACAGCAGGGACAGAGCGTATGGTATGGTGGCTTCCGGCCCCCAGGGCGAGCTCACTACAGCACACCCATACAGCACAGCAGGGAGAGCGTATGGTATGGCAGCTTGCAGCCAAGAGGGGGAGCTCACCACAGCACACCCATGCAGGACAGCAGGGACAGCGTATGATATGGCGGCAGGCAATGGGATAACGGCAGACCTGTCGATAGGGGAAACATGGATGAAGGCAGGCCTCTTGATGCCTTGCCTGCACATTTACAAGTGACAGCTGCGGAAGGGAACATCGAGGTTGGTGGCAGGTGATGGTCTTCGTGTCTTACATGCAGCTGCTCTGCGACGAACAGTGAATGTAGGGGACAACAGCGCGGGGCTAAAAAGAATAACAGCTGAATGCCCTGGGGCTCCGTTTAGTGGGCATGCTTCCAAATACTTTGCTAGGTCTTATTTTCGGAGGAGGTCTTATATTTAGCAATTCAGCCAAACCTCTACTAGGTCTTATTTTCAGGGACACGGTACACTGTGCAGCGACTAGTTACAGTCACCAAAGTTCCTTAGGTCAGGGCTACACAGCGAACAACGTTAAAGATGCTACATGAAGACTGCAATGTTGCATCTAATAATCTACTCTGTGGTCACAATGAGACCTGCAAAATGACAGTCACACAAAAGTCAACTTTGATTGATTTTTGGTTGCAGGTCACATGTAACTTTGTTAGCATTGACTTCAATGCAGGTCATGTGACAAGTGCACCCTCAATCCATTTTAGTGACTAGAGAAGATCCCTTAGTACAGCCGCTTATATCATCACCTGTTTACTTCTGCATTAATGTATGTTGACTCCGAGACAGACGTTAACCTATCGATTACTTGTAATGCTGTAATGTTCTCCAATGGTAAACTTCTGGTGAACACGTGATTCAAGGCTCCAACCACATGGAATGATTTCTCCTGGCTCCTACAAAGGATGCAAGAAACGTTAACCCCTCAAAGGCCAGGCTAGTTTTGGCTTGAAAGGAATAAAAGAACCATAGTTATAAGTTAATTACACTAAGGGCCCTATTCCACCGGACGATTATCGTTCAGATTATCGTTAAATCGTTCGAATCTAAACGATAATCGTTCGGTTGAAATGCAGTAACGATTAACGACCGAACGAGAAATCGTTGATCGCTTTATAAGACCTGGACCTATTTTTATCGTTGCTCGTTCGCAAAACGTTCGCAAATCGTTCGCATTGAATAAGACATCGTTCGGTCGTTCGCAATAGATACGAACGCAATAGCGAATAAATACGGAAGAAGAAACGATCGCAATTACGATCATAAGTAACGATTATCGTTCCATGGAAATGAGTGAACGTTTTCAGGTCTTTCGCAATAGCGGTCGTTTGAGATCGTTAATCGTTAACGATTATGCTAACGATAATCGTCCGGTGGAATAGGGCCCTAAGGGAGGCTGACTGTCAGCAGCACTGTGTCCCCGGTACAGGAATGACTATCACTTGTTTGTGCTTCTATTATGGTGAGCAATCATAGTAATGACCATACACTCTGCAGAGACTCCCAGGGACACAGTGCTACAGACAGCCAGCCTCTAGCGTACTGTATATTCTAATACATAAGAATATACAGTACATGTGGGAGCGCTCTATTCCTAACTGTGCTTGATTACAGCGGGGGAGCAGGAACCAGGACTTGTACAGTCCTACACTTCTCAACACGAATGTTGGTGGCAGTAGAGAAGCCTGGGGAGCCCCTTACTGCTGCCACTCATGGGAGAATAGTATATAAATAAAAAATATATACACACAAATATATTTATTATATATTTAAATATATAAATATATTTATTTTAATGACGACATTATATTACAAAGTAACATAACTTTATCAAAGCTATATATATATATATATATATATATATAATTTTACAAATGTTTACACTGGGGGTATTCTGTTTTCAGCAAACAAATAATATTTATTATTATATTTAAGAGCTATGGACATATTTAAATGTATTTCTATTATTTTTCTGTGGGTTTTTATTAAAATGTTGTTTAGATTCTATTCTACTGCCTCTTGCAGTGTCCTGGAGCCTGTTCTGACTGACTTGTAATCAGTTATAAAAAATCAGTTGCCGAAAAGCGTCAGTGATGGGCGTCACTGGTGCCAGGACACAGCAGAAGGCAGTAAAATAGAAAGCAACAACAAAAAGAAAACATAAAGAAAGTGTTTTATAATGAGAGAAGGCTAGTATGTAATGATCTGAGAATAAATAGATGCATAGAGAGGGCACTCACCCTTATAGAACATTCCTTTATCTACTTAGTTCAGCATAACAGGTAAAGAGAAGCTGTATTGTTTTAATTATAGAGGTGTTGGCGTCCATGCCATCTTCTACAGCATGTTATAGATGAAGTGATGAACTAAGAAAATAAAAGATAGTTCTATAAGGGTACAAACACCCCCGCCGCCGAAGCCTATACATCCCCTGCTCCCCGCTCCGGCTTGCTTCGGGGGTTCCTGGCAAGTCCTGCTCTGCCAATCAGTGCACTGCCCCACCGCAGCGCACTGATTGGCTGAGCGGGACATGAAGACACCGGGAGCCCCGAAGCAAGCTGGAGTGGGGACCAGGTGACGTATAGGCTCCGGCGGCAGGGGGTTAACGGGGCGGGATGCTGACAAACTCGCAGCCGAATGTCCATCCTGCTGCGAGTTTGTCTGCCCATAAGTGTACAGGGCAGGGATCTGCAGGGGGTCTCGCTGTGAATTCGCAGAGAGAAATCCGCTACGAATCCGCCCAGTGTGTTTGTACACTAAGCGTAGCTTCACACGTACTGTATCGTAGCAGATCCGCAGCAGATTTGACTAAATTAATGAACACAGCATTAAATCTGCACCATCAAATATGCTGCGGATCCGCAGCAGATTTGACAGTGCGGATTTAATGATTAGTTCAATCATTTAGTCATATAGCTTTACATGTACTGTATCGCGGCAGATTTTCTGCTGTTAATCTGCAGCAGAAAATCTGCTGCAATACGGTACGTATAAAGCCAAGCTTAGGGGGAGTGCCCTCTCTATGCATCTATTTACTCTCGGATTATGTGCATGTCCTGCAGAATCACCCGAGAGGGAGCACCACGATTATTTGAGAAGTAATGTTAAACCGTGTCACCCCACATAGACATCCATTGTACCCATAGTGCCAGTCACTATGGTTGAACTAGTATGTAATAAATACTCTGTATTTGCTGAAACTTTAGGTTGATACACATGCTGTATACAAGCAGCAGACTATCCCATTACCTGTACCCAGTGCTTTGGTAACTGCAGTGCCTATCAGAATCAAACGGTACTACTGAAGACAGGATGAACCCTGCTGTCGCAGCCATGTTAACCACTTGCCAGCTGTTATGCCATTCCCTCTTAGGCTGATCAGCAGGAGTGCCTCCTTGTCCTTGGCATAAGGCCACATGGATTTCTCCTTTCGAAGAAAGGACATCTGCACAGCTGTAATACAAAAAGCAGGAACAATATATATATAATGGTGGATACACTCTCATGCTGCATCTAAAATACACAATTATTGGGGAGATAAATTTTGACCATAATGAGAAAAGAAGCGATAGTCAAATACACAATTCCCTGTAAAGGCAGATCACCCTTGTAACTTACCTGTGAAAAAAACTAGACAGCAGATCTCTGTTCTTCTTCACTCCCGCCTTTCTCCCACAATGAGGAAAGTTGAAAATTATTTTGTCATAAAGATGATGAGTGAGAAAGACGTATTCATGTAGTTTTGTAGCATCCACCCCAAAGTGAACCACAGCTCCTATAGTATATAGCAAGAAGAAGTCTTACTTTCATCATAAAGCTTTGGCTGTCCAGCCATGATGGAAGTTGTAGTTTTGCAACAGCTGGAGAGCCTAGGTTCCTTACCACTGCATTATGTTATGGCGGGACAATGCCTAAGCCTGTGATGGCGACCTTGGCACTCCAGCTGTTGCAAAACTACAATTCCCATCCTAACTTGGCAGCCCAAGCCATATCTTTGGCTGTCAAGGAATGATGGGAATTGTAGTTTTGTAACAGCTGGAGTGCCAAGGTTAACCATGCCTGCTCTAAGCAATCCAGCAGACAATAAACCAGGTTCCATATACCTTACCTTTACTTCTAAGGTGCTGGACATTTTCCCGTGTAAGATCCTGTTTACACACGACATCTTCTGGCTCATAGCAGGTGGCAGTAATAAGAGGGCAGTCCTGGCTGGTGTCACACAGGGAAGCAGAGAATGAGAAATTCCCCTCTCCCACCAACAGAATAGTGAGGGTCTTCTTCTGCGGATCTTGATCTGCAACATGTATAAAGTATATACAAAGAAATCAATGGATACAGTAGTGTAGACTTAGGGGTTAAGAATCTAATGTGATATTTTTTTTAAATTGCTTGCTGCATTTGAACATATTATACTGTCAAATATCTTGTGCAAAATATCGGCAACTTGCTGTCACATGACTCTATTATAGTTGCAACTTGGCTGTTACTGAAATAGCTTGGTCGCAGGTAACAAAGTTGCATGTGACCAGTAACAGATTTTTCTTCCTACCATTCCTCAGTGGCGTAGCTACCATAGAGGCAGAGTGAGCAGCTGCTATGGGGCCCGTGCAGGAGGGGGGCCCCATATACTCTGTGCCATTCCTAGTAAGGCTATGTTGCTGTCACAATGCGACCCCATTTACTAACATTAGGTGTGATGTCGCTCCATCTTTGTGTGTGTGACCAATGTGGCTGTGTATTCCTATAGCCTACAGCTGGGTTACAAACCTTGCCGGTGTTCTTTTCAGGTGGCTATATTACAGATTACTAAAGGGATGTAGTGTATTTAAAGTACACAACCACAATATAGAGGCAGCCTTCGCTATAAATGTGTAAATTTGAAGAAGGATAAGCTTTAAAATATAACTTTTATTTCTATTAGTAAAATAGGTATCCAAAATAATTCAAAAGGTATATACAAAAGACAACAAAATTCTCCTTAAAGTATATGTATATACTGTCACACAAACCCCACCAATATGATTGTGGGAAGCTCTGACTAATGAGACCAAAAAGTATTATCACCATAAGTCCCTGTTCGCACAGTCAGTCTTGTGTACAGTCATATAATGAATGGTAAATACGGTTTCCTAATGCCCAAAGATACCGACAGGCAGGTGCCTCAAAGGTATATATATCGGTAGGGCTATAACCAACCGTTTTCCACAATCTAGGACAAGAAAGTCACAACCATAATGCCAAATTGTCTGGCCCTGTCACCTGGCTATATATGACAATCGAGTCCCCTGTGCATATCACAACACCTAGCCCTACGCGTTTCACACACCCATATGGTGAGATCATCAGGGGCTGGACAGGTGGATATATACTCATATGCAAATAAAAATCAATGTGCAGTGCAAACATTTAATATGACACCACACATACATAACAAAAAAGGATGATGTAGGGCAGAGACCCCCGTAGCTGGGTACTCACTGAACCTTAAAAGTATAGCGTTCGCGGGTAAAGTCCTATGTTGGCAGTGGCTGACACAGGACGTTTATCCACGTAGTGCTATTGGTATATAGGTGAGAATTATTCCATCGATATCCCTACAGGTCTGGTCCTCCGCCCGGAGTTGTCATCCCCCGACTCTGCAGTGGCAGAATGCCACTGCAGAGTCGGGGGATGACAACTCCGGGCGGAGGACCAGACCTGTAGGGATATCGATGGAATAATTCTCACCTATATACCAATAGCACTACGTGGATAAACGTCCTGTGTCAGCCACTGCCAACATAGGACTTTACCCGCGAACGCTATACTTTTAAGGTTCAGTGAGTACCCAGCTACGGGGGTCTCTGCCCTACATCATCCTTTTTTGTTATGTATGTGTGGTGTCATATTAAATGTTTGCACTGCACATTGATTTTTATTTGCATATGAGTATATATCCACCTGTCCAGCCCCTGATGATCTCACCATATGGGTGTGTGAAACGCGTAGGGCTAGGTGTTGTGATATGCACAGGGGACTCGATTGTCATATATAGCCAGGTGACAGGGCCAGACAATTTGGCATTATGGTTGTGACTTTCTTGTCCTAGATTGTGGAAAACGGTTGGTTATAGCCCTACCGATATATATACCTTTGAGGCACCTGCCTGTCGGTATCTTTGGGCATTAGGAAACCGTATTTACCATTCATTATATGACTGTACACAAGACTGACTGTGCGAACAGGGACTTATGGTGATAATACTTTTTGGTCTCATTAGTCAGAGCTTCCCACAATCATATTGGTGGGGTTTGTGTGACAGTATATACATATACTTTAAGGAGAATTTTGTTGTCTTTTGTATATACCTTTTGAATTCTTTATATTACAGATTATGCATCCGGGTTGAAAAAACATTTATTTTATTCATTTATGTAGATCCAACATATGCTACAGGGCTGTACAGGGATGATTTTGGAAATGGAAATTGGGGTACCTGGAGAAAACCCACAGAAAGAAAGGTAGAACTTACACCACTGCTCATTCTGGGCTAAGTAGTCAAGTGGGTGGGTCTGCTCAGTGATTGACAGCTTTCACACTTATACACACAGCTGCCAATCACTTAGTAGAACCACCCAGTTGACTATTTAACTATATATATATATATATATCTATCTATCTATCTATCTATCTATCTCAGTATACCTGTCTTCTAGGCTCCTCCTGCTCTATAACAATGTGTCAGGTTCCCTTTAAGGATATGTTTGAAGTCTGTACTGACTGTCTCCATATCTATACAGGGGTATAGTGTAATGTATAATGCTAAATCCCATAGACAATACACCATTCTTCTTTCTGATCTGTGATTTGGTCCAGTAACCTCAGTGCTTGCCTCCCAGCAGCCCCATACACCCAGGCTCTGATACAGGACACCACAGCCCCTCACAGCTGCCTCCTATTCAACAAGTCAATTGTAATGTCCTCAGATCCCAGGGATCACCGCTCCCCAGTGACGTCACTCACCCATCACGTGTTCAGGTCCTCAGTTATTATTCCATCTCCCATCCACCCGGCTCCAGGCACGGACACACGGTGAAGCCCCCATCGCAGGACAACCATGAGCCGGCTCACTTCTAAAACCACGTGACTCTCCCCAGCCTAGCGCCCATGTTCCGCGGCGCATACTAGTGACGTCACGTTCTGTTACTAAGCAACGGGCATCAACAAACGGGAGTTGCGAACATCTGCAAAGACTCGCGTATGTATATTTATTCAGCCAGCGCTTATATACTGTACATAGTCTATGGCAGCTCTCCCCACCTGGAGGGACACAGATTGGGAATGACTAGTCTGTGGGATTCTATGTTATTAGATATTTGTTACATATATATATAATTATAATAAGAACATATGATGAGCCATCAGCTGGTGCTAGAATATATTGAAACTTAGGAGATAAAAAAATTATTTTTCCCAGTTTAAAAAAAAAAGTGCCAGGAAACTGGGGAGACTGGTACTATTGATGTAAAAGATAAAAAGAAAACACAATGCAGATGGGAACAGCCGGACAACTACTCCTGATACAATATAGTTCATAACCAGTTTACTGTATGCAATCGATGGTCTGGCGGAGCAGCCAGCCATATGTCATATAACCTTCATCTGTTCTGTATCCTGATCAGCACTGAAATGCCCCATGACATGTGGGTGGTTGTTGGCAAAGCAGAATAGGTCAGACATAGTATATGGAGCCGGGGTAGGGAACCTTGGCTTTCCAGCTGTTGCAAAACTACAACTCCCATCATGCCTGCACAGCCAAAGCTTTAGCTTTACATAAAAAACCTCCAACATCACGGATCAAGGGGCGCAGGTCCAGAAGAAAAAGATAAAGATGACGTGTAAAATAAATTTAATAAGACTCAATGCGTTTCGGAACCGCACCGGTTCCTTTCTCAAGAGTCATACTCTTAAGAAAGGAAACGGTGCGGTTCCGAAACGCGTTGAGTCTTATTAAATTTATTTTACACGTCATCTTTGTCTTTTCCTTCTGGACCTGCGCCCCTTGATCCGTGATTCGTGGTGTTGGAGGTTTTTTATGTATATCATTCCCTTGGGATAGCGGGAGTGGCTGCGGTCTTTTATACATGCTTTGATGAGTGTTGTGCCTCTATCTATAGCACAACCCCACCAGGTGAGGGTCTCCGTATACGCTGTTTCCTCCCTGTCTTTATACCTTTGATCCGCGCTATGGAGCGCTATCCTCTTTTATTTTATTTAAAGCTTTAGCTTTGGCTGTCTAGGCATGATGGGAGTTGTAGTTTTGCAATAGCTGGAGAGCCAAGGTTCCCTACCCCTGATATAGAGTATAGGGCCCCTCATTCCAGTATATGAGTCTGCAGACCCTCATTCTTACAGTATATGATCAATATTTATGGCATATGCTTAGGGTCACCTCTGGGATCCCCACTTATTGGAAGAGGCTGTATCCAGGTAAATAATGAAGGGAGAGTCGGCTGCACATATGGCATGCAAGCCTGGTGCTCCCCACTTCTCTGATATGTGGAAGTCCAATGACTTACCAGACCTTTATGTTATATGTACTGTATATGCCGTAATGTCTATAGTCAGAAAGACACATACCAAAACGTTAAGCCTGTGTTCTTTTTGAAGAATGTCACATTTTGGTTCTGATCTGAAAGCAGATGGACACGGTGAGGTGTGGGTAGATCTCAGACCGGAGACGAAGTTCAAGCAGTATGGATGGAGGTGCACAACCAAAGAGGACGCCTACCGCAACAAGACTCTCATTGGAAACTGGAATCAGGAACGTTATGACCTGCGTAAACTGGAGGAAAGAAAACCATTGCCTTCTCAGGTACTGATGATTTATTCTTTGCCAAAGTGGTTTTATGTTTGTTTTTTTTGGGGTGGGGGGCATGATTAGAAACTGAGAGAAACCTGTGAAATAGCATGGATTGATTTGTAACTGTACCAAGCATTTCTATGGAAGAAGACATAGACCAGAACATGGCCCAAATAGACTGTTACCAGTGAACATCCCATGGCTCGAATATGACGGCCCTGAAACAGATTTTGCTTTAGTTTCCAGAAACTTACATATGGGCTCACCTCCGACAGGAAGAAAAGTATCTCATATAAACCAAACCAGAATTTCCTCAAAAAGGGAGCAGTCACCCATCTGTAGACAGCCGGGCGGGTTCATCCCTCATAAATACAGGGCAGGGTATTTTTCCCCCTGGAGCTTTGTTGAAAATAAGTCTCCATACGCAGGGCCGTTTCTAGGTAATTTTGACGACAGGGCGAATCTTGCTAAAATCGCCCCCCCCCCCCTTTAAGTAATGTAAAGGGGGGGGAGGCGATTGTTGCTATAGAGAAGCAGTGTGTGTATTATGGCATAGAGCCGTGTTATTCAACCTTTTTTTTTTACTTGAGGCAAAAAAAAGTAATTCAGTGACTCACAGGTGACGTCTTCTTTGATGTGGGGCGTCACTTTTCCCCTCCATCTGGCCCGGACCCCCATGATGATTTCTTGCAGTCACAATTCTCTTCTGAACCTGCCAGACAAACATCTTAGGCTCTGCACTTTTACAACAACTTCCACTTCTTTGTGTCATATGCAGTAAAGTCAGTAGGTATGTAGGTTGCCCCCTGTAGGTAGGATCCCCTGCTGTGTCCTCCATATAGTAATAATGCCCCCTTCTTTGCCTCTATATAATAATAATGCCCACTGTGCAGTACCCAAATAGTTATCCCCCCCCCCGTGCTGTCCCTATAGTAATAATCCCCCCCAGAGCTCCCCTCTAATAGTAATAATCCCCCCAGTGCTCCCCCTAATAGTAATAATCCCCCCAGTGCTCCCCCTAATAGTAATAATTCCCCCAGTGCTCCCCCCTAATAGTAATAATCTCCCCAGTGCTCCCACCTAATAGTAATCTCCCCAGTGCTCCCCCCTAATAGTAATAATCCCCCCAGTGCTCCACCTCACAGTAATAATCCCCCCAGTGCTCCCCCTTACAGTAATAAATAATACCCTAGGGCTCCCCCTAATAGTAATAATCCCCCCAGTGCTCCCCCTTACAGTAATAAATAATCCCCCAGTGCTCCCCCTTACAGTAATAATCCCCCCACTGCCCCCCCCCCAATAGTAATAATCCCCCCAGGGCTCCCCCCACAGTAATAGTAATAAACCCCCTTGTGGTTTTCCCCTATAGCAACACTGCCCCCCCCCCCCCCCCGCCCCCGCTAAATACACACACACACAAAAGAAAATAAAAACACATTATACTCACCTCATCCTAGCATACGGCGGGGTCCTTCTCTCTTCTCCTCTTCTCCCCAAGCCTGCGCGGAACAGGATCCCGCAGCAGAGAAGATGCGTGCGGGGGCTGCGGCCTGGCGGTGGCGGCTGAGCGTGGTCCGGGGAGAGCTGCAGGCAGGGGTCATCTGAGCAGGTGATGGGGCGCGGGGGGGGGTTGGCGCGCACGCCACTGAGGTGAGGTGCGGTCCGGGGAGGGGGGGGGGGGCCCTGGGGGATCTTCCAGAGAGCTGCGGGCGGTATTGTGGCAGGTGATGGGCCGAGCGCAGGGGCAGATGATGGGGCGGGCGTGCAGGCGAAAGGCACGCACGGGGCTGAGTGAGGTCCGGAGGGTGCACCAGCGCCCCCTATCTGTCAGCGCCCCGTTTATGGCCGCCATGGTCTAACTGCACGTTAGGGTGACTGAGTTGGCAAGTGTTATATGACATTTGTATCTGATCACTACACATGTGGCATCAAAGATCAAACTGAATTGGACTAAATATAGTGCCAGTTTTGTTATCAGGTAAGCATTGCATTGGAAGTATCAGATAAGGTTTTCTCAGATTTTCTTCTTTATCCAACTTTTTTAAAATTGTTAATCAATTGGTTTCTTTTTTTCAGTATGCGCACTACTTTGAGACATCATATAACGCTGAGTATCTAAGGAACAGTGGCTCTGAAGGGAGACAAGGTACAGAACAAGGACACCACGCTAGCTATCACTGTACTAATAGAGATCAATGGTGTACATAGAGAAAAGAAGGACGGCCATATGGCCGAGATCATAAAGGGGCTCTACTTATTGCAAAGGTTTACATTGTTGTGTACCTATGTATAGGACAGAATGGTAACTTTACCATATCTGCAGAAACGGACTGCCTTTTTTTGGTATGGCATGGCAATATGGTGTTGCATCCACAGGCCCTGCCATAGTTAGATGCCATGATAACTTTCACTCCTCTTTGGAGCACTGCACTGTACTTATAATGTTTTTTTCATTTGCAGTAATCACATCATCATTAATCCTAATAACCATGGCTGCAGAATATTTGGCTGCAGAATATACAGCACACACAGCTACTATACATCACATAAATGTGTATGGGTATGAAAACTCTAGCTAAACTTTCATTTCTTTTCATTTTTTTTTAAGTTTTAAAGAGACAGCCGCATGTTTTCCCTGGACATCAACCTGAGCTGATACCACCACAACACAGACCTCAGCAAAGATCCTGCTATATGATTGACTATGGCAGCGCTTAGCCATCATCCTGATTTTCTTCATTGAAGACAATATGGAAATCTTGTTACTTATAATTTATAGAATCATTTCGTTTATATTGCTCTATAATACCAACCCAGAATAACAGGAATTTAGAACATACATATTACCCTTGTTAGGGCATATTAACACCAGCCTCAAGGTTACCAACATTATATCTCTTTTCTATCAGAAGACTAAAGCATCAAGTTCCTATGTAGTATTGCAGTACTGGAAGGAACATTATGACTATCTGTGCCATCCATGAATTGCAAGCTACTCTTGTACAGTATTCTACTAGACTCATGTTAGATCTTGTATTAAACAATTAGTGTATTATATAAACACATTATAACTTTGGATTAAATAACTCTCCTAAATCGGTTGTGATTAGAAATAAGTGAATCTCGAGGTCTGTCCAAACCTATTTGCAACATTTGTTTTCAGTTTATACAGAAAGCCCCTTTAAATTAGATACCCATGATGAGAAAAACATATCTGCTTTTCCCCCAAAACAGTGCCCCACTTGTCCTAAGTTTTTGTGTGGTATTGCAACTCTGCTCGATTCACGTCAATCAACTAAGCTGCAATACCACACACAAACTAGAGATAGGTGTGCTATTGTTTCTATAGGAGATGCCTTTAAGGTAAACAATCACCTTAAATCCTCCCAAAGTACTTGGAATAGTAGGGATTAGATTTAGGGTAGCTTTACACATACCAAATTTGCAGCAGATTTCACACTGCAAATTCACTGTGAAATCCGCTGTGGGTCCATTGCCAGTTTTTTTCTACGGGGATACACAATCACAGTGGAATTGGGGGGTGGAGGGGGAAAAAGACAGGAAAGGGAGGCAGATAGGTGATTGAAGCACATTACAGAGTTATATAACTTTGTAATGTGCTTCAATTACTGGTAAAAAGTTTTTCAAGGCACTTGTCCTTTAACTTACATACTTGCGGCGGGATTTCAATACCACTGCCAGTATGTATTCTTATAGAAAAGAACTGGCAATGGATCCGCAGCGGATTGACGGCACTCTAAAAAATAAATTGCCACCTCTCCTCTCTCTTTTATGGCTTCTGAGTTGTTATTGGTTGAATGGAAATCCCAAAATTTGTCTTGTCATATTGTGAGCTAAAGCGGAATTGGACAAGATAATGCAAAAGATATTTAAAGGGGTTATCCAGCATTAGGTAAACATGCCTACTTTCTTTTAGAGACAATGGGGAAGATTTATCAAACCTGGTGTAAAGTGAAACTAGCTCAGTTGCCCCTAGCAACCAATCAGATTCCAGCTTTCATTTCCCAAAGAGTCTATAAGGAATGAAAAGTGGAATCTGATTGGTTGCTAGGGGCAACTGAGCTAGTTTCACTTTACACCATGTTTGATAAATCTTTCCCTATATGACTCTTGTCTTCAGTTCAGGTGTGGTTTCCAATTAAGCTCCATTCACTTCAGTGTAACTGGAGTTGCAAAACCTGCACCCAAATGGTGGACAAGAGTGGAGCTGTCTCTGGAAGAAAGTGGCCATGTTTTTCTAATGCTGAAAAACTCCTTTAAGCGTAAAACATTCTGCGTCCGTAAGTAAATGAGTACAGAGGGTTATCATTGAAACACATGCCGATGCTTCTCCTTGCTTTTATTTGCATTAGTAATTTGATTTGGTCACAGGACAGCACAAATAAATACATGTAGCAGTGTAGTACGCGCGCACTCTCTCTGGCAGGGTGAAAAGGTATCTTCTCTTGCGGAAAATGCTGAGAGATTCTACTTCTTGATGGCAGCACCAATGGCCACCTTCTCTTCACGGGTGATGGGGATGGAGCGTTCAGGAACGTCGGCCATTTTCCTTGGTCCAGTTACAGTCAGGACTCCATCTGGGGACAAGGATGAGGTGATGGAGAGGGGATCGACGTCTGCTGGGATTTTATATTTTCGTTGGAAGTCTCTGGAAACATAGCCATGCTCATCCTGGGAAAAGGGAGGATAACCAGTAGCAATGTTAATAGTTTTGAAGCTTTTTAAAAACCTTTGAGTTAGGCTGGGTTCAAACTGCGTTTATGCAGTCCATTTAGTGGATCAGTTTTTAAATTGTTACGCTTAACGTACAGAAAAATATATATTTTTTTTGTTATAATAGAATTCAAAAGGAAAATTGATCCAAACAATCTGTTTTTGCATCCGCTTTTTCCCATAAAACAGATATGTTAAACAGACTGCAAAATGCAGTGTGAACCCAGCCTTAAAGGAAACCTGTCACCTGGCGCAGCCCCAGATACTTACCCTTTCCTGCAAGTCACGCTCCTGGACCCGGTCCCGGGACAGAGATATCGCTGTCGGCAGCCATGCGCGCGTGCTCCAGAGATGAGTTCGACGATAATAGAGAATGACGGCTCCAGTCATTCTCTATGGGCATCGGACTCATCTCATGTAATTTGCATACAGCACGCTCTCACCCTCTGGCGCAGATATCTCCGGCCGGGGACCGGTCCAGGAGCGTGACTTGCAGCAAAGGGTAAGTATCCGGGGCTGCACTGGGGGTCGGGCGGGCTCAGCGTCAGAATCTAGGGTGACAGGTTCCCTTTAATCATCAGCTTGCTAACTGTAATACGTTATATCTATTAATACTTATAATTGCCTTGGGCTATAACTACTGCCCTAGACGACTGGTAAAGCTCTATATATACACTTCTATATACAGTGGTAACTTGGTTTAAGAGCGTTTTGGAAGAAGGGCTAACAGTTTTTCAAAATTGTGACTTGGTTTAAGAGCATTGCTTTGGTTTAAGAGCTCCCTGTACTGGGTGGGAGGGCGAGTGGGGGAGGGACATGGTCTGCATAGCGAGGTCTACAGCTCTGTACTCTGACCCAGGAAGTCTCCCTCACCTTCTAAATCATAGCAGATCCACTTCCGGCTGGGGCTTACATCAGGGGACAGGACTGTGGAGGTAATCTCTTCATAGCTGTAACCCCTCTCTCCCCAGACAGAGAGCTGCATGTATGTGCCCACATATGTCCTGCTCATTCCTGCATGTTCCCTGCAGTCTCTGTCAGTCCTGATTTGGTCCATGCTGAACATACCCCTTCCCCATTGCTGTCATGTGACCACACAGACCTCTGACAGCAGCCCTGCTTCTCTATTCTAGCCTGTTGTACTACGCTACTGCATTATGGGGACCTGCAGTTCCATCCAGTATTTACAAACTGCTATTACGTTATCAGGTTTACGCATTTACTATACATTATACTTTACACGCTGATTGCTATATTGTTCAGTAACTTATAATATCACATATTCAGCTGTTTCTCATTTTTTGTTTCATCTGTTCTACATGTTATTCAGAATATAAAATCATTATTTTTGGGGTGTGGAACCATTTGTCTGCATTTCAATGATTTCTTATGGGAAAATTTCGCTTTGGTTTAAGAGTGTATTTGGATTACAAGCACGGTCTCGGAATGAATTATGCTTGTAATCCAAGGCATCACTATATTTTAATTCCTTTAGGCTGGGTTCACACTATGTATATTTCAGGCTGTATTTGGTCCTCATGTCAGGTCCTCATAGCAACCAAAACCAGGAGTGGATTGAAAACACAGAAAGGCTCTGTTCACACAATGTTGAAATTGAGTGGATGGCCGCCATATAACAGTAAATAACGGCCATTATTTCAATATAACAGCCGTTGTTTTAAAATAACAGCAAATATTTGCCATTAAATGGCGGCCATCCACTCAATTACAACATTATGTGAACAGAGCCTTTCTGTGTTTTCAATCCACTCCTGGTTTTGGTTGCTATACAGCCTCACAAATACAGCCTCAAATATACATAGTGTGAACCCAGCCTTAGGATGTAACCAGAAAGATCAGCCGTATCTACCCTTCTATAAGGGCAAGAAAATCTGTATATAGAAAATGTATCTCAGGAAACATGTATCTCGGATTATGGTGGAACAATTGAGCAACTGGAACCAGTCACGTAATTAATCTCATGAACCAAATGGCTTCTACAAAATGAAAGGCAGTTGGTTGCTATTGCACTTATAAATCATCTTCTGCTAGTCTACATGTGCACGCAGCCTAATAAAGAAGTTTACAATCAGGGAATTCCTACACCTCCAAACTTGGTAGGATAGTTTTCTTTACCATTTCAATGATTATTACCTGACGCTCCTCATGTTTTCCCTGGATTTCAATGAAATCTCCCACCACTTTCACTTTCAGTTCTTCAGGGGAGAAATGTTTCACATCAAGGTTAACACAAAACTTGTCCTTTTCCAGTCTCAGCTGTTGAAAACAATGGAAGAGGTTTAATTAACAGCAGATGAATCACTATAAAATTATGAATGTGGTCGCTATAGTCATATATAGGGGTGTCTGGGCATTCCAAACTCATGCCTCAGATTTTTTTGGATGCCCAAAGTCTCCAGCAAGCGCTATTTCCAAATTAAACTACATCTTTAGGATGCAGATAAGAATAGTAGAAGACCCTCTCCCTAACTGTGACCAGTCCCACCATTCACTTTCGTAGGAATCAACCAACTGGTGCTGGAAACTAGCATAGACATGATGACATCATTACATCTCCTAGACCTAGACTGTTGAAGTCATCAATGTTAGGTGTCACATGGGGTTGGGTAAGGTAAGTATGTAAGGGGTTTTTGGTTGGAGCCTACTGAGGGTACTGTGGTACTATGTGTGTACTATTAACATTGGGGGCATTATTGGCACAGGTATTTTGGGGGCACTATGAATGTGGGAGGCACTCTGCTCTTAATACGATCAGGGACACTGAACAGAACAGTAGACGCCATCTGTTTTATAGCTGACACTGTGGCTGGGATCAGAGTTATCAGTAGCGACAGCAGTGGTAAGACAGGTATGGGGCTCCCTCTATCACACTTAGCCATTCCTCAGATTATGTTATAAACACATTAATTTATCAGACCAGGCCACCTGTATCTAAGTAACCCCCATCACTATACCCTGTGTTACACCTTCATTACCCCAGACCCCCATAGGTATCAGACAAGCCCGGTATTTGTCAGTGGTAGCACAAACCATTAGTGTGTTACACAAAGGCCATTGTCCAGGAGTTATGACTGTTTCATTGTTTGCGCACTGGTAATGTGATGACTCGGGGGCTGCTGGCTATGCTTGGTACTGAATACACAACTGGAAGAACAAGAATATTTATTATGTAATAAAGGAATCAGAGCTCTTACTTGTATATAATCCCATCCAATACATTTGCATAATGCAAAAAGTGACTGAATTCCTTTGGCCTATTATTACTTGTTCAGTAATAAGCAGTCTCATGATTTGTCTACAGGGATATCCTGGTGATAGATCTAGCAACATCACCATATTTTACTATAGGAGCTCTATAATGAAACACTTTACATCTATCCAAAGGAAACACTGCTCCCCCCCCCCTTCCCCCAACATGGACTCTTCTTCAATCCCCAAAAAGACAAAAAGTAGTAAAAAATATTTGCATCCAACAACTGTGCACATTGCTAGAGGACATTGCACTATCCCCTAAACCCACGCCTCCTGTTTCCAAGAGGATATAACTATATCCCAAACCAAGGATTATTGCATAATACAATATCCTGTGACCTTACTGTAGGGCAGATCATGTTCCTCAGCTTAATCGGGAAAACAAATTATATTTTTGGGTGTGTTGTTGAGTGCCAGTGTAAGGTTATACCCGCTTGCCGTAATGGGATACGTACATATTAATAAGGGATTTTCTGGGTGGCAACAGATTTATTACTGTAGGATTAGATGGTACTTTTGTGCCCACACTGGGACCAGAACAAGGCTCAGGTGTGAAGAGGTCAGATATAAAGTCATAAGAAGTCTTACTGATCAGAACTAGACAAAAAAAGAAATAACCTAAAGTATTGAAAGCAGAGAACTGGTAGATGGGTTAGTGAACAGCTAAAGGATGTTCAGGGCCAATGTAACATAAATGGGGCCCTGGGCAACTAGAAAAGTGGGGCTGCCCCTATTTTGCAGCCTCTGGTTATATTATTTTGTTACCTCTTAGGGGTTAGGAGCAGGCGATACAGTCTTTCATGATTGTTAGACTAAATGTATATATTTTTGGGTTCTTGTGTCTCTTGGAATCCACTGAAGCTCAGCAATTGTTGACTATACACCCATCAACTCCACCTCATACAGAAGATATGGCTCTACTCTAAAGAGTTAGTGGGCATGGAGGGATACACCCCATGACTGTCAGGCCAAGGGGGTTACTAAAGATATCAAATCTTTTCCAAGGTATTAAAAAAAAAAACAAAAAAAAAAAAAAAACTTTCCTTGACTTCCAGTAGAAATGTGCAATCCAGTATAATAGATTTTTGAATTTTTACAAGTATAGGGTGTCCAACCAGTCTCACTCTCAACCTTTCCGGAATTAGTGGAGACACCAGAGGATACACATGGGGTGGTCTCCCTAAACTATAGGTGCCTTTTAGAGGAGTTTATAGCAATCCGTCACTCTCATTAAAGTATTTAGGCATACTGTCATAAAGTGGCAAGATAATAGTGCTATACACTGTCCACATATAGTGCTCAAATAATATGCAGTCTCCAATAATACTGAGATTTCAATATATATAAGAATTGCAAGAAATGTCACAGTCAAACCACCATACACTGATAATAAATAATACAAACGTTTTACAGTATATGTAATGCAAAGCTAAATGCTTGCTATCAAGTTCACATACAACAGATAAAAAGCTATAATATAGTTAAGGAGAAGGTATATAAAGTTTAACCTTCTCAAATAGAATGGAAAGTATTTTTATACTAGGGGAGGTAGGGTCAGGTCACTGTTGTTTACAAACCATCCACAGACATGATGTATGTCTGTAGGGATCTATGTATAGATGACTATATATGTCATCTATACATAGATCTTTCTCTGACTATACTTTAAGGCTATGTTCACACAATGTAAAACTAAAGGCAAAATATGTCTGTACTTATCCAAATACAGCTGTATTTTGCCCTTATTTTTACATTGTGTGAACCTAGCCTAACACAGTCACATAGCCAACGCAGAACCAATGCATTTCTAATTCTATGTATCCGCCAAATGACCTTATTATAGGGAATATTGTTATTTATTAGGCGCAGTAGGCAAAGGTATGTTCCAGTATGTGTCATTATTTTACGCTAGTAAACACTTAGTAGACTGTCCTATAATTTTGTTCATTATTAAATTCCTTTTTTCTGAATGGAAATAAGACTAACAAGTTTATATTTTTCACATTGTCATTGCCTTAAAGTGTAGATGTGATGGGTTTTGCATCCACCAGCACCATATCCAGCATGTTACACAACTATAACTAGTCTTTGGCTTTGAGGGCATGCTGGGAGTTGTAGTTCTGTAACAAGGGAGTGAATTCTATAGATATGACGCTATAAGGTTATGTTCACGTAGCGTAAGAGACTGACCGTTCCGTGACCCGGCTGGGTCACGCAAAACGGACGGTCTCTGAAAAGATCTTCCCGGACGTGATTTTACGAAAATATACGATGTGTGAACATAGCCTAAAGAAGTGACAAATGAAACACACAGCTAGTTAGTTACCTCTGATAAGCCGCTTTCTATCCAGGATGGAAGTCTGAGGAAAGGAAATCTGAAGTAAAATGGGGACAGCACCGTTGGAAACAGATCGCCCTCTTGAAGGTGATCCCCAAAACTTTGTTCAAACATCCTGTTTGGTCCAAAGACGGAGAAAAATTGACGGCGGAACCAGGGATGTTGGATAGTCACATCCATTTTCCTCAGGTGTCTTGTGCTAGCTGTCAGGCAGAACTGTTCAGGTTTGGATTCACCCAACAAACTATAAGGCCTTATATACAGAGCAGTGGCTCTTGTGCTCCTCCCAGGCACCCCAACATTGAACTTTCTGGAATAAATGCTGTCAGATGGTTTCATTATCCCAACACGCTTGCCTGATCCCATTCACTAGATAGATAGAGGATATGAGCAATGACACATCTTCTGTTCTGCTAGCAAGTCATTGGATCAGCAAGTAGAGGTGCTGATTGTCTCTCCCTGGTCTGTGCACATTGGATTAAGAGACAGGAGAATCATTTCAGCTACTGTACTGCGACATGACAAGAGATGAGTTCATTCCGAGATCCGACAGCTGATAATGTGATCCCAGACAGAGAGCAGCCTATTCCTTCTGCACTGCTCCTGAATAATCCCACTCTGGCCCATGTCCCTTCTGTGGGTCTACATTATATAAAGTGGGATGGGGAATGTACTGTGACCTCTCTGTCTGTCCTGCACACAGTGTGTTGCTTTGTGTTTCAGTGCGTTGCTTTGCTATTACATACTTGCTCTATACTTATACATTGTAAGAGTTACCAGTTTCTTCCTCTTCGAGAGTGTTGGAATATCTGTTATTATTTCGTATATCGAGATTTGTACTCACTCTGCAATATGCATGGCTGTAATTAAATTTTTCAGTTTTTTTATATTACCATATATTATACAAAAAAAAAAAAAAAATCAGGATGGCAGAAAGTAACCCACTGGGAAGAATTTGCCCTTTTCCCAGTATAGATGGATTTTGTTAAAATACTTTCCTTTTACACAATGCAAGATATTCTGATGGTAGATAAGCATTAAGTTAAAGGGGTATTCCGCCCAATTTAAACTTTTAATATGTTGATTCCCTGGCAGAGAACATAGCAGACATGCTATACTTACCTTTCTGCGCTCCCCCGGTGTCCTCCTGTGTCATCTTCAGGTCTTGGCTAACGATCCTGCCTCCACTCCTGGGAAAGAATTATCTTGTCAGTGACAGCTCGCTCATTCAATCACTGTCCATGGCGCTATCCCGTCTCAGTCAGTGATTGGTTCAGCCACCGCCAAGACGAGTCTGTCTTGGAATTGTTTGAGACCTTAAGATGATGTAGGTGGACAGTGGGGGAGCGTGTAAAGGTAGTATAGCCATTTGGTATGTTCTCCACCAGGGCAGCAACAGAGTCAAAGTTTAATATCTCTTTAATATTCTATCCTCCTAACTACACTTTAAAATACCTAAAGAGCACCTATCACTGACATTTCTTTTATGTTAAAGTATTCTATCATACAATTTTCTCCCACATCTTCTCTCCATCATCTTTTGGGAGAGAGTCAAGAGCCCCCCATAAACTTCAGTCATACAGTCCCCATAATAAGGGTACGTTCACACTTACCGGATCCGCAGCTAATTTCCTGCAGCAGATCCGCAGTAGATTTCATTTAAATAACTGAACACAGCATCAAATCTGCACCATCAAATCTGCTGCAGATCTGCTGCGGATCCTCTAGGTGTGAACGCACAGATTTGATGCTGTGTTCAATTATTTAAATGAAATCTGCCGCGGATCTGCTGCGGATTCGCAGCAGAAAATACGCTGCGGATCCGGTAGGTTTGAACGTACCTTAAAGGTGGCAGCTTCAGCACTTTAATGTTAGCATAAATATACAGTATACTATAGACTCCAACACTGTAGATATCATTCCAGTGACATCTCAAATCTTGGGTCCTCACACAGTTCTCCCAGCATCTCACTGGTGAAAACACTTTACAAAACCCTTTGATGGAATCACCATCAGATGTCTCATATAGTCTAAAATCTCTGATGGTATAAAATCTCTTCCTTCTCTTCAATGGTAATATTAGTTATTTGGGAAGTGTCAGATCTGGGCTGATGTTTGGCCAAAAAACTTTGCTTAAGAAGATATGTGTGGGTTAGTGCTCACAAAGTTTTCTGTGACCAAGATGGACTCTTAATGAAAGTCAGACCATCTTATGTCACATGCACAGAGAGCGGAGAGAGAAGCGCTTGACCATGCACTTCTCTCTACTCATTCTTATAATCTGTCAGGGTCTAGACCCCAATCTATTAAAACTTTTGACATGTCTCTATGACATGTCAAAAGTTTTTTTGTTTTTTTTTAATTGACAGGTACACTTTAATGCTAGTAAGATAAGTCCTCCTGGGAAGTAAAACAAATTGAAGTAAAATATACAGTTCCTTACTTTAACCTTATAGAATTGATCTCTAGTGATGGGATTTTAATAGTATTGTGTTTAGAATGAGTAACTTTGTCATTACAGCAGGGCTCCAGACTAAAAAATTTACCTAGGAGCCATTGGCTCCTAACCTGAAAAATTTAGGCGCCAAATAGAATATTTGGTCGCCAACATTTGAAACCATGTAAAATTAATGTTATGGGACTTACTGTGTGCAGAGGCCACGGCAGCCTCCTCCTCCTTTACTGTGTGCAGAGGCCGCAGCAGCCTCCTCCTCCTTTAGATTCTCTCTTTTCTTAGTTTGAAAACGTTCAACATGGAAACTTGCAACTTGACAACCATATCCAGTCTGACAACCATATCCAGTCTGACAACCATATCCAGTCTGACAACCATATCCAGTCTGACAACCATATCCAGTCTGACAACCATATCCAGTCTGACAACCATATACAGTCTGACTCAGTACTTCAGCTGCACTTGGCTAGCCTTTTAATGAGGCTTACTCTTCTGAACTTGAACTTAAAGGGAACCTGTCGACCCCCGTGCCGGGGTGACAGGCTCCCAACCCCCCGTTAGAACCCCCTATACTCACCTCATCGCGCCGGGTCCCGCTTCTGAAGATGGTCGGGTCACGGAGATCTCAGCCGCTGCAGCCCGGCGTGCGCTGAGAGATGAGTCCAACGCTCATAGAGAATGACAGGAGAGTCCAGCGCTCTGTCATTCTCTATGAGCGTTGGACTCATCTCTCAGTGTGCGCGCCGGGCTGCAGCGGCTGAGATCTCCGTGACCCGACCATCTTCAGAAGCTGGACCAGGCGGGATTAAGTGAGTAAAGGGGGTTCTAACGGGGGGTTGGGAGCCTGTCACCCCGACACCGGGGGTGACAGGTTCCCTTTAAAAGCTTGCAACAGTCTATACATACTGAGCTAGACTTATGACTGCAGCCATAGTGACCACCCCCCACAAGATGTGTATATAGATAGATATATCTCTCACCTAGTGACTAATGCAAGTGACCCCCTACAATACAGACACCTGAGGGGCCCTGATAATAATAATTGTGCATATATCTATCTCCCAGTGTCTGCAGCCAGTTTGCCCTACACTTATAGATGACCCTCTCTACCCCCATTATAGATGCCCCCTCCTCCCCCCCCCATTATAGATGCCCCCTCTCCCCCCCCATTATAGATGGCCCCCTCCCCTTATAGATGACCCCCTCTACCCCTATTATAGATGCCCCCTCCTCCCCCGAATTATAGATGCCCCCTCCTCCCCCCCATTATAGATGCCCCCTCTCCCCCCCCATTATAGATGCCCCCTCTTCTCCCCCCCCATTATAGATGCCCCCTCTCCCCCCCCCCATTATAGATGCCCCCTCTCCCCCCCCCCCCATTATAGATGCCCCCTCTCCCCCCCCATTATAGATGGCCCCCTCCCCTTATAGATGACCCCCTCTACCCCTATTATAGATGCCCCCTCCTCCCCCGAATTATAGATGCCCCCTCCTCCCCCCCATTATAGATGCCCCCTCTCCCCCCCCATTATAGATGCCCCCTCTTCTCCCCCCCCATTATAGATGCCCCCTCTCCCCCCCCCATTATAGATGCCCCCTCTCCCCCCCCCATTATAGATGCCCCCTCTTCTCCCCCCCTTATAGATACCCCCTCCCCTTATAGATGCCCCCTTCCCCCCCCCCATTATAGATGCCCCCTCTTCTCCCCCCCTTCCCTTGAAGATGGCCCCCTCTCCTCCCCCCCTTCCCTTGAAGATGGCCCCCTCTCCCCCCCTTGAAGATGGCCCCCTCTCCCCCCCTTGAAGATGGCCCCCTCTCCCCCCTTGAAGATGGCCCCCTCTCCCCCCTTGAAGATGGCCCCTCTTCTCCCCCCATTATAGATGCCCCCCCCCCTTTCCTCTATGCTAAGCAATATTTAAAAAAAAACAAACACACAAACTCACCTGACAACCCGCTCCCCCGGCGATCCTCTTCTTCTTCGGGCGCTGTCCCCGGCTGATGCGCGGCTGCCGGGGGTGTCCCATCCTATCCCCGGCAGCGCGGCGCGTCAGTGAGCTCCCTGTACGCCGGGGCTGTGACTTCTGACACAGGAAGCGTCTCTGACGTGCGCTTCCTGTGCCGGAAGTCAGGGCCCCAGGCAGCTCACTGATGCGCCGCGCTGCCGGGGATAGGATGGGACACCCCCGGCAGCCGCGCATCTTAAAGAGACAGCGCGCCGCCGCCGGGGCCAGTCGCAAATGGCGCCCAGATTAATAAATCTGGGCGCCATTTGCAAAATGTCGGTCGCATTGGCGACCATTTTGGTCGCCATCTGGAGCCCTGTACAGTAAGCTTTGTTACATGGACGTGGCCCTGCAAGTGTTAAGCTGCGTATGACATTGGGATGTCTGTCCACATGGAATGCGCTGTGGGTACAGAAATAAACAAACTCGTGCAACAGAGGAGACATTGTTTCCTACAAAGATGCTGGCCTGTTCTTGTACTGTTGTACTGTTCAAAGTATTTGGTGATATAATGTATTAGATCTATATAAAAGTAGACACAAGGGAGCAGCATAAGCCAAGGAAGCACAACACTTAAGGAAAACTTCAGCCAAGATCTATTTTTTAATATGTTATTTCATAAGCAAAGTTAGAAAAATCCCTAATATACACTAATTATGGGAAATGCACTAGATCAGGCAGGCTTCAATTTCTCTAAAACAAACGTGACTTCAAGAACCGGCCTATACCAGAAGTGTCCAGCAGGGGGCGCAGGATATGTAGACATCACATGTAAAAAATAACAGGGCCTTTCCTGTGCTTTTGGCACAAAATTCAGCTACCCGGCTCCCCCAGCTCGCCACACAACCCCCCGCCCTAACAGGAGCTGTAGTGCAACCATCCCCCAAAGACCCTCAAACCCTTACACCAGAAGAAGGCAGAGGGAACACGGTAGAGGAGTGTTCAGCCCGCTGCACAGGACAGGGTTAACACTTTCTGGTGTGATTGGGTGGCCCGGGGAGGGTTTGGGGGGCTTTGGTGGATGGTTGCACTACAGGCTCCTGTCATGGCCGGGAGGGGGGAGGTTGGGAGGCGAGCTGGGCGGGGTGCGGGTAGCTAAATTTTGTGCCGAAAGTTTTTTACAAATAATGTTTACATATACTGTGCCCCCCGCTGGACACTTCTGGTATGGACCAGGTCGTGACATCACTTTTTTTAGAGAAGCTGAAACCTGCCTGATCTACTAAATTGAGGGAAATATTACTATACATGCAATTCCCATAATTAGTGTATATTAGAAATTTGTATAACTTTGCCTATGAAATAACATATTAAAAAATTGATTTTGGCCGGAGTTCTCCTTTAAGCAAGACAAAATCCTAATCTAAAATATAGAAAGTAATGTGAAATTGTATAAAACAGTGAAGTAAAATGATATATTACTTGACATAATACTCAATACATTTACCATGAGTCCGGAAAAGATTAATGGTGCGTTCACACCTACAGGATCTGCAGCTGAATTTCTGCAGCAGATTTCATTTGAATAACTGAACACAGCATCAAATCTGCTGCAGATCCTGTAGGTGTGAATGCACCCAAAGGCTGGGTTCACACACTGTATATTTCAGGCAGTATTTGGTCCTCAAGTCAGGTCCTCATAGCAACCAAAACCAGGAGTGGATTGAAAACACAGAAAGGCTATGTTCACATAATGTTGAAATTGAGTGGATGGCCGTCATATAACGGTAAATAACTGCCATTATTTCAATATAACAGCCGTTTTAAAATAACAGCAAAAATTTGCCATTAAATGACGGCCATCCACTCAATTACAACATTATGTGAACATAGCCTTTCTGTGTTTTCAATCCACTCCTGGTTTTGGTTGCTATACAGCCTCACAAATACAGCCTCAAATATACATAGTGTGAACCCAGCCTTAGGGTACAAACACACACACCGTATACGCAGCGTATTTACTGCTGCGATACGCAGCAGATTAGATCTAAATAACTGAACACAGCATCAAATCTGCACCACCAAATCTGCTGCAGATCTGCTGCGTATACGTTGTGTGTGTTTGTACCCTTAAGGTGTATTCTCATCACAAAAAGTGATAGCACTTTGCTAGATTGTTGGGGGTCTAATGGAGCCAACTGCAATTCCCTGAAGTTATTCTACATCGTCCTGATTATTTTTATTCTCTCTCCTCTATCTTCTCTTCATTAGGTTTATAAATAGCCAGAAAAACGTGGGCAGTGTCCCGACCCCTGGCTCAAAACACCGGACACTCAGCCAGTTCTATAAAGAGACAGGAATGTTGTTTGCCCACCAAGGCGCTTTATATATAACTATTGGGATCCCGCCATACACCTGGATTTCTAGTTTAACTTAAAATAGACCTGTGTGAAATGGTTTCACTTTTAACATCTGCCTCAGCATCATTTGTTGATATAACCTTGTAGCTTGGTTTTCTGGAAGCTGAAAGCAATACCACTCCACCCATGAGGCATGTAACTTTCCTATAAATTTATCTGAGCATCATATAATATTCAATGATACTGAATAATTCTAGAACATAATGATAAAGGGGTACTCCACAGGAAAAGAATGTTTGTTTTTTAAGCCAGCTGGTATCAGAAAGTTATACAGATTTGTAAAATACTTCTATTTAAAAAAAAATGTCAAGTCTTCCAGTACTTATCAGCTGATGTATGCTCTGCAAAAAGTGGTGTATACTTTCCTATCTGACACCATGCTCTCTACTGCCACCTCTGTCCGTGACAGGACCTGTCCAATGAAGTAGCAAATGCCCATAGAAAACCTCTCCTGCTCTGGACAATTCCTGACACATACAGAGAGCATTGTATCAGACTGAAAAAATACTGGAAGAATTGAGATTTTTAAATAGCAATATTTTACAAATCTAGCTAACATTCTGACAGTGCTTGATTTGAAACCCCTTTAAACAAGGCTCTCCATGGGCCTCATCTTTTATTACTGTGATTGGAATTTTACTTTCCTCGGAAGTCAGGAAAGAAAGGTAGGATTGGGAAGGGGATAGACACTGCAGTCTATTTATGTGAAATTGAATCATTTGGATTAAGAGTTTCCATGAATCTTGGACTTGACTTGTTTTAATTTTGCATTAAACGGATACTCCGATGAAAATCTTTTTCTTTCAAATCAAGTGGTTTCAGAAAGTTATATGGATTTGTAATTTACTTCTATTTGCAAAATCTCAAGTCTTCCCATACTTATCAGCTGCTGTATGTCCTGCAGGAAATGTTTTCTTTTCAGCCTGACACAGCGCTCTCTGCTGACACCTCTGTCTGAGACTGGAACTGTCCAGAGCAGGAAAGGTTTCCATGCGGATCTGCTACTGCTCTGGACAATTCCAGCCTCAGACAGAGATGTCAGCAGAGAGCACTGTATCAGACTGAAAAGGAAACATTTCCTGCAGGACATACAGCAGCTGATACGTATGAGAAGACTTGAGATTTTTAAAATAGAAGTAAATTACAAATCTAGATAACCTTCTGAAACCAGTTGATTTGAAAGAAAAAGATTTTCTCTGGACAACCCCTTTGTCTCCATTCTTTAAAGAAAAATGAGTTCTCCGAATAAGTATACATTAATATGTGTGTCCAATATTTTTGTGGCATTCTTCTCCTTCTTCCTCTTTTTTTTCCCTTCTAAAAAAATAAATAAAAAAATGCTTGTATACACATAATGTAAAATACATAAAATTCATAGTGTTTCTTACAAGGAAAAACGATGAAACGGTTGCACATGGGAGCGGCCCTAAGGTCATGTATACATGAGGAATATGAGTTATAAAGGCATATCCACTGCTTGTGCTTAGTAAAGTTTACTACACAGACATTTGGTCTACTACTGTATATCTTAGAATAATTATTCATGAATTAATAAATAATTAATAATTCCTCTAAATTCTCTGAAAAACACTTTATTGGCATTGCCATAAATCAGAGGCCATATTTGTGTCCGGTTGACCTGGTACCTACTGCTGCGTAGTGGGTATAAATAAGCAGGCAGCTGTTTGGGCTCTGATTGTCTGCTGGCATACACAGGGCCGGGGTCATGGCATTTTATTGAGATTACTTTGCATTCTTTATATATGACACGTACACAACACTAGCGACATCACAGCCGTCCTGTATCTTTACACACCAGTCCCCCATTCCATAGATCTTCTATAGGATCTTTAGTTACATCTAGTGGTAGTAATATGTAGAACAGCCAGGAGGTGGTATCACTGTATGAACTTTGATCATATATATCTTTCTGTATGAATTGAACATTATGTTCCAAATTGTAGATAAATGAAGAATAAAAGGGACATCTTAAAGAGAACCAATCACTTAAAAAACGGCTATAACGCTATGGGAGTGTGCTGTAGCAGCACCCAGCACACTGCCCAAACATGCTTCTACACCCCCCGTCCCTGGAGTGTAGAGTCCGAAAACTTACTTTATAAAGTTGGCGCCCTGTATGTAAATTGCCCCCAAGTAATCACGGTTGGCGGTGAGCTTCGGCAAGTAGTCACGGTCCCCTGGGCGTTCCGGAGCAGTAATCACACTCCTCTGGGCATGATTAGCCTGCATAATTGTGGCAACGTCACCGAGAGGCATGCTGTCCCTAACATCAACACGCCTACCTTCTTTCTGTGCTGCTAATGCGCAGTACAGCGGGTCCGGTCCGCGCAGGTACAAAATAGCCTTGAACTCATTGCCGGACCTCCAGCAATGAGTTTGAGGCTTTCTGCACCTGCGCAGTATGGCACAGATCAGACCCGCTGTTTATATAGCGCCAACTATATGTTGGCGCTATATAAATTGAGTTATTTACTTAAATACATGCAAAAACGTATGCATTAGTGTGCATCCATTTTTCCAATTGACTTCCATTATAGAAAAAAAAAAAAAAATGACTATTTGTTGTATGAGTATTTGGATGCTATGATATAATAGAGACATTACAGTGCAGTGATATTGCACCTAGAAATGTCACTGCATAAAGTTATTGGAAGAATGGCTGCCACAATGCAGAGAGGCTATGTTCACATGCTGTAAGAGACCGGCCATTCTGTGACCCGGCCGGGTCACAGAGCGGGCGGTCTCTGAAAAGATCATCCCGGCTGGTACTGCAGTACTGGCTGGATGATCTTTTCGGCCGCAGAGTTCTGATGCATCAGAACTCCCCACTGCACGCTATGAAGCTTGGGGCTGCAGCCGAAAACTAAGATGTCAGTTGTTTGCAGCGCCGCTAGGGATCCCGACTGGAGCCGGAGCTCCATCCGGGATTCCATTGATGGAGAGGTAACATATTTTTGTAATAATCACGGCTGTGATTTTATGAAAATATACATTGTGTGAATATAGTCATAATGTGCAAGGTGCAATGTCCTTTACATGGTCCCTGTTCATCTATAGTCATGATTATCAGCTACAGTCATTATTATAAGCGCTGAGGAATCTGTTGGCACTATACAAATAAATAAATATATTATCATAAGCCCCTTACCTGCTGCTAGGATCTGGTAGTAATGCCCTGGAGGGTTGCTGAATGTCTAAAATTTGCTATTAAAGCATTACTAAAAAAACAAACGTTTGGCATTTTGTCCATACATGTCAAAAGTTTGGATCAGTCGGGGTCTGAGAGTATAGAACTGCACTGATTGCTAGAACAAGATGGGAAATGCACTCAGCTGAGCACTTGTCTTCCTGTGCTCCTCATCTTGCAGCAGGACACAGATTTTATAGTGAACATAGCCTTTCTGTGTTTTCAATCCACTCCTTATTTTGGTTAAAAAATACTGACCAAAATACTGAGCAAAAATACTGCGTGTGAACATAGCCTAAAGCCCCTACATGGGGCAACCTGAGGAGCAAACAAGCGCTTGTTTGCTCCTCGTTCCCCTCTCGCTGCCACTGCTATTAAACACGGCGGCAGCGAGCGGGCAAGTGCAGGGGAGGCTGCGGGGAGCTGCTGGGGGGCTGCCCGGGTGATCACTAGATCATCTGGGCAGCCCATAGAGGATAGCGGTGGTCTGCTGCTGCCACCCCTATTTCACAGAGGGTAATAGGGTCTTTAATCAGTAAATCTACAGAGCCCATCTGCAATAAGGCTGGGAGAGCAGCGCTCGGTCACGCACCTCTCCTGGCTCTAACTAGCGATCAGTGGAGATCTGAACATTCAAGGATGCCTGTGATAGATACCAAATTGTAGGGATCTTCCCGGGGGATGGTGTGTTTGGACACAGTTCACAGCAGACTTGGACTTGTAAAATAACAGCTTGGCGTTTATTTGCAGCATAAACAGTCCAGCAAACAGAAATACAGCAACACAGCGCTTTTTAAGAACAAAAACAAACAAAAGGTCTTGCCCGTCTGGGCGCTTACTAACAGGTCTTCTCACCTATCTGACACTTGATCACAGTGCATCTTTCACCTTGATATCGCAGGGTGTATATAAGCTCCAGCAGTTGCTGCATTCACAGCTTCCACCAAACACACACAGGCTGTTCACTGGCTGAGAGCAACCACCTGCACACTGTGTGAGCTTTTACCTTCTCAGGCTGATTAGGGTCAGAGCTCACCTGATCCCAACACCTGAACTGGATCGAGGGGAAGGGGATGGCAAGTCCCACTACCAAAACCTACCTGCGATTCCATGTAAATCCAGGCCCGGCAACAGTAAATAATAGCTCAGCAGCATAGCACTGCTGAGTAACAGATCCATCCTGGACTTACCATCTCACACTATGAAGTAACCTAGGTGAGATGTACACCCCCTCGAACACTTCTCCAGTGACACGTCTACACAAACCTTGCCATTAGTCATCCATAGGCTAAAATAGTATCCAGAGGAGTTTGCTATGTTATTCCTAACATCTTTATCTGCACTATATCAATGTATACCAGCCAGATGGAATCCATGAGCACACTCTTTTAGCTACTATCTAACAATAGACCCTCACAGAAAGATTCACCTTGTATTTCAGGGGCTTTAACAACATACTGTACACTCTAATTCTTAGGCTTCTGTTGCAACCTACAGTACAATTTATGTATATCAGGAGAGTTTCCCTGCATATAGGTTACAAGAAAGCAAAATATGTCATGTGAACACCCTCCTAGGTGCAGAATGTGGCCTCCTGTGTTCTCCATAATAGTCAGAAGAATGGATGTGTGTACTGCCAAAAATAGGAAAAAAAAGGCTAATAGGAGATTCGGCTACAAAACTGACACATTGGGGTGTAAGCTGTAATAAGGCTGTATTTTACCAATTACCTCCCGAGTGTTGAAATGTTATTTAATATTACAGCCTTTCATCAGAGTGCCAAGTCCAAACTATGTGAGCCAACGTGGCAGACCTCTATGTTCCTGTGCCATGCTTTCTAAGCAGAAATTATAATTGACTGAGCATATTAGAGATCCAGACTAGAGCCCCTCTTTTCTTCTGTATATCGTAGGAATGCAGGTGTCGGGCCAAATGTCCGCTTTTCCTGCCAGTTTATATAGTCTCTTTTATGTCCCTGGTGCTGCTCAAACAAATGACTGATCTGCCTTTGTTTTTCCTTTTTGGCAATGATGGTGGGACTCACAGATCACCCAGATTCCCATTTATCCAACCAGACACCAAAATACAGACAAACTATGAGAAGTTAGGAGATTTTAATAAATTTTGTCAAACCCAGACTTACCAAATGTCCAGTAGGCGTACCTGCATAGCAGGCATACATTTTATATAGTTTATCTGTTTACCATACAGTGATGTATGACTAGTATACATAATGATGGCTGTCCGGAAGGTCCAATTTTTTATTTTTTTTAATCTTCAGAAACTTCTGCATATTCTTAGTAGAAATGAGTGAACTTGCCGGATTTCTGGTTCGTGTGAACCAGAAATCTCGGCGTCTGATTCCCGCTGTCTGCTCTCTCCGTGCAGCGGGTGGATACAGCATAAGGAACGCCTGGAAAACTGGGATACAGCCATTGGCATTGGCTGTATCCCAGTTTTCTAGGCGTTCCTTACGCTGTATCCACCCGCTGCACGGAGCGAGCAGAAAGAGGGAATTAGACGCCGAAATTTCTGGTTCATACAAACCAGAAATCCGGCAAGGTTCGCTCATCTCTAATTCTCAGTTGTAAGTGAACAATAGAAACACGTATGACACAACCTGCTCTTTGAGGTTTATAATCAAGATGTTCTTGAAGGTAATAGATAGAAGATGGCAAAGTCAAGGTGCTGTCAAGAATTGTTACCTTACCTTACAGCAAAACGTGTATTCTGAATATAGAAGCCATTCCTGCAGTTTATATTAGGCAGGGAAAATGAACAGTCATATATGATGCTTTAAAGCGAATGTACGGCCAGGTACATCGCTTTGTTTTTTTTTACAAAAACAGACTGGCGCCGGTGTGGGGATGCAGGTGACGCAGTCCTTTTTTTTAACCGCAGCCCTATTCCCACGCACGGCGGGAATAGATCATTCCCGCCAACCCCCTCCCCGCTGTGATGCAGTTCCATTAGAATCAATAGAGGGAAGGGGAGATCATTACACTGGGGCAGGTAGGCCCATCCCCAGTGCTTCATGCCTGGCCGGAAATAGACTGGCGCCATGCGCTCGGGAATAGGCTGGCGCCGTGCGCAGGAACCGGTTCGAAAAAAAAAAGTACCATGGCACCGAATGTATTTGCGTTTATATAAAGAAATATATTGGAAATGGAACGGTTACAAAGTTAACATAAAATAGTAGAAAGACAGTTTAAATAGTGAAAGGGTAGGTAATGTTAAGAGAGAGGGGAAAAAAAGGAATGCTAGCCATAGAGAGTGGCTCGAATTGCTGGAGAACCTGAGGATTCTAAAGGCACCCATAACTTAGATGCCCCATTGTGAGTCCAGTCTATGATCCTTGAGAACAACACTGCCTCACGATACAACTTCAAGTCTGGTAACCCTGTGCTTCCCTTGGTCTTTGGTTTAGCGAGTGTCTGAATGCAAAGCCTAGCCCTTCCATTGCCCTACACGTACCTAGTGAACTACGACTCATTGTAGTTGTTTGCAATAGCTTGATGAAACATAGATTGGAACTGTCTGAAATATATACAAAAAATGTGGCAGCATGTCCACTTTGAGTACATTTATTCATCCAAACCAGGACAGATATTTTCTTAAGTAAGCTTGCAGCATGTCCAATGTCTTCCTGAGCAGTGGGAGGTAGTTCAAAGGGAATAATAACTTCAAGCGTGAAGTAATCTTTACCCCACATTGCACTGATTTAAAAAGGGGTTGGCCACTTTAAAATTGTTCAGTATACAGTATTAGTAAGTGTACTCACTGTATATATTAACAGCAGCTCCCTGTGTACCTCATAGAGCTAAAATTAGACTCTGCTCCTCCAGGCTGTCCTGCTCTGTGATGAGTTTGTCCATAAGATGGTGACAAGGAAGAGCATGTGACCATGCCCCGCCCCCAGTGTCCTTCATGAGCATATACAGGCTTAGTAGTAGACACTGGGGGGCGGAGCATGGTCACATGCTCCTCCATGTCGGACATCTTTTGGACACACTCACTACAGAGCAGAACAGCACAGCCTGGAGGAGGGGAGTCTGATTTTAGCTCTATAAGGTACACAGAGAGCTGGTGTCAGTAAGTGCTGTGGGTATGCCTACTTAGGCTGGGTTCACACTACGTATATTTCAGTCAGTATTGTGGTCCTCATATTGCAACCAAAACCAGGAGTGGATTAAAAACACAGAAAGGATCAGTCCACACAATGGTGAAATTGAGTGGATGGCCGCCATTTAATGGCAAATATTTGCTGTTATTTTAAAACAACGGCTGTTGTATTGAAATAATGGCCGTTATTTACTGTTATATGGCGGCCATCCACTCAATTTCACCATTGTGTGAACAGAGCCTTTCTGTGTTTTTAATCCACTCCTGGTTTTGGTTGCAATATGAGGCTACAATACTGACTGAAATATACGTAGTGTGAACCCAGCCCTATACTGTACACTGAACAATTTTACCATAAAGTGGCCAACTCCTTTAGGGTGCGTTCACACCTACAGGATCTGCAGCAGATCTGCAGCAGATTTGATGCGGTGTTCAGTTATTTAAATGAAATCTGCTGCAGAAAATCAGCTGCAGATCCTGTAGGTGTGAACGCACCATTAATGTGAATTTTGGTTTTCAAGAATATTTGAAGCAGCATAGGGGAGACAAATCCTCTCCTTAAAGGGGTTGTCAAACGAGCAGAAGAGAGCTAAAGCCTTCTGCTTGCCAACGCTCACTTTCTGAGATCCCACATCTCAGAATAAAAAGCTTTCTGAGATGTCGGGGGCAGAAGGCTTTCTGATTCATTACCTATGCCTGTGGTCAAGACACTGTAGGCATGTCATAATAGGATCAGCCAAAAGTAGTTTATTTGGACACTGTGGGCATGTCACAATAGGGCAATTTCCAGCTCAGAGTGGATCTAATTGGTTGTAATTCTGCAGCCATATGATTAGAGCACTTCACATGGGTCACAATAGAACAATAAAAAAAAAATAAAGCAGGCAAAATTCTGTGGATGAGAAAAATCCTGCCATGGGGCATTCCTAATGATGAGGAGGGTGGGGTGGAGGGACAGAGGGGCGTTGCAATCCTAGGGTACACATACTCTTGGCCACGCCAATTTGACATAGACTCCAGGACAGATATTGGATTAAAAGCAGCTATCTAATGCTAGAAGTGGTTTGGGGAGGCAGATTGTGGGTACAGAGTCGCTTTAAGGTTGCTGGAGCATTTGCCACTCTTTTATTTAATATAATCAGTGTAAAGCCTTCTTAAATTAGACCTCTTCTCAATTCCATTCTCCATCACATGGTCGATGCTTTTACGGGTGGGGTTTTCTGGTCTATTTTAGTGTATCGCAATTGACTAGGTTTTTATTTCTATTTTCTCAGTTGGCTGGCCCATTCAGCTCAACTGTCGAATTATAGTAATTTTACATGTTAAAATATATATATATAGGTTCTGTATGTCTATTCATTTGGGGCTTTCATTCTTTTCTTGTATATTTTCTAGAAAAAAGGAAAGTCCCACTAATGTTACCACCCTCAACTGTCTGTGCTAGGCCCCCCAGGGCCTACGAGCGCTGCCGAGTACTGCCGCTGCCACCTCCCCGTGCCTGTTCTTGGCCCCTCAGGGTCAAAGAGAGTCCGAGTGCTACCGCTGCCTCATCCAGGTGTCTGTATTAGAGCCTGCTAAGACTAAGACATTGACCCTGCTGGGGCTGTCGCTTTAGAATGTCTACTGCTGTCCAGGGAGAAAGTGTTATTTTACGCTGCTGATCCACCAGCATTCATTTGCATGTGATTCGCGAATCAGACCCAAAATTTGTGAACTTCACAAAACGATATTTCAGCTGCTTCGCTCATCTCTAGTCCCAACAATGGGTGATTGGTGATGGATGACGGGTGATGTCGATTGATGATAGGTGATGAATGATTGGTAATGGATGATGGGCGACATTGGATGATGAATAATGTGTGGCGGTGATGGGTGAGGATGAAGCTTATAACTTGATATGTCACAGTAACGAGAACTAAAGCAGTAACAAGAACTAAGGGTGATGTACACCGAATCTATGACAATATCCTCACTGTGCAAGTACAAGTGCACACAACATTATGTACATTTTTGTATGTATATTAATAGAGAGGCAACTTGCCACTAAGATCTCGCTGGTAAAGATGAGCGGAACTTTCAGGCTTTCGGTCCGAAAGCCGCTCACTCCAGTGCGATGCCTGCGATCCCGGGTGCATAGTTGCGCTCCCGGGAATCTGCGGCCGGGATCTTCCAGGGAATTCAAGATACATTCCCTGGAAATTCAAGGGATGTTTCCTTGTCGGCTAATCTCAGGCACTTTTACATGGACCGATTATTGGCTGAATAGGCTTTCTAGGCGCGCTTGTTACCAATAATTGGCCTGTGTAAACGGCCATAAAACAATTTTCTTTGCATGATAACACTGTATACTTACATACAAAAGTCATATAGAAACAAATAACACCAGTATATAGAGAGTGAATATTATCCCCACACATATTACAGCCATACTGTTATTGACCAAATTCTGTATACCAAGACCGATATTATTAATAATAGTATATAGGAAGAGAATATTATCACCATACATATTACCACCATACTCTTACTGACCAAATCCTGTACATTGAGACCAATATTACCAGTAATACCAGTATTCAAGGGGCAAATGTTACCACCACATCATGACCACATCATCTTGTATACTAAACCAATGAAACACAGTACAATATTACCACCACATACTGACTGATGCCACCACTGCTACTGAATAAAATCCACTGTACAAAGATCGATATCACCTAATACGGTCATATAGAGGAAGCCCCAGCCTTACACAGGTTCTGTACACCATATAGATTACAGTGCAGTTATATCAAGTGACTCACAGGGGACATCTTCTCTGATCAGAGTTGTTCCCTTTTCATTTTCTTCTTCATATGTGATTATAAGAGATTCTTTGTTTTCCTTTCCTGAATAGTTAGATAAAGAACCGGTTAAATTTATTATTTCTGTGGCTGCAATTAATGGCCAGAAACGCTGAGAATAGATTAACTTAATCTTAAAGTAAATCCTTCAATATTAGTTGAACCAGCCAGTTCCCATAATGTTCAACGCTAGGTGAGAAGATGTTTCTTATAAAAGAAGAAGTTTTCTACTGAAATGAGCAAAAAGAAGCAAGAGCAAATATCATGTTGGTTGTGGTGTTCAGGTTGAGCTAGGAGAAGCATCAGAGGCAAACTCCATAGACTTTTTATAGACGTCTGTCTCAGTCTCATGGACAGGGCTGAAAGGGAACACCTTTAGTGTACACCTGTCTCTGCTGTATCAAAACTTTTCTACATACATGTCAAAAAAATTTAAAGTTTCAGTCATATAAACTTGTACAGGCAATGGTAAGAAACTTTGTATTTGAGTTTATTAGCCGAAAAATGCATTTTTATCATCAAAAAGCAGTTTGAAGCTCTCCCCCCTGTCTTCATTGTTCTCTATGGAGAGGGGAGAAGGAAGATGAGGCACCAAAATAGGACAACAAAGAGTTAATTTACAGCTACATCACCAGTCTGACCTCTGAATAGCAGCTTCCCTACAGGTCCCGCTGTGTAATCCTTTGTTCTCTGCTCTCTGCTGCTGACTAATCTCCCTCCTCCCTTCCTCCTCCCCCCTCCACAGAACAGACAGGGCCCGACTGATGTAAAAGAGTCGAGATTTCCTGATAATGAGCAGTGAATAAGAGAGAGGAGAGGGGGGGGGAGACCTGGGGAAAGTCTTTTTAAATGCAGATAATGGCATATTTGCCTAATAAACCCAAATACAAAAAAATGAAACACCAGTGACACTTTAAAGTAAGGGTATCTGCACTCCCGCTTGCTTCTCTGGCTCCTGGGTCACTACTGTCCAGCTCAGCGAATCAGTGGCTGTGGTGGAACAGTGCCCCCCCCCCCCTCCTCTTATAATGTGACCTCCGTTTAACATTCAGTTTGTTTGCTAAACACAGACTGAGAATGAAGATGTCTCAGGGGGCGGGAGGGTATGGGAAGAGGGGTGGGCCATTGGCACTAGGGGCGTGGTTATGTCGGTGGAAGAACAGAATGTTCTGTGCGTGCACCGCAAAGACTACTGGGAAATGTAGTATCAGCTAGAGATCTGGAGCAAGGCCAAAAACTGCATCAAAGGAGCAGGACTTCTGTAAAAGCACATGAAGAAGGTCAGGAGGGACATAAGTAAGAATTTTTTTTTTAACAAGGCTGCCCGGAGTTCCCCTTTAAGTACTAAGGTTACCCACCCTAAACCCAGTCCAGTTTAAAAGGACCAGTAGCCAACCCCACAAATATTAGGAGTTATTATCATGAAATGGCTTAGGGTGTCCTGATTACACACCTTTTACACTTTCTTGATACCCCCTTCGGTTCCTGAGATATGTGGGTTTATAATTTGTCTGACAATTCAGTTAATAGTCAGATGGGTGTTGAATATTAGCTGGGGGCGTGACTACACGTTGAGGAGTGTGCATGTGTGGTATCCCACCACTGGTGTTTCCTCTTCTTCTATGCACCTGTCAAAAAATTTTCTTTCTCTCTCAGGTTAAGTGGTGGATGGAGTATTAAGTTTCCCCACTAGGAACCAGTATTTTGCATTCTTATATGTGTTGCACAGCTGAAGTGAGTAATGGGTTAATGTTTTATATATACCAAGTGTTCCATGCTGACCAATAGGAGTTGCCCTTTTCTTTTCTACCTATCATCTATCTTCTTTCTCCTGTGTACACTCATGCCCACCACTCACAGGCAGGCATACAGAAGGCTCCTGTAGGAGGAGTTTTCTCTGGTGAGATTCTCAGTGAGAAAGGACACACAAGACAGTTCCTGCTGTAGTTAATCCAGGGCCTGGCTTTATGCCAGGACCCCTGACAGCAACCAAGCTCAGATAAAGCTATATTCTCTATGAAAGCAACCGTAAGGGAGAGAAGCCACCAAGGAACACCCTAGCCCACACTAGGAACTGCAGATTACACCGCTACACTGGGTTTGGGCTCCTTTGGCAAACTCCTCTCCTCTGTGCTACTCTTCACTCTACCAGCACAGCTACAACTAACTACATCTATCTCTTACTTCTCTCAAGCACCTCCTTCAAGCACTAAGGTCAAGCATTTAAGTTTGTCAAGATTATTGTCTGAAAACGTGTACTGTTATACTGAAAAGCCTTACAGTAAAGCTGTTATATTTTTATACTAACGGGACTCTGTCATCCTCTGTCCGCACCTGCACCTATACACACACACAACTACACACCTTGGGTTATTTTTATCCTCTTTCAGTGGGTGACAGTACCGACATTCCGGGTGGGTAAGCTGCTGTGACAAGAGCCTAAGGGACCCATTACAGCTTGGCAGGTTACCGACCATTTGGGGAACACTACTGGCCATAGAAAACAAACAGGTATCAACATCACACCTGTGTGCTGGACTAGCACTGGCGTCACGACATACAACATCCCTGGCCAAGTAGTAGAGCCGTCAGCGGCCCTCCACACATGCCTAATACGCACCCCCTGACTGTATAATCAATTCATTCCCATTATTAAAATTAAGTTCACGCCCATCTGTCTTTGACCAATCTATATGATGATGACACACCTCTAGAATCATTTTGATGGATACTGATGCTGCCTGGCATTAATAAAAGAACACCTTTACTGTCCATCACGATCCCCAAGTTCTTTTTATATTCACAGGATACACTATGAATGTCAGACAGCTGCAGGTCCCATCTCAGAGAATGAATGAGAGGTGGCATGAGGGTGCACGACCGTATTTGTGATTCTAACAGCAAAATAAGATACATCCGCTGGATGTATCAACAGGTGAGACGGTATGACCTCTATATATGTGCACGCTTTGCGGGGGTGGCGGTCACTGACCGACACGGTGTGGAGTTAGCGTAAGGACCCGTGTGAACAAGGAGACCTGCACGTTGGTAGACGGGGCGATATGGCTTGATCAATTCATATTCCAACATCCTGAAGTTGGTTTTTAAAATAGGCTTAGCAGCATTAGTATCAGCCATAGGTGTGATGTGCAGCCGCTCCTCTCTCTCCATGTCGGATGACCTCTATATATACTGCTTATATATCAGACATTTATCAGTGATTTATCAGTGATTCTACATATATATATATATATATATATATATATATATATATATATATAGTGGTGCCTTGGATTACGAGCATAATTCGTTCCGGGACCGCGCTTGTAATCCAAAACCACTCTTAAACCAAAGCAAATTTTCCCATAAGAAATTATAGAAATGCAAACAATTGGTTCCACACCCCAAATATAATGATTTATTATTCTGAATAACATGTTAAACAAATGAAACAAACATTTATAAACAGCAGAATATGTGATATTATAAGTTACTGTACAGTAATGGAGAGGATGGGAAACACAAGGGCTGACAGAGACTGCAGGGAGCAGGAAGCAATGAGCAGGGCAGATGTGGGCACATACATACAGCACTCTCTGTCTGGGGAGAGAGGGGTTACAGCTATGGAGAGATTACCTCCACAGTCCTGTCCCCTGATGTGAGCCCCAGCCTGAAGTGGATCTGCTATGATTTGGAAGGTGAGGGAGACTTCCAGGGTCAGAGTACAGTGCTGTAGACCCCGCTATGCAGGCTATGCCCCTCCTCCACTCCCCCTCCCACCCAGTACAGGGAGCTCTTACACCAAAGCAATGCTCTTAAACCAAGTCACAATTTTGAAAAACTGTGAGCTCTTAAACCAAAACGCTCTTAAACCAAGTTACTCTTAAACCAAGGTACCACTGTATATATAATGTATTATTTACAGCCTACCTTGTTGGGCTGGTTTCACGGGGCTCCTCAGAATCAAATGCATGATGATATTAAAGAGGTTATCTGACATAAACACTGCTGGGGCTGCGGGGGACATAACATTGTTGTATACTCATCTGCCCCAAACTGCTGATTCCCTGCTGTCCGCCGAAGTCATCATTTTCACAAAATACGCTGACTAGCCACTCCCATCGGAAATGGCTGCACAGCATGTCCCCTGCAGCCCTTGCAGCATGGCAGATTATGAGTGGAAATTTTTTTGGTAGTTGGGGGTTGTCTGCTTTTAACTATTTTCATGTCTGTAGTGGGTCTGTATCTTGCCATTGCAGTGAACTGTTGCATTTTTGTGTGTTTTTGTGTGTTTGCAGTTTCAGCCATAGCAACGTGCTCCTGCCTAGTGTGAATGGTGTTGTAGGAGAGCTGACCAATTTTTTCTTTTGTTCTATAATATTGGTAACGGCGGCCGCAGATAATGGCTGCGAAATGGATGATGGCTGCGAAATCCTGTTGTGGAACGTAGCCCTAAAGTGGACCTGCCAGTATAAATCTGCATATCAAAGTAAGCCCACGGGCAGACACGATGTGTAAACAGGATTTTGGGCACATCTTTAGTATAGCCATTAACCTCTCCAGTGCTGCAAACAGGCTGGTGACTTCTAGCTCATTTGCATACATATAAAGCCAGTTAGATTGCATAGCAAAAAACAATGCATTTCAAATACTCATAGTGCTCTTACTTCTGTGGCCAGTGATTGCCTAAGCTGGATTGTCCTGCAGTGTCAGCACATCATAAGATATGTTGAGATAATGATAATGATGTTGATGAGATAGGGCCCTTTTACACAGAAAGATTATCTGACAGATTATCTGCCAAAGATTTGAAGCCAAAGCCAGGACTGGATTTGAAAAGAGGAGAAATCTCAGGCTTTCATGTATGACTTGATCTCTGTTCATAGTCTGTTCCTGGTTTTGGCTTCAAATCTTTGGCAGATAATCTGTCAGATAATCTTTCTGTGTAAAAGGGCCCAAAATGTGAAGCAGTAAGGAGCCAGAACTGCCAGCGTGCAGCTGTGGGGGATCAGAGCTGGTGAGTATGCTAGTTGATACTGTAAAGCACAGTGACTCCAATTTAAAAAGATTGTTGGTAAACCCCTTTAAGGCTCCTTTATTCTAGGATCTGCATGGGGTCAAACATCACCCATAAGTAATCCATAGTCTACCTTTCTAGCATTATTAGGAAACACATTTAATAAAAAAAATTCTCATGCTTCTGTTATACTGGTTTGCTGCCACTAGAGGTCACCAAACCTCTTGTTATAGCTCCTAATAGTGTACATAACAGTATACAGTACAATTACAATAGCAGGTGTAGGCCATGGTGCATTCTAGTTTACCTAGTCATGCATACTTTAGGCAGGAGAGGTTGTGATGGTAAATGTCACTAAACAAGGAAGTAGTCTATAAGATTTGTCACTTTATTTTCACCCCTGATTTGCACTTTCAGAGCTCTGGCATGTTACATATTGGTAAATGAAAGCATGATTGCTACAAATCTGTGTGTATAATATACTAAATTCTCTGTCCATTGAACAAGTATTTATGTTCCTCATAAGTGCTGCATGAAATCACATATTGCTATTATTCTTCTATGTTTGCCACACTTAGGCTGGGTTCACACTACGTGTATTTCAGTCAGTATTGCAACCAAAACCAGGAGTGGATTAAAAACACAGAAAGGATCTGTTCACACAATGTTGAAATTGAGTGGATGGCCGCCATTTAATGGCAAATATTTGCTGTTATTTTAGAACAACGGCTGTTATTTTGAAATAATGGCCGTTATTTACTGTTATATGGCGGCCATCCACTCAATTTCACCATTGTGTGAACAGATCCTTTCTGTGTTTTTAATCCACTCCTGGTTTTGGTTGCAATACTGACTGAAATATACTGTCTGAAATATACGTAGTCTGAACCCAGCCTGAGAGATTACCTGTCATTATAACTTTTTTTTTCCTTTCTTGTGTTCTGTCTGTTCCTGTGTTTCCCAGGTCACAGAGAAGGCAGTCATTTGACTGACGGACACATTGAGCTGTGACACTATGCCAGGATTTCATGTGTTTAGACTAAAAAGCTGCCTTTAGGGGACTGGACCTGGATACAAGTTAGTATAGCTTTGTTTTGAAGCAGAGGAATAACTTAAAGGACAAATCCGGTGTAACAGACCAGAGTATACCCCCAGCCCAGACTATACCCGGGGTTAAAATGGCCTAGGCTAGATTATAACCCGGGTATATTTTGGCCTAGGCTATTTTATACCCCGGGGTATATTTCGGCCTAGGCCAATTCATACCCCCATGAATTCAGCAGCAGTGAGTGATAGACACAAAAAATACCAAATTTTTCAACCAAGTTATTGGGGATTCGGCTTTGTCTGCTGAGTTAAATGAGAAGCCGCTGATGGAAATCTGAAAAATCTAAACACATTAGGGGAGGTTTATCAAACATGGTGTAAAGTGAGACTGGCTCAGTTGCCCCTAGCAACCAATTCACCTTTTTTCCCCCAAAGAGTCGGTGAGGTATGAAAGGTGGAATCTGATTGGTTGCTAGGGGCGACTGAACCAGTTTTACTTAACCTCTTAAGGACATAGGACGTACCGGTACGTCCTATGTCCTCACTTGCACTTCAAAGCGGGGCCGCGCGGCGGCCCCGCTTTGAAGTGCCGCGATCCCGGGTGCCGCGTGTAGCCCGGGACCGCCGCTATTAGCGGGCACGGTCTGATCGCCGTGCCCGCTAATTAGCTAATCGGAGGCAGCTGTCAAAGTTGACAGCTGCCTCCGATTACCGGAGGCAACGTTTCCCTGGTGTCTAGTGGGGGAGATCGCTCCTCCGGGACCTTGTCCCGGAGGAGCGATCTCCGTTACTGATGCCGGCCGGGGACGCGTCCAAGATGGCGCCGTCCTCGGCTCGGCACTCGTCTACTTCCGGCTGCAGCAGCCGAAAGCAAACGAGTGCCGATCTCATGGATCTCTGCAGCATATCTATGCTGCAGAGATCTCAATGAGAGATCCAAGTGTATATACTAGAAGTCCCCCAGGGGGGCTTCTAGTATATGTGTAAAAAAAAAAAAAAAAGTGTTGTTAATAGTAAAAAGCCCCCTCCCCTAATAAAAGTCTGAATCACCCCCCTTTTCCCAGGTTTTAAATAAAAGTAAACAAATAAATAAATAAATAAACATGTTTGCTATCGCCGCGTGCGTAATCGCCCGAACTATTAATTAATCACATTCCTGATCTCGCACGGTAAACGGCGTCAGCGCAAAAAAATCCCAAAGTGCAAAATTGCGCATTTTTGGTCGCATCAAATCCAGAAAAAATGTAATAAAAAGCGATCAAAAAGACGTATATGGGCAATCAAGGTACCGATAGAAAGATCACATCATGGCGCAAAAAATGACACCTCGCACAGCCCCATAGACCAAAGGATAAAAGCGCTATAAGCCTGGGAATGGAGCGATTTTAAGGAACGTATATTGGTTAACAACGGTTTGAATTTTTTACAGGCCATCAGATACAATATAAGTTATACATGTTACATATCGTTTTAATCGTAACGACTAGTGGAACATGCATAACAAGTCAGTTTTACCCCAGGGTGAATGGCGTAAAAACACATTTCCCCCAAATAAAAGAAATGCGTTTTTTTTTTTCAATTTCACCACACTTCGAATTTTTTTCTGGTTTCGCAGTGTACTTTATGCAAAAATTCAGCCTGTAATTGCAAAGTACAATTAGTGACGCAAAAATTAAGGGGTCATGTGGGTTTCTAGGTGGAAAAATGCAAGTGCTATGGCCTTTTAAACACAAGGAGGAAAAACCGAAAACGTAAAAACGAAAATGGGCCATGTCCTTAAAGGGTTAAAGAGAACCAATCACGGGCGAAAATGAATTTTTTTTTTATTCCCTAATTAGATGTAAATCCTAATTTTAACAATATTTGTAAATATAATTAATTAATTTTAAAGCTGCGTTTTTTAAATATTTCTGTTTTACTTTCCTGCCTCGCGCCGGCTCTTTTCAAAAGAGCCGGCGCGAGACAGGAAACTCCCGTCATGCAGAGCGGCAGCAAGGCCGGTGGGGGCCCGCCATCTTGATGACGTCACTTGCGTTCCACCGCTGGAACGCAAGTCACGTCTTCAAGATGGCGCCCCCCCCCGGCCTAGCTACACCAAACAAGCGGATTAGGTAAAGTATAAGACTGTAAAGGCAGTCTGTATCTTCATGAAGTCTATTTATGAAGATACAGACTGCCTTTGCAGTCTGTATCTTATGCCTTACCTACTACTCTGTGCCGGTGCAGCAGGGCCGGCGCCGCCATCTTGATTACGTCTTTGCGTTCCACCGCTGGAACGCAAGTTACGTCATCAAGATGGCGGCGCCGGCCTTGCTGCACAGAACAGAGGATTAGGTAAGGCATAAGATACAGACTGCAAAGGCAGTCTGTATCTTCATAAATAGACTTCATGAAGATACAGACTGCCTTTACAGTCTGTATCTTCTACTTTACCTAATCCTCTGTTTCTGTGCAAGCAAGGCCAGGCGCCGCCATCTTGATGACGTAACTTGCGTTCCAACGGTGGAACGCAAATGACGTCATCAAGATGGCGGCGCCCGGCCTTGCTTACACAGATACGAAAGAGTAGGTAAGGCATGAGATACAGACTGCAAAGGCAGTCTGTATCTTCATAGATAGACTTAGGGAAAGATATACTTTAATATTAGGGACAGTGAAATTTAGATGATAGGTTCTCTTTAACAAACATGGGGGAGATTTATCAATTTATCATTAGGTTTTTTTTTGTTGTTTTTTTTTTTGCTAATAAGGAGATTTTGTGCACTTCATAAATTCCTGTCCAAGACTTATTAGGGGTTTTGCGCTACTACTTTACATCAATACTTTTCAATGTATGCAAGGGGGAGGGGGTTGTTCTAATAACTAGTTTTCATTAGATTTGTCAAGTGTAAATTTTCATTTTTTTGTGCGCAAAATCCTCCCCTAGCGTAGCTTTGTAGCCAAGCTGTTTTAGACTGGATTCACACTGTGTTATTGCAGTCCATTTTTTTTTCCCATTCGTTTTTTGCAAAATGGATGAGGAAAAAAGCAAGCGTTAGTGTTCCTCCATTTTGATCAGTTTTTCCATTAGGGTAGCTTCACACGTACCGGACCCGCAGCGGATTTCACGCTGCGAGTTTGCAGCGAAATGCGCTGCGGATCCTGTACTGTGGAGCTGAATGGGTCCCATACACACAGCGGATCCACTGCGTGTATGGGACCCGGCCCCTTTAACCCCCCTGCCTCCGGCCGCCCGCAGCCCCGGCCCCTTTAACCCCCTCGCCGCCGGCCGCCCACAGCCCTCAGCCCCGGCCCGAGCATACATAACTTGCTAGGTGCCGCGGCTGTGTGCAACGCTCCCGGCTCCCCTCGCTCCCCATCAGCCAATCAGGCAGCACTGATTGGCTGATGGGGAGCGAGGGGGCCGGGGCTGAGGGCTGTGGGCGGGCGGGCGGTGGCGGGGAGGGTTAAAGGGGCCGGGTCCCATACATGCAGCGGATCCGCTGCATGTATGGGACCGATTCAGCTTCACAGTACAGGATCTGCAGCGGATTTCGGTGCAAACTCGCAGCCTGAAATCCGCTGCAGATCCGGTACGTGTGAAGCTACCCTAAGGGAAAAACTGATCAAAATGGAGGCATAATAAAAAACCCGGATAAAAATGCATCATTTTTTTTAGCGTACACAAATACAGTGGTTGAACGCATTTTTGTGTAAACTAAAAAGAGATGCGTTTTGATCCGTTTTTCAATTCATTTTTTTGTTGCAAAAAAGGATGAAAAAAAAACGGACTGCAAAAAACGCATAAATTGTGCAATAAATTTTGCAAGATGTATAAAAGCACTTTCGTCTAATGATGATTTTCGCGCAACAACCATAAAATTTTGCACAGTCCATAAAAACCTCCACCTGCTTAAAGGAGAAGTCTGGCCAAAATTAAATTTTGATATGTTGTTACAAATTTCTAATGTACATTAATTATGGGAAGTGCACATATAGGGCTATTTCCCTTAATTTAGTAGATCAGGAAGTGTTAGAATTCTCTCAGATCCAGTCACGTCACGACGAAAGGTGTAATTCCTATGGAGTGTCCAGCAGGGGGCGCTCTCTATATAGAAGTCTATGGGACTTTATTGTTTCTATGGATTTCTATGTAATGTAATGTAGTGTAGTGTACAGTGCTTTATTGAATAAATACATCTATGAAATACTTTGGGGACCAAGTGTCCCTGCTTCCCAAAGTATTGCATAAATGTATTCATTCAATACATTAGGATATCACAGTAAGCCCGCCGATCCGCCGCATATACACTGAACTACAGCTCCCATCATCTGCTTATAGTATGAACAGGTGATGGGAGCTGTAGCTGGGTAATGGATATCACTTGCCTGCGATGCCACTGCTTTATCCTCAGAATCTTGTCAATTAATTTCAATGGAACTAAGCTGCAATACCACAAACAGCCTGAGAACAAGAGTGGCGCTGTTTCTAATCCTGGCTGATGTCTATTATCCTATAGTATTATCACTACTACAGCTCACCCTGCTGTGTACATTTCTAGTACATTCCTTTCCGTTTTCTTTCTCAGTGTACACTAAGCACTCGGTTCTCTGTAAAACCCCGCCCCCAACCACCTGACACGCCCCGCCCCACCTGAAAAAAATCAAATAGCGACACATAAGTAGAGATTTGCCTATCCCCGCCCTCACCACCTAACGCCCCGCCCTCACCACCTAACGCCCCGCCCCACACAAAAATCAAATAACAGCACATTAGCGGTAAATTTCGTCACCCCGCCCACAGCCAACTAAGAGGCCCCGCCCACCTCAGGGTTTAATTTGCGTGTCCCCGCCCACACCTACCTTCCAGGTCACGCCCCTCAGTACAATCACTGAGCGGCACAATGTGGGGCATCTGTCAGTCTCACCTGACAGACTCCGCCCCCTGTCCCTCCGGGCCAAGTACAGACCAGGAAGCTGCTGCTGGGCGCTCTATGGAGGTGTCCGGGACGAGATGGGGAACAGCAGCGGCAAACACTTCTGGGCCCCGCAGTAAGTATAGCCCGGTACCGGGGGCTGTGTGTGTACGGGGCACTCAGCTGCCGCTCCGGTTACTTGTTGTGCACCTGTTGCGCTTCTGGGAAACTGCATTGCTTCTAATGGGGGAAAAGACGGAGAGCTCCTGACACTTGGGCAGCACCTTGTACGCGTGTAAAACGTTTTGTACACTTCTATGCTGCTGGGTCTGTTCACACGCTGCAGATTTATCATTTTCCTATTAAAATTAATTAATTGAGAACCGACATTTATATCCATCTATGATCACTATTGTCGCAGAATCATAACTGTTTCTCAGTCTTCCATTGACTTGGGGCTCGTTTTCTGAGGGATGAGTTGCGTTTTATCAGGTTTTTTTTATAGCACCATACAATGTAGTGAGAATTTTTTAACCTTTTTTGTGGGGTGTAATCTAATAAAAAAAAGGTACACAGATGGTATTATGGAGGTGCCTATTGTGCTGTAACTGTGATCCCATCACTAGATGGCAGACATGGGGGGGGGGCTTCTGGTTATTATGGTATATACCCGGCATTTATAGAAGTCATTTAAGGTGCGTTTACACATAATGATTATCGTGCGAATTTGCGCGATAACGTTCAAATTTGAACGATAATCGTATGTGTAAGCGCAGCGAACGATCAAACGACGAACGAGAAATCGTTCATTTTGATCTTTCAACATGTCATCAAATCGTCGTTCGCAAAAAAATTCGCAGATTGTTCCGTGTGAACAGTCGTTCGCCGATTTAACCAATGGGTGGGATAGGCTTAAGCGATCGCAAAACGATTTTCCGTACGATATATCGTACCGTCTAAACCGTCTAAAAAAATCGCTACTCCGACATCGTTAATCGTACGATCGGGCCAATTATTGTTTTGTGTAAACGCACCATTACAGATCTATATAACTTTCTCACACCAGTTGATTTGAAAATATTATGAAAATACCCCTTAAAGGGAACCATTCACCCCGTGGCCCCCGGCAGAAACTGACATACAGTGACATAAAGGTCAATATACTTACCACATCGCTCCCGGTCCCGTCCCGAAGCCCGTTGTTAACACGGAGAAATCGGCGATTCTTCTTCTCGCGCCCATTATGGTAATGAGCGCCGCCGGGTCCGAAGTCCAGCCTTCTCCCCGCCTCCGACACTTGATTGACTCCAGGTCCTCTTCCTCCTCGTCTTCTTTCTTCTCGCCGGATCCCGCGCAGGCGCCGTGACAGTCGTTTTCGGCGCATGCGCAGTTCACAATTGAAGCCGCTCCGCAGCTTCACTGTTTACTGCGCGTGCGCCGATTTACTCGAAGACCGTATCCTGTTTACCGCGCGGGCGCAGAAGAGGTGACGAGACCATCACAGCGGCGCCTGCGCGGGAATTCGGCAGAAGACTGAAGACGTCAATCAGGTTCCAGGAGGCGTGGATGGGCGGCGACGAGAAGAGGACCTCATGAATAAGTTGGACTCGTCCGTCGTTTCCTATGGACGTTGGACTCATCTCAGCTCATTACCATAATGGGCGGGAGAAGAAGAATCGGCGATTTCTCCGTGTCAACAACGGGATCCGGGACGGGACCGGGAGCGATGTGGTAAGTATGTTGACCTTTATGTCACTGTATGTCAGTTTCTGCCGGGGGCCACGGGGTGAATGGTTCCCTTTAATGGTGCGTTCACACCTACAGGATCTGCAGCTGATTTTCTGCAGCAGATTTCATTTAAATAACTGAACACAGCATCAAATCTGCTGCAGATCCTGTAGGTGTGAACGCACCCTAATGGTGCGTTCACACTTACCTGATCTGCAGCTGATTTTCTGCTGCGCATCCGCAGCAGATCCGCAGCAGATTTCATTTAATTAACTGAACACAGCATCAAATCTGCTGTGGATCCTGTAGGTGTAAACGCACACTTAGGGTGCGTTCACACCTACAGGATCTGCAGCAGATCTGCAGCAGACTTGATGCTGTGTTCAGTTATTTAAATGAAATCAGCTGCAGATCCTGTAGGTGTGAACGCACCATTAAAGTTTAAATTTTACTCCTTTTTTTTTTTTTTTTTTTTTTTTTTTTTTAATCCTGGCACAGCAACATATGCTTAATGCTGGAATACCCCTTTAAACTGTTGAATCCGATATCTTCTGCTTTGTGGACATGGTTGAACCCTTGCTCCCACTTCTCTCACCCGGCCTTAGACCTCTATGGCTTCTGGATAAGTGGAGATTCCGGTTGTGGGGACGTCTATTGAACGCTTTGTGTAGCTGACCAGTCCTTTTAAATAAGAGGTTGGTTATATGAAACTCTTGTGGGTGCAGTTATAGAAACACCTGAAGAACAAGCCTCTGTAGATATTCCGGGAGTTTCCTCAGTGTGGGAGTGACTACTTCTAGCTGTGTTATCTCCCCTGATAGGTCTGTGTATTCCTATAGACTGGGTGCACTGCTGCACATACCGGATGGGATAGGTTTCATTGCTTTCTTCTTTACTGGACACTTCTCTATGGAATAAGTGTACGCGAGTCTATCCAGCAGGAGAACCCGAATCCACAGTGTAACCACCTGACTGGGCTCTGTAGATGTATTCTCCATATGCACCAGATTTCCTGATGCTTCTCAAGTTGTTGCTGTGTCCCCTCCTGGGATAGTGGACTCTCCAACGTGCATCCCCCAGACTACATAAAAGGCCTATGTGTACTTAGTTACCCAGGTGCTCTTGGATCTTCTTTTGCTTGGTTATTTCATCAGGCATGTCAAAAGTTACTGATCGCAGCAGGTCTCGCTGCTGACACCTGCTGTGATCAGGAGATATAGCCGGGGAGAGAATGTGTCCACAGCCAAATCCTCCCCCTGGCTGGCCACAATTTCCAACAATGTAGCCTCACAGACTTACAATGTCAGAATTGGCCGTTTTGGAGAGGGAAGGACATGGCTACTGCATCTCTCTCCATCTATAACTCATGATTGCAGTGGGTGTCAGCATTGAGACCCGCTGCGATCAAAAACTTTTAACATGCCTGATGACACGTCAAAAGTTCTTTTTAACAGTGACCCTTGAAGAACGCAGACAATCTTAGTGTGTCCATTTTATTTTTTTTTCCATCCAATAACTGTCCAATAACATTTTTATTTTTTCCGTTGACCTAGCTGTACGAGGGCTTGTTTTTTGTGAGACAAATGTAACCTATTGACAGCACCATTTACGTACTGATAAACATTGTATAAAAAATTTGTGGAGTGAACACCTAGGCTTTGACTGATTACGACTTCGGACATGTCTCTAGGGTCATGTGTGGTGTTCTGTTTTTGCCTACGTCTCTAGGGAACATCGAATTCGAACGATAATCGTACGTGTAAACGCAGCGAACAATCAGACGACAAGCGAGAAATCGTTCATTTTCATCTTACAACATGTTCTAAAATCGTTGTTCGTAAAAAAAAAAATCGAAAATCGTTCAGTCGTTCACCGATTTTACCAATGTGCGAGATAGGCTTAAGCGATCGCAAAACGATTTTTCCGTAGGATATATCGTTCCGTCTAAACGCTGATTGTTCTAAAAAACATTGTTCTTTCGATATCATTAATCGTACAATCGGGCAAATTATCGCTCCGTGTAAACGCAGCATTAGGCAGTGTACAAGGGCTAATATGTCAATGGGTACCCCCCCCCCCCCCCCACATATACTATCTGACCCACTAGGAAATTGAGATAAAAATGCTGTTTAGCAAAATATTTTTTTTTTCAGACCCTTATATGACCCATCACTGTAGGGAGCAGTTGCTTCCATCAATCAGAATTTGATCTAAGACTTTAGACTCGGGGAGTAATACTAGATGTAAAGTCACTAACACTGTGTGGGTTTTTGAGCATTTGTTGTTTAGTCGCTCCTGTTTGCTTCCAATCTCTGAAATCCCAGGCCATCAGCTGTTCTTACTGGCAGGAAGCTGAGGCCAGCCGTACTCATGGAGAATGCACTGAAAGGGATACAGAGTATTACATGCCAGACCTTCCGATCTAAGGAATGAATGGCCAGCAGGTCCTCCACTATGACTACCACTCTGTTAGTGGCTTTTTATTCTGGATAGTAGAAGGAAGTCCTGAAAGGGAGAGCCCTCCTCTATGATTCCCATATGTCCCATTAGGGCACATGAAAAGTGATTATCTTTAGTGTTGAGTCGACCTGTCAAACTGTTTGGGTTTGGCAATGTTCTCCCAACGCTCAGCATTTGGTTCCCCTTGGCTGCAAAAATACGATATGCCTGTATGACTGTATCAGTGTTTTTCAGGACTCTATAGGGCAGCATCCAACTTCTGCTACCGCGGAGAATCAAATGCAAGGAAGGCAGAAGCCACCAGAGAAACCCCCCCCCCCCCCCCCCCCCCCCCCCCCAATTACTTGTCATTCATGCAGCGTGAGGGTACAAACACACACACCGTATACGCAGCAGATCTGCAGCAGATTTGATGGTGCAGATTTGATGCTGTGTTCAGTTATTTAGATCCAATCTGCTGCGTATTTGCTGCGTATTTGCTGCGTATCGCAGCAGTAAATACGCTGCGTATACGGTGTGTGTGTTTATACCCTTAAAGTAAAAAATAATGGGGCCAATCATCATAATTACAGATGAGTGAACCAGATTAGTTAGAAGCTAAAACAATCTGTGCAGAGGGAGGATACTGCCTGGAAAATGCTTGAAAAACATAGATACAGTTATGGCTATGGCTGTGTCCGTGTTTTCAAGGCGGTATCCTCCCTCTGCACGGAGCCGCCAGCCTCAGGGATACTAGCGCAGATCGGTTTTGCTTTGTACGAAGCAAAACTAATCCGGTCCACTCATCTTTAATCTAAACGCCATGTCCAATAGCTGCACAATGTCCCTGATGTTGCGATGACATGGTATATAGGCATGGTTTTGCCCCCCATACAATAATTAGGATACGCACTTGCCCCCTCTACATTCCAGAAGACTTCTGAGATGGAGAAAGTGAGTGACGAGGAGAAGGAAACTTCAGCCACCTTCTGCTCCCCTGACAACTACTTTACTATATAATGTATGGGTGGGTTCACACTGAGGAATTCTCACGGATAAATTCCACGGAATTCCGTCGGCTCCATAGACTCCATTCTATGGGCCGGCTGATTCCGCATTCCGCCGAATGAATTACGCCGAAGAATTTTTCCATACGATATATCGTTTCGTCTAAACGCTGATCGTTATAAAAAAAAAAAATACTCCGAAATCGCTAATCGTACGATCGGGCGAATTATCGGTCCGTGTAAACGGAGCATAAGTTTTACCAGCAGCAGGCACGGCATCGTACACAGCTCTTAGCTTATGGTAATGTAAGGTGATCCTTTGTGCAAGATTTCGCGACCACACTCCCAGAACATGTAAGGAACCAGAGAAAGTATGTACTGTGGGAAACGCATAAGTGCTTGGAGCTAATTTTGTTTAACAGTTGTATTGTATCATTAGTTCATTCCAACCTGTGAGGTCTAGCTTCATGCTACCTTTCTATAATATGCAAAAGCTGTGATAAATAACACCGCCTGCTTCCTTGTCTGACTGTAAGTTGATCTGAGTTTCTGAGTGCTCTGAGTTTCAGGCTATCGTCTTCCTTGTAGCTTGTTGTTCTGTACATTTTGAGGGTAGCTTCACACGTACCGTATCGCTGCTGTTTTTATGCACGCAAAATGCAAGAAAATCGCAGAACAGCCCTGAGATTTTAGATGCAGAAAAATCGCATGAATTGACCTGCGTATTATGTATATATAAAAAACGCAGCGTAAATTACGCACATAATACGCAGGTCAATTCATGCGATTTTTCTGCATCTAAAATCTCGGGGCGGATCTGCGATTTTGTTGCGTAAAATCGGCAGCGAAGCGGTACATTTGAAGCTACCCTTAAAGGGAACCTGTCACCCCCCGTGCCGGGGTGACAGGCTCCCGACCCCCCGTTAGAGACCCCTATACTTACCTCATCCCGCCGGGTCCCGCTTCTGGATTCGGTCGGGTCCCGGAGATCTCAGCCGCTGCAGCCCGGCGCGCGCGCTGACAGATGAGTCCAACGCTCATAGAGAATGACGGAGCGCTGGACTCTCCTGTCATTCTCTATGGGTGTTGGACTCATCTCTCAGCGCGCGCGCCGGGCTGCAGCGGCTGAGATCTCCGGGACCCGACCGAATCCAGAAGCGGGACCCGGCGGGATGAGGTAAGTATAGGGGTCTCTAACGGGGGGTCGGGAGCCTGTCACCCCGGTACGGGGGGTGACAGGTTCCCTTTAAAGCGTAACTGTCATGTTTTTTTTTATTGCAGAAATCAGTAGTATAAGCGATTTTAAGAAACTCTGTAATAGGTTTCATCAGCCAAAAAAGCCTCCTTCTGTACTCAAGAAGCAATCTCCCAGCCTCCCCCCTGACTTCTTATCTGTGCATTATCAGGCAAACACGTCTTCATTACAGAGAAGCCAGTGAAGACAGGCTCTGCTCTCTCCATTGTAAGCCTATGAAGGGGGGAGGGGCTGAGGGAGATGAGGGAGCAGGAAGAGGTGACATGAAGGACAGCTGTTTCTAGACTCTCGGGGCACCTAAACCGCAGGATTCAGGTGTCAGAAAGGTCAGTGCTTATCTATGAACTTATTGAGAGAAGATTGCAGGGTGTTGTGCTGTGCAGGACTGCTCCGTGCTCAGTCACTCCTAACAGCCCCTCCCCTCTCCATAGCCACATAATGTAGACAGAAATCCTTCTTGTTCTGATGTGAGGGGGGAGGCTGGGAGATTGCTTTTTCAGTACAGAAGGAAACTCTTTTAGTAAATAAAACGTATAACAGAATTTCTTAAAATCACTTGTACTGTTGATATTTAATGTTTTCAGAAAAATGACCCTGAAATGACAGTTACGCTTTAAGGTTCAAACCTCACAACAAAAGTCTGGGGTCAGACTTATTTTTCAAAAGAGTTCCCCTCCTCCCTGTCTCTTAAAAAATAAAAAATCTGACCCTGGACTCCTCCTTTAACCCCTTGAGGACCACGGGTGTACATTTACACTCCCGCTGCCTGGGCTTTAAGACAGGAGGATGTAAATGTACGCCCTGGCGTGGTCCCGGGCTATAGAGCCGGCTCAGGAGCTGAGCTCGCTCCATAGCAGGTGAGGACTGGCTGCTATTTGCAACCAGGGCCTCACCCTCAATGACGGGCGACCGCAATGTTGCGGGTGCCTACCATTAAAGGGGTACTCCAGTGTGGGGGCACTTTTTTTGGAAGACCGGGGAGGAGGTGGCTGAAATAAAAGACGTCCACTTACCTCCCCGGTTCCAGCGGCGGGTCCCGCATCACGGCGCTCCGGTGCCCGGTTCCCGACCGCTTCCTGGAGTCTGACGCCGCCCGAGACGCTACGTCTCAGAGCTGCTCAGCCACTCAGTGAAGGAGGCGGGATCCGAACGGACTTCATACGGGTCCCGCCTCCTTCAGATTAGGCATCTCCTGTCACTTACATATCGGGACCCCTGCAGCGTGTCTGCGGGGGTCATGATCACACTGTCCGACTGCCGGAGGTCTACTCCATACCTCCGTGCAGTCCGATCTTCTGATATAGTCTGCCACAGGCCACAGGCAGGCTCTATCAGAAGATCACAGATAACACTGATCCCTGCTGGCATAGCAGTGATCAGTGTATGAAATCTAATGAATTGATGTAAAAGTCCCCTAAGAGGATTTAAAAAATGTAAAAACAAAAAAATAAATAAAAGTTTTCAAAAATGTCCCAATGCTCCTCGCTCAATAAAAGTGAAAATCACCCCCCTTCCCATTTTATACATAAAACCCATAAAAATAATAGTCAATTAGCATATAATAAGCGTGCGTAATTGTCCGATCTATTAAAATAAAACAATATTATTCCCGCACAGTGAACGTCGTGAACAAAAAGCGGTATATAAAACGCAGAGATTACTTTTTTAAATTACACTTTAGGTATAAAAAAAAAAATTAATAAAAAGTAAATGCTACGTCTGATCTAGATGCCCTATACAACCCTGTAGGTGACAAAATAAAAACACTATAAGGGTGCCTTCACACCTACCGGATCTGTAGCTGATCTCACTTCTGCGGATTCGCAGCGAGATCAGCTGCGGATCCAGTACCATTGATGCCTATGTTAGCACATACTCGCAGTGGGATTGACATCCCGCTGTGACTATGTACTTTAACCCCCTGGCGCCCACAGCCCCGCCACTCGCATTAGCCCCGCCACCGGCATCCTCTATCCCCGCCTCTATCCTCACCGCCGCCCGCATCCTTTATCCCGGCCCCCCATCAGCCCGGCTGCCGCCATCCTCCATCCCGGCCCCCCATTAGTACCGCCGCCCGCATGCTCCATCACGGCCCCCCATCATCTCCCGCACCCTCCATCCCCGCCCCCATCAGCACCGCCGCCCGCATCCTCCATCCCGGCCCCCTATCAGCACCGCTGGCCGCATCCTGCTGCCCGTCGCCGAGAGCATACAGTACCTGCTCCTCGGCGCGGCTGCAGTGAGGCTCCCGATCCCGCTCAGCCGATCAGTGTTGCCGTGCGCTGATTGGCTGAGCGGGACTGGAGCCGGGAGCCTCACTGAAGCCGCGCCGCCGAGCAGGTAATGTATATGCTCTCGGCGACGGGCAGCAGGATGCGGGCGGTAGGGATGGAGGATGCGGGCGGCGGGGAGAATGGAGGATGCGGGCGGCGGGGATGATGGGGGGGCCGGGATGGAGGATGCGGGCAGCGGTGATGATAGAGGCGGGGATAGAGGATGCCTGTGGCGGGGCTAATGCGAGCGGCGGGGCTGTGGGCACCAGGGGGTTAAAGCACATAGTCACAGCGGGATGTCAATCCCGCTGCGGGTATGTGCTAACATAGGCATCAATGGTACTGGATCCGCAGCTGATCTCGCTGCGAATCCACAGAAGTGAGATCTGCTACGGATCCGGTAGGTGTGAAGGCACCCTAAGAGTCACAATGCGGCCATTTTAAACATTACCTATTTGCAATAAAAAAAAAGTTTTATTGCTAATACTAATAGTAAAACATTAGAAAACCTAGTAAACCTGCATACCGCTGTGTTCAGACCGACCTATAGAATAAAGAAAAACATGCCAGTTTTACCATAAAAATTCATACGTAAACATGGAACCCCCCAAAATTTGTGGAATCATATTTTTTTTTTACCCAAATTCACCCCATAAATGATATTTTGGGGGTTCTGTCATTCATTTTATGGCAGATTGAAAGATACCATTACAAAGTACACCTGTTCCTAAAAAAAAACAAGACCTCACATTGCCCTGTAGGTGGAAAAGTAAAAGAGTTATGGCTCTCAGAAGGCGAGGAGGAAAAAACGAAAAGGCAAAAGTGACAATTGGCCCGGTCCTTAAGGGGTTAAATACCTGATGTTACACTCTAGACTAGGCCAGGTCACTGCATGAATGGGAAGTGCCATAGTTCACTGCTCACCTATTCTGACTATGGAAATGACCTATTCGCTGAATGTCATCCTAAGGCTGCCTGATGCATTACCCTTTATCATTACCATAGATTGGTTATATACGTGCAAAATATCATAGACCCAGGGAGAGGAAGATGAGCACATCCTACTTATATCAGGTTAAACAAGTCAATGTTCATAACAATTTTACCACCATCATAGATTATCAGATAAGGTGGCATGATGTCTTATACAATGTGTTATGCTATTGAGCAATGCCAATTGTATGAATCATTAGTGAATTCCTGACTGGTTAAGCCTTAGTACCTTCTCCTTCCTTGTACTATTAAAAAATATTGATCCGGTGACTACGACTGTGGCATCCACTTTCTTTTTCAGCTTTGTCAGAGTACTATGAATGGCACCACTAAAGGGTAAAATATCTAAAGGGGGTTTCTGGGACTTATATATTAATGGTCTTTTTTTTTTAGATTAATGGGGTCCAACTTTCAGCTTAGTTTTAAAGGGCCAACGTCACAAAAACATGACCACTTTTCCCCTCTTGTCTCCAGATTGGGTGGGGTTTGGGATTCAGTTCCATTGAAGTAAATGGAGCTTAATTGCAAACCGCACCTGAACTGGAGACAACAGAGGGGGAAAAGGGGCCATGTTTTTGTAGTGCTGGATAACCCCTTTAATCAATTGAATGGGACAGTGGTGCTTTACCAGGAACAGCCACATAAAAGTGTATGGCGCTATGCCTGGTAAACGATGACTTGGACACTGTTGAGCTGCAGGCTATTCAGTTACTAGATGAGTGGGGCTATCAGGTGTCTGGCCCCCAGGGTTCTACTTCTAATGGTGCGTTAACATGGAATGATTATTGTTTGAATTTTTGCAATAACGATTGCATTTGAGCGATAATTGGCTCGTGTAAAAACAGCGAACGATCAAGTGACGAGCGAGAAATCGTTCATAGTGATCTTTCAACATGTTCTCAAATCGTTGTTGGTCGTTCGCTAAAAATTCAGTCTTTAAAAGATTCACCCTATGTGTGAGATGGGCTTAAGCGATCTTAAAAACGATCGCAATAATGACTTTTCTAATGATTTGCTTGTCTAAACGCTGATCGTTATAAAAACCAAATTGTTGCTTTAAAATCGTTAAAAGATTGATTGGGCGAATTAATCGCTTTGTGTAAACGCAGCATAAGGAAAGACCATTTATATAAAAGTCCTAGAAAAACACTTTAGACAAAGAAGTTTTCTCATAACAGACAACCCATTTTAAAGGTACCTAAAGTTTTCAAAAACTACTGACGTCAGAACGTCATGTCAGAGTTTTTGATTGCTGGAGGTCCAAGCGGAGCGCTGTGCCTGTTTGTGTCTGCTCATCACTGTTCAGCTCTGCATGGAGCAATGTATAGATCCAAAGGAAAACAATCGAAAGTTTATGGACTGTCTATGAACTTATATAGTGTTCCTAGCAGGCATGAACAGGCACTGCACTCAGCCGAGCACTGTTGCCCTTTCGTTCTGCCAATTGGTGATGGTCTTGGCACAGGGGATTACTAGGATTAGATCCCATCTGAAGAAATCCGGAAAGCCTTTCAGAAAAAAAAAGTTTTTGGAACAGTTTGCCTGCTTTCCTATAATGGACATCAACCTCATTTTGGTGCACATCGGGGGTTCTTACAGCCGTGTGATTGAAGACTGTTGCATGGGATTAAATACCCACGAAACAAATGGATGTTTGGTGCTTTCAGATCTTGGGCAGATGGGTAAGTAACACTATATGCTTCTGCAGAGGTAGACATAGGTGGAGTATCCCTTTAATTAGCAGAGGTTTGGTGCCGATCCTAGAGAGTGTAGACAGTCCCCTGGAGGTGAAATTGGGGAGTGCAGTTAGCCTGCATGGAGGCCGGTACAACTGGACCCACCATGTGTTACTCTGCAGGGCAGGCAGATAGGCTAGATAGCTGCAATGAGGCATGTTATAGGAGATCTACAAACTAATACCACTGCGAAGAACCTGAGTAAAAAAAATACTATTGATGGCAGCAGGTGTAGATTTGCGTCATGATTTGCGCCTGCGAGCATGATAAATGAGGTGTGGGAGGAGGCCACATCCAATACACTTAAAGGGGTTATCCAAGCTTAGAAAAACATGGCTGCTTTCTTCCAGAAACAGACCCTCTCCTAACCTCAGTTTGGGTGTAGGTTTTGTGTAGGTTTTGCAGCTCGGTTCTATTAAAGTTAATGGAGCTGAATTGCAGTACCACGCACAACCTGAGGACTAGGTTAGTGCTGTTTTTACAAGAAAGAAGACATGCCTTTTCTAATTCTGGATAACCCCTGTATACCAGGAAAGTGAAATGACATAGGAAAGTCGGTTTGGTACTGCTCCGACAGGGTAGCGTCAGCTCAGCAGTACTTCACCATCAAAGAGAGCTCTGTTTTCTCAGGTAACTCATCTAGGGGCCCTTTTTAGATGGAAACTACTTCAGAGGAGCTATTTGATTGTCATCTGAGTTTTTGATGCCAAAATACTTATTTATGTCTGTCTGTGAACATAGTGGAGACTATATTAGGAGAATCTTATGAAAGGGTTTCTATTCTGTAGACACTTAAGTATCTGCTTTATAAGAACCTACTCAGTGTCGCCCACATCTGTGCGTGTCTCGTGAGGACAGGTTATACCGAATGCAATCTGTCATTTGGTCACTTATATCATCGCCTAAGGCCCCCTGTAAAATCCCACACTTTGTAGACCATGAACTTGTGATATTTTCCTGCCCCATCTCTGGGATTACAGCACTTACTGTGAGGTAAGGCTTTCTTGTTCAGCTGCCAGCCTGGTTGCCTAGCCTACAGATGCCATCTGGAAGCTTGACTGTGTAAGTTGGCAGAAGCTGCGGAGTTACGGTCATGCCTTTCTCCCTGAATCTGGGGGACAAGTTCAAGTAATAATGAATGCCAAAATAACTGAGTGTTTAATACGGCTGCCCTTGGTGAAGAATGAGGCCAGCGTTTGTCTCAGCTTCTGGTTTCCTTTTGGTGCCCCTTTTTAGTATTATTGCTTCGCTCAAATTCTGCCCCCCCCCCCCCCCCCCCCCAATCAATTCTATCATTTAATGCCTTTAAGACCTGTGGTCTTCATTCCAGAATGGGGTGTGAATGCTAAGCCCGGGGAGGTGTGCAAATGACACAGATATGCATGCACATCACAATTGGTCAACCTTCAGAAGGAACGTTTTTTTTCTTTGTTTAGTTTTTTTTTTTTTTTTTTAGCAGTGATAAACATTGTTACGTAGGTGAAATTTTTCTTCTCTGTTTTTTTTTTTCCAGCACAGCTAATATGAGGCTTTGTTACACTTGGTTATGGTGTGTTTAACGCTCACATTTGTTAATAGTGCATTATGTTGAATGGGGTGTTTTTTTTTTTTTATTCACTTTGTATGCTCTTGGTAAGCACTGCATTTTGTTTGTATTTTTTCTTTCTTTATTTATTTAAGCATTAAGTATATAATAAGGTATATAAGTATTGTATTGTATTGTAAGTTTCAAATCATGAGACCTCACATAAGCGCCTAAGAAGCTCCAACGCAAAAGTCTCTGCATTAAAATGTCTAACTAGGAAGGGAGAGGGAAAGGGAGTATGGAGGGGGATGCCAAAGCGGTCCTCAAGAAGAGATAAGTGAGAAGAGATAACATTAATTACATAAAGATATTGAAAAACGACTCTGGTAGAGCCCTCAAACCTTAAGACTACAGTACTAGGGGGGTGTCCAAGAAAGCTTACCATGGCAGCCACAGCTTCACTACAGGGCCGGGGTTGTTGTGTATCTCAGCCCTAAACTCTTCCACATGTTGAATCTTCATAACCTCTCTAAGCCATTCTACAACAGTTGGTGCCTCTTTGCTCGTCCACCGCCTAGGGATCACTGAGCGAGCTGTGGATAATCGAAAGCGTATTAAGGACCTTTACTTTTTCCAGAAGGATGGACAGTACCAGTACCCCTGGTTCGTTGCTCACTTGTACAGTAGTATATGTTTTAGGAGATCAATGACCTTTTTCCCAAAATGGCTGCAAGCTTGAACATTCCCACCAAATATATGCCATAAAGCTTCGAGCTATCTCGCAACGCCAATTCCTTTCTAGTAGGCTGGGTTACAAAGAATGTAAAAGAGTTGGGACCCAATATCAACTAGATAATACCTTGTAATTTGTCTTCTGATACTTAACAGAGATTGAGGACTTATATATCCCACTCTGGAGTGAAGAACATTCGATTAAGTTCCTTTTCCCATCCTTTCTTATAAGCAGGAACCGCAGGTTTAGAGGAGAAAAGGAGTATAGTGTATATTCAGTATTGTATGTTGTGGTGGTGTGCTTCTTATACAGAGTTCCTCAAAATCCATAAGTGCTCTATGCAGTTGCAATAAGAAAAAGCTGTTTGTACTGTAATTCTGTGGCCGGAGACCTGTCCGTAGTTGGGACTAAGGTTTCATAGGGCTTTGGTGCTGGGGCCGTTGTCACATCTCTAAAACAAGGCCTGGCTGTATGGACAAGAAGGTCACCACATCAAGACCTGGGGTGAAGTCTGGATTGCCCATCAATGGCATTTTGTTTGTATTTAAATTTCATATAGCGTCTCAGTGTCTGTCATGAAAGGCCTCCATACACATAAGATGGATTTGGATGAGGTTTATCTAAAGTGTATGACCAACATTAGCGAGGGTGGTGGTTGAGTGTTCACAACCACAGGAGATGACTGTGCAGATCATGGAAGGGCAATGTCTCTCCTTTTTTTGCTTAGGACATGTTTGCATTGGACTTGTATGGACTCAATGAGGCTGACAAACTTTTGTCTTGGGCTGGGTGTAGCTGGCGGCATCTGATTTGATGTCACATGACAACTTCTCATCGGTGCCTATAGGCAAGCTATGTTACACACCCATGTGCTATCCAGCCTGCTGTACCTGTCTTGACTCATGTTTTACATATATTTGTCCACAGCTTGATTTTCAGTGGTATTTTTAGTCATTCCTAGCAAAGACGATTACCCTGAGAATGTATTGTTCAATTGCTGTATATCACTGATTTATGCTATGCGGCTGTCACAGTGGCGGGGCAAGGTTAGAGAGCTGACCTTATACATATAAGAAATGTGGGCCGATCCTATGGCTAATCTGTGTATGGGAGCAGTCAGACAACACAGGAGACAAGGATTGGGCATGGTCTCCTCTGATCCATGACTGATCCTTTGTTTCCATGTGAGAGATGTCTGCCAGTGGTTATATCTCATTTTATGTTAAAACAAAAACATTGGCTGAATAGAGTATTACACTGCAGGACTGTATAGGAACCCCCCCCCCTAAACTGGTAACACCCAGATAGTTATCCTGTCATAACTATATAGTTAGAATAACACAGGAACGGCACATCACAGAGCTATAAGTAAAGCCCCTATTACATGGGACCATGGTGAGGAGTAAAGATTCTCGCTTGATTCTCGTTCCCCCTCTCTGCCGGCGCTAATACTCGAGCTGACAGCGAGCAGGTAAGAGCCAGGTTGGCTGCCAGGGTGATCGCTACATTGTCCGGGCAGCCCATAGAAGGTAGCGGCGGTATTTTTTTTTTTTTTCAATTTGTTGAAAGACAACAATCAGCCAACATCGTACATATCGGCTGATCGTTGCCTTCTATTACGCAAGACAATTATAGGCCGAATACGGCCGATAATCCCCTTAAAGGGGTATTCCCCCCCCCCTCCAAATTATTTTTGCATTAATACGTTGCCCACCCGTAGCTTTCCATCTTTCCAATATAAAGTTATTAAGGATTCTGCACAGTTTTGCTGTTATCTAGGTGCCCCCACCCCCACGGATTGCATATAATCATCAGCTCTAAGTCCACTCCGACACGCTCCCTGCTCCTGCCCCGACCCTCCGAGACGGCATCACGTGTCCTCCTTCTCTTCAATGGGCCGGGTTAGCGCTTCTAATCCAGCCAATCTGAAGTGAAGGAGGACGGCGGTGGCTGCTGTTAGAGAGGGAGACGGTGATCAATCAGTGCAACTGTCACTGACTCCTTCTCTAACAGCAGCCACCCCAGTCACCGGTACCATGTGCCCCCCCAGCCCCAGAGCTCACCTCCTGACTGTGACCCGTCACCCCTCCCTCCCCCCCCTCCGTCAACTGCTCCGAGCCGCTCGCCCGCGGCGCTTCCCGGCAGCCCCCCATCCTTCAATTGCTGAGAGCCGCGGGGCCGCCGGTAAGCGCTCACCGGCGGCCCCGCGGCTCACTGTCCCCCGTCACTGTCCCGTCACTCACTGTCACCCCTACCCCATCTACCCCCTCCCCCCCCCGCCCCCCCCCCCCCCGTCCATCAATTGCTCGCGGTGATTCCCCGGCAGCAACCCCCCCCCCCCCCCCGGTTTTCAATTTCTCTGAGCCGCTCGCCCGCGGCACTTGCCGGCGGCCCCGCGGCTCACTGTCCCCCATCACTTGCGGCTGCTGGGCGTTCGCCCGCAGCGCTTACCGGCGGCCCCCCCTCCGTTCATCAATTGTTTCCCCCCCCGGTTGCCCGCGGCTCACTGTCCCTCATCACCTGCAGTCACTGCGGCTGGTACCATCTCAGCTCTGCTACACTGTCTCACCATCTCAGCTCTGCTATGCCATCTCACCATCTCAGCTCTGCTACACCGTCTCACCATCTCAGCTCTGCTACACTGTCACCATCTCAGCTCTGCTACACTGTCACCATCTCAGCTCTGCTATGCCATCACCATCTCAGCTCTGCTACACTGTCTCACCATCTAAGCTCTGCTATGCCATCACCATCTCAGCTCTGCTACACTGTCTCACCATCTCAGCTCTGCTATGCCATCTCACCATCTCAGCTCTGCTACACTGTCTCACCATCTCAGCTCTGCTACACTGTCTCACCATCTCAGCTCTGCTATGCCATCACCATCTCAGCTCTGCTACACCGTCTCACCATCTCAGCTCTGCTATGCCATCACCATCTCAGCTCTGCTATGCCATCACCATCTCAGCTCTGCTATGCCATATCACCATCTCAGTTCTGCTTCACTGTCTCACCATCTCAGCTCTGCTATGCCATCTCACAATCTCAGCTCTACTATGCCATCACCATTTCAGCTCTGCTACACAGTCTCTCCATCTCAGCTCTGCTATGCCATCACCATGTCAGCTCTGCTACACTGTCTCACCATCTCAGCTCTGCTATGCCATCACCATCTCAGCTCTGCTGCACAATCTCACCATCTCAGCTCTGCTACACAGTCTCACCATCTCAGCTCTGCTATGCCATCACCATCTCAGCTCTGCTACGCCGCCATCATCATCATCTCAGTTCTGCTAAGCCATCACCATCTCAGCTCTGCTACACAGTCTCACCATCTCAGCTCTGCTATGCCATCACCATCTCAGCTCTGCTACGCCGCCATCATCATCATCTCAGTTCTGCTAAGCCATCACCATCTCAGCTCTGCTACACAGTCTCACCATCTCAGCTCTGCTATGCCATCTCACCATCTCAGCTCTGCTATGCCATCACCATCTCAGCTCTGCTACACTGTCTCATCATCTCAGCTCTGCTATGCCATCACCATCTCAGCTCTGCTATGCCATCACCATCTCAGCTCTGCTATGCCATCACCATCTCAGCTCTGCTACTGTCTCACCATCTCAGCTCAGCTCTGCTATGCCATCACCATCTCAGCTCTGCTACACTGTCTCACCATCTCAGTTCTGCTAAGCCATCACCTTCTCAGCTCTGCTACACAGTCTCACCAGCTCTGCTATGCCATCTCACCATCTCAGCTCTGCTACACTGTCTCACCATCTCAGCTCTGCTATGCCATCACCATCTCAGCTCTGCTATGCCATCACCATCTCAGCTCTGCTACACTGTCTCACCATCTCAGCTCTGCGCTATGCCATCACCATCTCAGCTCTGCTACACCGTCTCACCATCTCAGCTCTGCTACACCGTCTCACCATCTCAGCTCTGCTACACCGTCTCACCATCTCAGCTCTGCTACACCGTCTCACCATCTCAGCTCTGCTTCACCGTCTCACCGTCTCACCATCTCAGCTTTGCTATGCCATCTCACCATCTCAGCTCTGCTACACTGTCTCACCATCTCAGCTCTGCTATGCCATCACCATCTCAGCTCTGCTATGCCATCTCACCATCTCAGCTCTGCTACACCGTCTCACCATCTCAGCTCTGCTGCACAATCTCACCATCTCAGCTCTGCTACACAGTCTCACCATCTCGGCTCTGCTATGCCATCACCATCTCAGCTCTGCTCCGCCGCCATCATCATCATCTCAGTTCTGCTAAGCCATCACCATCTCAGCTCTGCTACACAGTCTCACCATCTCAGCTCTGCTATGCCATCTCACCATCTCAGCTCTGCTACACTGTCTCACCATCTCAGCTCTGCTATGCCATCACCATCTCAGCTCTGCTACACTGTCTCATCATCTCAGCTCTGCTATGCCATCACCATCTCAGCTCTGCTATGCCATCACCATCTCAGCTCTGCTACACTGTCTCACCATCTCAGCTCAGCTCTGCTATGTCATCACCATCTCAGCTCTGCTACAATGTCTCACCATCTCAGCTCTGCTACACTGTCTCACCATCTCAGCTCTGCTATGCCATCACCATCTCAGCTCTGCTATGCCATCACCATCTCAGCTCTGCTATGCCATCACCATCTCAGCTCTGCTATGCCATCACCATCTCAGCTCTGCTATGCCATCTCACCATCTCAGCTCTGCTATGCCATCACCATTTCAGCTCTGCTACACAGTCTCTCCATCTCAGCTCTGCTATGCCATCTCACCATCTCAGCTCTGCTATGCCATCTCACCATCTCAGCTCTGCTACACCGTCTCACCATCTCAGCTCTGCTACACCGTCTCACCATCTCAGCTCTGCTATGCCATCACCATCTCAGCTCTGCTACACTGTCTCATCATCTCAGCTCTGCTATGCCATCACCATCTCAGCTCTGCTATGCCATCACCATCTCAGCTCTGCTATGCCATCACCATCTCAGCTCTGCTACTGTCTCACCATCTCAGCTCAGCTCTGCTATGCCATCACCATCTCAGCTCTGCTACACTGTCTCACCATCTCAGTTCTGCTAAGCCATCACCTTCTCAGCTCTGCTACACAGTCTCACCAGCTCTGCTATGCCATCTCACCATCTCAGCTCTGCTACACTGTCTCACCATCTCAGCTCTGCTATGCCATCACCATCTCAGCTCTGCTATGCCATCACCATCTCAGCTCTGCTACACTGTCTCACCATCTCAGCTCTGCGCTATGCCATCACCATCTCAGCTCTGCTACACCGTCTCACCATCTCAGCTCTGCTACACCGTCTCACCATCTCAGCTCTACTACACCGTCTCACCATCTCAGCTCTGCTTCACCGTCTCACCGTCTCACCATCTCAGCTTTGCTATGCCATCTCACCATCTCAGCTCTGCTACACTGTCTCACCATCTCAGCTCTGCTATGCCATCACCATCTCAGCTCTGCTATGCCATCTCACCATCTCAGCTCTGCTACACCGTCTCACCATCTCAGCTCTGCTGCACAATCTCACCATCTCAGCTCTGCTACACAGTCTCACCATCTCGGCTCTGCTATGCCATCACCATCTCAGCTCTGCTCCGCCGCCATCATCATCATTTCAGTTCTGCTAAGCCATCACCATCTCAGCTCTGCTATGCCATCTCACCATCTCAGCTCTGCTACACTGTCTCACCATCTCAGCTCTGCTATGCCATCACCATCTCAGCTCTGCTACACTGTCTCATCATCTCAGCTCTGCTATGCCATCACCATCTCAGCTCTGCTATGCCATCACCATCTCAGCTCTGCTACACCGTCTCACCATCTCAGCTCAGCTCTGCTATGTCATCACCATCTCAGCTCTGCTACACTGTCTCACCATCTCAGCTCTGCTACACTGTCTCACCATCTCAGCTCTGCTACACTGTCTCACCATCTCAGCTCTGCTATGCCATCACCATCTCAGCTCTGCTATGCCATCACCATCTCAGCTCTGCTATGCCATCACCATCTCAGCTCTGCTATGCCATCTCACCATCTCAGCTCTGCTATGCCATCACCATTTCAGCTCTGCTACACAGTCTCTCCATCTCAGCTCTGCTATGCCATCTCACCATCTCAGCTCTGCTATGCCATCTCACCATCTCAGCTCTGCTACACCGTCTCACCATCTCAGCTCTGCTACACCGTCTCACCGTCTCAGCTCTGCTACGCCATCTCACCATCTCCGCTCTGCTACACCGTCTCACCATCTCAGCTCTGCTATGCCGTCTCACCATCTCAGCTCTGCTATGCCGTCTCACCATCTCAGCTCTGCTATGCCGTCTCACCATCTCAGCTCTGCTATGCCATCTCACCATCTCAGCTCTGCTATGCCATCTCACCATCTCAGCTCTGCTACACCGTCTCACCATCTCAGCTCTGCTACACAGTCTCACCATCTCAGCTTTGCTATGCCATCACCATCTCAGCTCTGCTACACTGTCTCACCATCTCAGCTCTGCTATGCCATCACCATCTCAGCTCTGCTACGCCGCCATCATCATCTCAGTTCTGCTAAGCCATCACCATCTCAGCTCTGCTACTTCATCATCAGACATAAGCATTGCATGATGGGAAATGTAGTTTCCTATCTTGATTATAGACCATGTTTTAGAAAAACTTGTAACTCAGGAACGGCAGCAGCTAGAAAGATGGGAGACGGCTCAAAATACTCGGGGGGACTTGGTGAGTAAGAATAGCTAGGTTTGGGGGCATTACATTTTTTTTTCTTTTGGGGGGAATACCCCTTTAAGCTAGTGCTGACCTGTCTGATCAGCGCTCGCTTGCTCCTCGTTCCCTGCTCGCTGCCGCCGCTATTGCTTGTGCTGGCAGCAAGTGGGTCAGAGCTGGGGGGCTAAAGATCTCCCAGGGAGCCCATAGGAGATAATGTCATTACCATTGTTATCATTCAAGAATCTTTCAACATGTTGAAGGACAAAGATCAGCCAACATCTTCAGCTGATCTTTGTCTTTTAACAGGAGTTATTACACATAGCAATTATCGGCTGAATACGGCTGATAATTGCTTGGTGTATTAGGGCCTTAAAGGTTTTCCAGCATTGTTGATTCTTGGGGAATACAATCATTTATTAAAACAGCTGACAGGTTCCCTTTAAGATGGATTCTTAAAAACCCCAGTTATGTAAGTTGAGGAAATAGCTGGTTTCTTCTACACATTGTAAGCCCCATTGACGTATATGCTTAGCTTGTGTTCTGACCACAATCAGTATGGAGTTTGTTGATTCTCTGGGAGGGAATGATTAGTCTGCATTTCCCTATTGTCCTTGTTGCTTTGATCTTAGTAAAACAGACATTTGAATAAATCTCCGATTTATTGTTTGAAATATCTGATGTGTAAATACATGTATGTATGTTCTTTAGCTTAGCAGAAACCAGAAGTTTGGAAACTACTTCCCTAGCCCGAACCAGGCAAACAATAGCATAATAACCGTAGATTTCACAAAATATAATACCCTAATACTAATGACTCATTGTATCGGGTTCATCTAAGCACTGTCGCCCATCTCCAACTTTACCTTTTGGACCCCTTTTAGTTAGTCAGTTGCAGCTTAAAATACTTTAAATATCAGAACACTTTCTCTCTATGGACGTTGTATAGCCTCTTCATGTATGTACACCTCTGCTACATGTGTGCAGCACCGTACTCCCCCTCCCTGTTACAGGTGCATTGTCGTGTTGTGAAGTGACACTTCATCCTATAGGCAGGTAGCTGTTAGTGAGTGGAAGTGAAGTTGTTTGCTTTCTTTCAGTCGAAACTGCAATCTACTTCCTCCCTGAGCTGTCAGGATAACTGAACCTGGACGTGTGACAGGAGGAGTGGCCGTGCTCAAAGCATTCCATTGTGGAGACCAAACCAGGCTTAACCTACAAGACATACTTTTATCATACTGAAAAGGGTTACTTAGGTATGTGAGTATAAGGGATGTTAGAAACAAGCATCATATAAACGCAGGTGCGGCTATTTATATTATTATTATTATTATTATTATTATTATTATTATTATTAATATTATTAATTAACTTAGTTATTTCTAAACCACTCAGATGAAAGAGTGCAAAAAAAATTCAATCAGAGCAAAAGTGTGAACCCACCTACATATGGCTGGGTAGCATATTGGCACAGCCAATGTTCTGACTGCAGAAGTCAGGAATCAGCAACCGTCCTATAACTGTGTTGTTTTTTTTTTTAAATGTTTTTCCCTATGTTTGTGTTGGATTCTTCTGGACACTCTGGTTCTTCTAAACTCTCTTACATTGATGGATAATGGGAATCAGATACAAAGTGACTTTAGTGACTGTGTTTGTTTTAGGAAAATAAGATGAGGAGCTCTACTGGGAAGTAAGGAGAGTGATTGCAACACTCGGGAATACATTGGTGCCATTAGCAGCACAACCTAAATAGATTTGGATGCCCTCTAGTGAATTTCATTCTCTGCATTGATGCTCCTGCAAAGTCAAGTACTTATCTGATCCCCAGCAATGTCAGCTGACCACTTGGGACCACAAGGTGGAGACAAAGGGGAGGAGACAGGTAGAGCCTATCATGTATGGGCTGCTAGGATGGTACAAGTTCACATCATGTGATCACGTAAGCAGAGACATTCACGGGACGATGTGATAAGCGCTGGCCTCAGCACCAACCATAATGCTTAGCGTTAGGGTTACTGCTAGAGATGAGCGAACCTCCAGCATGCTCAAGTCCATCCGAACCCGAACTTTCGGCATTTGATTAGCGGTGGCTGCTGAAGTTGGATAAAGCCCTAAGGCTATGTGGAAATCATGGATATAGTCATTGGCTGTATCCATGTTTTCCAGACAACCTTAGAGCTTTATCCAAGTTCAGCAGCCTCAGCTAATCAAATGCCGAACGTTCAGGGTCGGATCGACTCGACTCGAACCAGGTTCGCTCATCTCTAGTTACTACCTAACCATCCCCACATCTGACCCCTCCTTTTAACTCTGTCCCTGATGGTTGGGGCTGATGTTCATGCAGGCATTAATTTAGTGTAATTGGGACGTAACCTTTAAAGGGGTTATGCAGTAAAAAAATATTTTTTTTTTTTTTTTTTTTCAAATCAACAAAGCAGGAAATTATTTCTGTGGGGATTTGCTGCTGATCTGGACAGTTCCTGTCTCAGACAGAGGTGGCAGCAGAGAGCACTGTGCCAGACTGAAAAGAAAACATTTCCTTGAGATTTTCAAATAGAAGTAAATTACAAATCTGTATAACTTTCTGAAACTAGTTGATTTGAAAGAAAAACAAATTTCACTGGATAACCCCATTTAATTCTTTCCCTAACAGGGAAGTAAGGTAAATCAGGTAGGATTGGAGAGGTATCACTTAAAGTGTAGATAATGTTATATCCAAGTGTGCTCAGGGCTGTATATCAAAGGACGTTAAGAGGGAGGCAGGGCCGAATTTACCACTAGGCACTCGTGGTCCAGTGCCTAGGGCAACACCTTGCAGGGGGGCTGCACCCAGGACCGTTTTAATACATTGGTGGGCCCGGTGCACAGCCCTCAAAATCAACACCCCCCCCGCGTTATCAGAATGGGAGCTCCACACACAGTATAATGCCCTGAAAGTCACCCCACACTGTATTAAGAGCCCCGATAAATACAGTAGTTACCTTATACCCCTATAACCCTACAAGCCTATAACAAAGTACAGTTACATCCAGTGACTCACCAGGGGCGTCTTCTGCGATCACAGTCTGTCACCTTTTCTTTCTCTTCATCCAGCCTGGGCCACCTTGAAGTCTCCCCCAGCTGTGAATCCTCTCTCCAGAATCTGCCAGAGAAACATTTTAGGCTCCAACACATACAGTACTTAGGTCCCCTGTACCCCTATAAAGTAGTTACACCCCTCTGTGCCACCATAGTTTTAAGGTGTCCCTAATGTATATAGACCCCTGTGTGCTCCCCTAGTTATATACAGCCCTCCTGTGCACTCCCCCAGTGGTATATAGCCCCCTGTGCGCTCTCCCTAGTAGTATATAGCCCCCTGTGCGCTCTCCCCCAGTAGTATATAGCCCTCCTGTGCGCTCCCCCAGTAGTATATTGCCCCCCTGTGTGCTCTCTCCAGTAGTATATAGCCCCCCTGTGTGGTCCCCAGTCGTATATAGCCCCCTGTGCACACCCCAGTAGTATATAGCCCCTCTGTGCACTCCCCCAGTAGTATATAGCCCCTCTGTGCACTCTCCCAGTAGTATATAGCCCCTCTGTGCACTCCTCCAGTAGTATATAGCCCCTCTGTGCACTTCCCAATAATACATAGCCCCTCTGTGTGCTCCCCCATTAGTATATAGCCCCCCTGTGCACTTCCCAATAATATATAGCCCCTCTGTGCACTCCCCAATAATATATAGCTTCTGACAGCTGACAATAGTCTATTATAATAGTTCTTATAGACAATAGTTATTCTGTTATAGCTGTGTGATCACAGAAAGGAGTCCGGAGTCCTCCATGTACATGAGGTGGAAGATTCCTTTCCCCACAAAACAACTTGCTGTTGATTGTCAGCAATGCCCAGTGATGGGGCAGAGCTGTCTAATGCTCGGAAAGTGTGTGAACGTAGCCTTATAATGTTAAAAATGGTTACATGTACTTTGAATCTGTGAATAAATAGCTTTATCCAACAAGTAGTCCAGTATACTTGCCTAATACATCTACAAAGGAACATCAAGTATCTGGCCGCTGCTGGCACTGCACCCGCTGTCTTAGTGGATGTCTCTAGGCTATCCACAGTGGAGATGTATGGTTTTCTGGCCTGGGGGGGGGCACAGATTCCCTCAGCTGTGTGAGTACGGAGGACACCTGATGTTCCCCTGTCTGTTTAATATTCTGGCATCAGTTACATAGCTCTTCCACTTTTTTTCTTTGTATGTTTCCACAATACCAAACTTAGACAGTAGAGGGCACAAGAGCTCTTTTCATTGAAATGTTTTTCGCCTTAGGTAAGGTTCCCACTGTGTCTTTGTGTTTCTGTTTTGTCACATTTAATTTTGTTAAATAAAGTGAAGTCAACTACATTATCATATACAGAAAAAATATATATATCTATATATCTATCTCAAGAAAACACATTGCAACGTGTATGTATTTCAATGTATGGAAACAAAAAATGCAGAGTGAACCCACTTTGTTTTTTTTTTCTTTCCTAAATTGCATTATAAAAAATAAAATAAAGTATAAAGCCTATTGATCCCCTGTAGGTTCCACTCCTGCTTTTGAAGATGAGATTAGTAGAAGCAATGCATCTTCTAGGGGAAAGTACCTGGATTCTTATTCTCACAGGCGCATGGAACAATAGGCTGCATGACACAATATAAGCACAGTACAACAAGGATCCATAATAGAGCAGCGTGTATAAGGCATTTTTAGTTAGATGCTGATTAAAAAAAACTGCATTGTCTCTACCAGTCTATATGGTCTACATGGGTTAAGTTGGAGTGTGGTTGGAAACACACATTGAGTTTTTTTTG